>NC_067404.1:28688411-29021386 GCF_016432865.1 Antechinus flavipes | reverse complement strand
CTAATCTTGTTTGCATTAGTTTTTAATTTGTTGTAATCAAAATTTTCTATTTTGTGATCGATAATGATCTCTAGTTCTTTGGTCACAAATTCCTTTCTCCTCCACAAGTCTGAGAGGTAAACTATACTATGTTCTTCTAATTTATTTATGATCTCATTCTTTATGCCTAAATCATGGATCCATTTTGATGTTATCTTGATATATGGTGTTAAGTGTGGGTCCATACCTAATTTCTGCCATACTAATATGCTTACTGTTGGTTTTAAATAGATGTTCCTGATTATTTTAAGGAAACGTCCATTTATGCCTATACTCTCAAGCATTTTTAATAGGAATGGATGTTTGATTTTTATCAAATGCTTTTTCTGCATCTATTGAGATGATCATATGATTTCTGTTAATTTGACTATGAATATGACCAATTATACTGATAGTTTTCCTAATATTGAACCAGCCCTGCATTCCTGGTATAAATCCTACCTGATCGTGGTGTATTATCCTGGGGATGTTTTTCTGTAGTCTTTTTGCTAATACCTTTTTAGGTATTAATTAATTAATTAATTAATTAATTTTAGCATCAATATTCATTAGGGAGATTGGTCTATAATTTTCTTTCTCTGTTTTCAACCTACCTGGTTTAGGTATCAGTACCATGTCTGTGTCATAAAAGGAATTTGGTAGGACTCCTTCATTCCCTATTTTTTCAAATAGTAAAGCATTGGGGCTAATTGTTCTTTGAATGTTTGGTGAAATTCACATGTAAATCCATCTGGTCCTGAGGATTTTTTTTTTAGGGAGTTGATTAATAGCTTTTTCTCTTTCTTTTTCTGAAATGGGACTATTTAAGCAATTTACTTCCTCCTCTGATAATCTGGGAAGCCTATATTTGTGCAGGTAGTTATCCATTTTGCTTAAGTTATCAACTTTATTGGTATAAAGTTGAGCAAAGTAACCCCTTATTATTTCTTTAATTTCCCCTTCATTGGTGGAAAGTTCTCCCTTTTCATTTTTAAGACTACTAATTTGATTTCCCTCTCTCATTTTTCTAATCAGATTTACGAAAGGTTTATCAATTTTATTGGTTTTTTCATAAAACCAACTCTAAGTTTTATTTATTAGTTCAATAGTTGTTGTTTTTTTTTTTTACTTTGAATATTATTAATTTCTCCTTTTAATTTTAGAATTTTAAGGTTAGTAATTGATTGGGGGTTTTTAATTTGGTCTTTTTCTAGCTTTTTAAGTTGCAGGCCCAATTAATTGATCTTATCTTTCTCTATTTTATTCAAGTAAGCATTTACAATTAAAATGACTAATTCTGTATTTCCTGCCATCCTAATTTCCCCAGATTATACTTTTCTTTTTCTTGCCCTCCTTCCCTTCTTCCCTAGTATTAAACTTATTGGTCCCACTTGCATCATGCAGCTCTCCCTCTTTAGTATTCCTCCCTCCCTTTGAATCCCCTCCCCTTTCTTGTACCCTTCCTTTATTATTCTTTTTTCCTTTTCCCTTTTCCTCTCCCACTTATTAATGAAGTGAGAGAAGAAGCTCTGTAAAACATATATGTCAATTATTTCCTCTTTGAGCCAGCTCTGATGAGAGTAGGATTCACACAATGTTCCTCCCCCTCTCTAAGTTCCCTCAGATATGATAGGTTTTTTTTGCCTCATTGTCGCATGTAGTTTCCCTCTTTTTATCTCACCTTTTCCCTTTTTCTGACACTATGCCCTTTCCATTTCTACTTCCCTTTTTTATGTTATATTGGTAAAATCAAATTATACATATGGTTTTTATGTATATCCACAATAGAAAAACAGTTCTGAAGAGTTCCTTTTACCTTTTTTCTACTTCTCGAGTCCTGTTGTTGGAGAGCAAATTTTTTGTTTAATTCTGGTTTTTTTCCTTAGAAACAGATGGAATTCCTCTATTTCATTAAATGTCCATCTTCTTCCATGGAAAAAAATGCTCAGCTTGGCTGGGTAGTTTATTCTTCGCTGCCTTCCAAGCTCTTTTGTCTTTTGGAATATCTGATTCCAGGCCCTTCGATCCTTTAATGTTGAGGCAGCCAGATCTTGCGTGACCCTTACTGTGGCATTTTGTTATTTGAATGTTTTTTCCTGGCTGCTTGTAAAATTTTTTCTTTAGTCTGAAAATTCTGAAGTTTGGCCACAATATTCCTCGGAGTCTTTATTTTAGGGTCTTTTTGAGAAGGTGTTTGATGAATTCTTTCAACGCCTATTTTCCATTCCGATTCTATTATTTCTGGGCAGTTCTCTTTGATGATTTCCTGCAAAATAGCATCTAGGCTCTTTTTTTCATCATAATTTTTGGGTAGTCTAATGATCCTCAGGTTATCTCTTCTAGATCTGTTTTCCAGGTCTGTTGTTTTTCCAAGTAAATATTTGACATTTTTTTCCAATCTTTCATTTTTTTGGTTTTGCTTGACTGATTCTTGATGTCTCAATGAATCAGTTGTTTCGATTTGTTCAGTTCTGATTTTTAGTGAGTTATCTTCTTCATTAGGTTTTTTTTTTTTTACTTCTTTTTGTTTATGTCCAATTGAGTTGTTTTGCTCTGTGGAATTTTTTTCCATTTCACTATTTTTTTTTAGTGAGTTATTTTCTTTTTCCAATTCACAAATTCTGTTTCCCTGCACTTCTTGGGAGTTTTTTACCTTTTCTTATTCACATTTTAGGAAGTTGTTGCTCTCTTGCATGGCTTCTCTTTCCTTTCCCCATTTTTCTTCTGGTTCTCTTTTAAGGTTTTTAATAGTCCCAATTTCACCCAAGAAAACGACAATAATGAGACATCATACCAAAATGTATGGGATACAGCCAAAGCGGTAATAAGGGGAAATTTCATATCTCTACAGGCCTATTTGCATAAAATAGAGAAAGAGAAGGTTAATGAATTGGGCTTGCAACTAAAAATGCTAGAAAAGGAACAAATTAAAAAACCCCAGTCAAATACTAAACTTGAAATTCTAAAAATAAAAGGAGAGATCAATAAAATTGAAAGTAAAAAAAAAACTATTGAATTACTTAATAATACTAAGAGTTGGTTCTATGAAAAAACCAACAAAATAGACAAACCCTTTGTAAATCTGATTAAAAAAAGGAAAGAGGAAAATCAAATTGTTAGTCTTAAAAGTGAAAAGGGAGAACTTGCCACTAACAAAGAGGAAATTAGAGCAATAATTAGGAGTTACTTTGCCCAACTTTATGCCAATAAATTTGACAACTTAAATGAAATAGAAGAATACTCCAAAAATATAGCTTGCCCAAACTAACAGTGGAAGAAGTAAATATCCTAAACAGTCCCATCTCAGAAAAAGAAATAGAACAAACTATCAACCAACTCCCTAAGAAAAAATCCCCAGGACCAGATGGATTTACATGTGAATTCTACCAAACATTTAAAGAACAATTAACTCCAATGCTAAATAAGCTATTTGAAAAAATAGGGATTGAAGGAGTCCTACCAAACTCCTTTTATGACACAGACATGGTACTGATACCTAAACCAGGTAGGTTGAAAACAGAAAGAAAATTATAGACCAATCTCCCTAATGAATATTGATGCTAAAATCTTAAATAAAATATTAGCAAAAAGACTACAGAAAATCATCCCCATGATAATACACTATGACCAAGTAGGATTTATACCAGAAATGCAGGGCTGGTTCAATATTAGGAAAACTATTAGCATAATTGGCTATATCAATAACCAACCAAACAACAACCACATGATCATCTCAATAGATGCAGAAAAAGCATTTGATAAAATTCAACATCCATTCCTAATAAAAACACTTGAGAGCATAGGAATAAATGGACTTTTCCTTAAAATAGTCAGGAGCATATATTTAAAACCATCAGTAAGCATCATATGCAATGGGGAAAAACTGGAATCTTTCCCAGTAAGATCTAGAGTGAAGCAAGGTTGCCCACTATCACCATTATTATTCAATATCGTAATAGAAACACTAGCCTCTGCAATAAGAGTCGAGAAAGAGATTAAAGGAATTAGAGTAGGCAATGAGGAAACCAAACTATCACTCTTTGCAGATGATATGATGGTATACCTAGAGAACCCCAGAGATTCTACTAAAAAGCTATTAGAAATAATTCATAATTTTAGCAAAGTAACTGGATATAAAATAAATCCCCATAAATCCTCAGCATTTTTATACACCACCAACAAAACCCAACAGCAAGAGATACAAAGAGAAATTCCATTCAGAATAACTGTCGATACCATAAAATATTTGGGAATCTATCTACCAAAGGAAAGTCAGGAATTATATGAGCAAAATTATAAAAAAGTCTCCACACAAATAAAGTCAGACTTAAATAATTGGAAAAATATTAAGTGCTCTTGGATAGGCCGAGCAAATACAATAAAGATGACAATACTCCCTAAACTAATCTATTTATTTAGTGCTATACCAATCAGACTTCCAAGAAAATATTTTAATGATTTAGAAAAAATAACAACAAAATTCATATGGAACAATAAAAAGTCGAGAATCTCAAGGGAATTAATGAAAAAAAAATCAAATGAAGGTGGCCTAGCTGTACCTGATCTAAAATTATATTATAAAGCAGCAGTCACCAAAACCATTTGTTATTGACTAAGAAATAGATTAGTGGATCAGTGGAAAAGGTTAGGTTCACAAGACAGAATAGTCAACTATAGCAATCTAGTGTTTGACAAACCCAAAGACCCTAACTTTTGGGATAAGAATTCATTATTTGATAAAAACTGCTGGGCTAACTGGAAATTAGTATGGCAGAAATTAGGCATGGACCCACATTTAACACCATATACCAAAATAAGATCAAAATGGGTCCATGACCTAGGCATAAAGAACGAGATTATAAATAAATTAGAGGAACATTGGATAGTTTATCTCTCAGACTTGTGGAGGAGAAAGAAATTTGTGACCAAAGATGAACTAGAGACTATTACCGATCACAAAATAGAAAATTTCGATTACATCAAATTAAAAAGCCTTTGTACAAATAAAACTAATGCAAACAAGATTAGTAGGGAAGCAACAAACTGGGAAAACATCTTCACAGTTAAAGGTTCTGATAAAGGCCTCATTTCCAAAATATATAGAGAACTGACTCAAATTTATAAGAAATCAAGCCATTCTCCAATTGATAAATGGTCAAAGGATATGAACAGACAATTTTCAGATGATGAAATTGAAACTATTACCACTCACATGAAAGTGTTCCAAATCACTATTGATCAGAGAAATGCAAATTAATGCAACTCTGAGATATCACTACACACCTGTCAGATTGGCTAAGATGACAGGAAAAAATAATGTTGAATGTTGGAGGGGATGCGGGAAAACTGGGACACTGATGCATTGTTGGTGGAGTTGTGAACGAATCTAACCATTCTGGAGAGCAATCTGGAATTATGCCCAAAGAGTTATCAAATTGTGCATACCCTTTGATCCAGCAGTGCTACTACTGGGCTTATATCCCAAAGAAATACTAAAGAAGGGAAAGGGACCTGTATGTGCCAAAATGTTTGTGGCAGCACTGTTTGTAGTGGCTGGAAACTGGAAAATGAATGGATGCCCATCAATTGGAGAATGGTTGGGTAAATTGTGGTATATGAATGTTATGGAATATTATTGTTCTGTAAGAAATGACCAGCAGGATGAATACAGAGAGGACTGGCGAGACTTACATGAACTGATGCTAAGTGAAATGAGCAGAACCAGGAGATCACGTTACACTTTGACAACGATATTGTATGAGGATGTATTCTGATGGAAGTGGATTTCTTTGACATAGACTCAGTTTCAATTGATAAATGATGGACAGAAGCAGCTACATCCAAAGAAAGAAACGAATGTGAACTATTTGCATTTTTGTTTTTCTTTCTGAGTTGTTTTTGCCTTCTGAATCCAATTCTCCCTGTGCAACAAGAGAACTGCTCGGTTCTGCAAACATATATTGTATCTAGGATATACTGCAACATATCTAACATATATAGGACTGCTTACCATCTAGGGGAGGGGGTGGAGGGAGGGGAAAAATCGAAACAGAAGTGAGTGCAAGGGATAATGTTGTAAATTAATTACCCTGGCATGGATTCTGTCAATATAAAGTTATTATAAAATAAAATAAAATATTTTAAAAAAAGGTTTTTAATAATCTCTTCTAGGAGAGCCTTTTGTATTGGACACCAACAATTGTCTGGAGATTGTCTGCTATTAGTCTCTTCAGGGATGCAAAGTTGTTCTCTTTCTGTACAGAAACTATCAATCGTTCTTTTGATTTTTTTTACTTATTTTGTTAAAGCCTGCAGGGTCTGCCTTCAGAGCCAGGAGGTTGCCAGCTTCCTCTGCAGAGCAGTGAAAGGTTTATGGACAGGTAGTTGTCCTGCCTGCCGGCTACAAAAAGCAGTGAGGTACAGGATTGCTCTGGGAAAGAGTTCCCCACCTGGGAGTAACTCAAGCCTGCAGGGCTGAGCTGGGAAAGTGCCCTGCAAAGAACCCCCACTGTGTGAGATAACGACTGCCCTGGGGCTAGACACTGAGCAGTGAGAATTTCACTACCCCAAGCCAAAGACTGTCCTGGGGCTGTGGGTGTTAGCAGTTGAGCAGTGAGTGGATTTGCAGGGATGGGAAGTATCTGCCTGGGAAGCACAGTCTGCTGGGGACGTTCTATTGCCCCAGGCTGAGCCCCCCTCTGTGCTGATTGGAGGCTGCCCAGGCTGTGCCCCCATGCCATGCAGATTTGTAACTGCCCGGCAAAAGCCCCAAACTACAGGATATGGCTGCAGGGCTGCGTTAAAGTCTGCCTGAGTCACTTCCAGGTTTGAGTGGTTACAGCCAGTCGTTAGGTTCTGGTGTTTTTTAGAGTACCCTCTGTTTTAGGCTTTAATTTCTCTGCCAGTTTACTGCTTTGTAGTCAAGGCAGAGCAGTTAGCCTATAGCAGAGTCTTCTCTATAACTTCTCTAGCCACAGAGATCACCCCCACCCCTGGTCTGCTCAGGACGCTAGTCTCTCGCTGCCTGTGCTAGTCTGTTCCTGACCCCTCAGGACAAACCTTTCCTGGTGATCTTCCAGATTGACTTTGGCTGGTAAATTGTAGTGCTTCTAATCTTCATGAATTTAAGCAGTGAAGAGCTATTTTTGAGGCTGAATTAAATAGTTGGTTATGAGGGGAATGAGAGGAGCTTAGAGAGTCATGTGTGCCTTCTCTGCCATTTTGGCTCCGCCCCCTGTAGAATATTTTTCACAGTAAAATTAGTAACTGTATACATATCCATCCTATTTTTCCTCATTTATTTTCTCTCTCCTTGAGTTTATTTATTTTTGTCTCCTTTTTACCATATGCGTCCTCAAAAGTATTTTGTTTTCATTGGCCTATCCCAATCTGCCCTCCTTTCTGTCAGCCTCTCTCCTTCTCTTATACCTCCTTTCCACCCCTATTCTCCCCCCACCCCTTTCCTGTAGGGATCAATAGATTTCTGTACACACGAGAATGTGGATGAGACAATTCTTTGAGCCAGCATTGATAAGAACAAGGTTTGAGTGCTCCTCCCTACGTCTTCCATTTTCTTCTCCACTGTAAAATCTCTTTTATGTAAAATAATTAATCCTAATATACCTCTCTCCTTCCCTTTTCTAGTAATGCATTCCTCTTTCTTGCCCCTTAAAGCTCACATTCATGTCCTCTGTGTAAACTCCTTTTAATTGCCCTAATAATGATAGTCTTAGGAATTACATGTAAATGCTTCTCACATAGAAATGTAAACAATTAAAGTTTATTGAGACCCTTATATGATTACTCTTTCATGTTTACCTTTTTTGTGTTTCTTTTGAGTCTCATGTTTGTATGTCCATTTTCTATTTACCTCTGGTCTTTTTTTCATCAAGAATACTTGAAAATTCTATATTTCATTGAATGTCCACTTTTTTTCTCTAAGCAGTAGGCTCAGTTTTGCTGAGCAGGTGATTCTTGGTTGTAATCCTAGCTCCTTTGCCCACTAAAATACCATATTCCAAGCCTCCAGTCCTTTAATGTTGAAATGGCTAAATCTTGTGTTATCTTGACAATGGTTTCACAATATTGGAATTGTTTCCTTCTGGATGCTTGTAATATTTTCTCTTTAATCTAAGAGCTCTGAAATGTGGCTATAATATTCTTGGGAGTTTTCATTTGGGAATCTCAGGAGATGATTGGTGGAGTCTTTCACCTTCTATTTTACTCTGCATTATCAGAACAATTTTCCTTGATAATTTATTGAAAGTAAATATCTAGGCTTTTTTTTTTAATCTTAGCTTTCACATAGTCCAGTTGTGGTTTTTGGGTTTTTTTTCCTGTGAGATATTTTACACTTTCTTCTATTTTAAAAATTCTTTTGACTTTTATTGTTTTTTCTTACTCATGAAGTCATTAACTTCCACTTGCCTAATTCTAATTTTTAAGGAATTATTTTCTTCAGTGAGTTTTTGTACTTCCTTTTCTATTTGGGCTGTTCTATTTTAAGTAGTTCTTTTCTTCCATTTATGTGTCTCTTTTATCATTAGGCCCATTTTGTTTGTTAAGATTTTATTTTCTTCATTATTTTTGTGCCTCTTTTATCAAGCTGTTAATTCCCATTTCAAAATTTTTCTTGTATCATTGTAATTTCTTTTCCACATTTTTCCTCCACCATAGTCATAATTTTTATTAGACACGATTTTTTATTTGTCCTAATTCTTATTTCAGAGGTCACCCAAAGATGTGTAGTATTCCAGCAAATAGGAGGCTTGTCTTCTGCCAGACAGTTCTAGATTCTTATATATTTTTAATGCTTCTAGGAATTCTTGTTGGGCTTGGGTCCAATTAATATTTTTCTTTGATATTTCCTGGTAGTTGTCTTCTTTTGAGTTTATATCTTAATCTTTCCTGCCCTCATTGTAGCTTTTTATAATCAAATTCTTTTTATGTTATTTTATCATTTTATAACCTATTTCTTGACTTTGAGCTTTATATTTTAATTGAGTTTTGATCACCTGGCACACTTTTCTAAGCTTCAGACTTTTTTATGATACTGTTTTCAGAGGTAGTTTTATGAGTCTGCCGGTTTTTGACTTTTCCAAGGTGGTATGTTCTGAGGAAAGGTGGTCACTGTTTTCATGTTCTGTATTATAGTCATTACTCACAAAGGCTCCCTTCTTCCTTGAATGTTCAATCACTAGAGCTTTCCTTGGCATTCGACCTGTTACCAAGTCCCCTATTCTCCTGAAGCTGCAAGTGCTAGCTCTTCAATCTGCTTTGGAAGTGTATGTGGAAAATAGAGTTGTCGGTCAATTTCAGCAGCACCTGATGCCAGCCAAGGGAATCTATAATTTCTTTCTGACCAGTTTTCCAACCCCTGCTTACTGTCTCTGGGATGAGTGCTCCTGAAGCTGTTGCTGCTTCTGCCAGTGTTACATTTGGAGCTTCCCCCGAGGCCTACCATTATTTCTGTGGCACTGTGTGTTCTGGGCTGGTCCCCATCCTGATGTCACAAACCTGCTAAGTTATCTTAGGCTGGAAAAATGTATCACCCTGATCTTTTGTTGGTGCTGCTGCCCTGAAATTTTATTTGAGGCATTTTAAAAAGTTATTTGGAGGTGAATGTTGAAAGAATTTGGTTGAATTGCTGCTTCTAATCTTCCCTTTTGGTTTTGCCCTGAAAAAATATTCATGTGTATAATTAAAATATATTCATGTTTGACAGGAAGGAAACTAAGGCTCATAGAAGTAAAGAAAATTTCCCACCATCACATAGCTAGTAGGATCAGGAGATGTATATTCCTTATTTCTGGTTTATTGGTCTAATAGTTTATTCTGAGTTGGAGGTGACATAACTTCTTAGATTTGAAATCCTGAGCAAGGAGACATAAGTGCCCATGTAACTTGAGTGCTACTGAAGTCTGTCCTTTAGGACGTGATACCAGAATTGCCAATTTGTAGTAGAGATTGAACCCTAGGTTTTCTGATTCCAAATCCATCAATACCCTAGCATTTGATTATAAGGTCTTCACCTGACTTTTAAAACTTTTAAATTAATTACCTGAATATATATTTTACGTGCAAAACTTTAACATGTATTTGTATTGCTTTTCCATTAGAAAATTAAAACAAAATAATATGTGTTCCAAGTGTTGTATGAAAATTTGATGTTATAAAAATGTAGATCTCATATTTAAATATTATTTTAATCACCTAAGAATTTGTATGTAGCCATTGTGATAGTTTCTTTTGTGGATATTTGTACCTCCTTGTTTCCAAGTTTCATAATTGCAGTGTTAGTCTAAAAGTGTTTCAGGCATGGGAGCCATTGAAATACCAAGGTATTCTAGGCTTAGGATGTGATACAGTATGACAATATTGGAATCTCTCTCAGTTTTGATGATGGACTAGAGAAAGAAATTGATTATTTATGATTTTTTTTTTGTAGTATAAACTTATCTTATTCTTGGTAAGTCTAAATAAATGATGACTTAAAATATATTTGGAAAAAACACAGTTTTGTGTTTGCAGACAACTGGCTTTTAGGAGGAACAATGATGATTTTAATATAAAAATCATGAGATCATAAAGTTAGAGTTTGAAGTGATGTTACGAGTCATCTACTATAGTGCTTGAATTTTACACATGAAGAAATTTAGTAGTCAGGAGATTAGTGTTCTCTTTGTAACATAAGCAATAAGTTGCATTGCTCCAAATGGAACCCAAGTCCTTTGACTTGAAATTCAGATTACTTTTCTCTTTACTTCTTTGCTTCTTTATTCAGTATTATTGCCCTTTTTATTTCCAAACTTAAAAAGTTAACACCAGAAGCAAAACTCTACTTTGATTGAATGCATTATCAAAGTTGGGTTATAGATATTGAAGTTTGAATTTCCATTTCTTTCTAATGTACAAACAGTAGACTATTAACATATATGTATTGAATTTGACTTGATCATATAGTTTTATGACATTTAATTAATAAAGAAGATAACTCTAGATTAGCCATCAGAAAATCTAAATCTAGATTCTCACCTATGAGCTCTTTTAGACTCATTTAATTCAAAGAGTTAATTTCCCCATTGGTAAAGTTGGGGAATGAGGGAATAGATAATGTGTAAATTCTCTCTTGTCCCTTATGTTCTGAGTTCTGTGATTCTACCCTCTGGTAAGATATGATAATGTCGTAACAATAAACAGCCACATAGAATGTTGAAGCTATGGCAGCAGTGTCTTGGGAAGGCAAAGCATATTTCCTAGTGACAGTTTGAGAGATATGAGAAAAAGATATTCTTTATTTCTCATTTACTGGTTTAATGATGTTATATTGTGTTAGAATTGAAAATGGGTGTTTATCTGACCAACAGGATTTCTTAGATTTGAAACCCTGGGCAAGGAGTCATGAGTAGTTATGTAACTTAGTGCTACTCAAGTCACTCATGAAGGCCATGGACCCAAAATTGACAGTCTGTAGAAAGAAGGACAATAACATATCTGCTTACCTGCCTCAGAATGCTACGGTCACATTGATTAAGAATCTTGGAGAAGTGTGCCAAGCTTTTTTGAATGAAATGATATGAAAAATGCAAAGTTAATCTTACTTGCTAAGCTTGAAAGGAAAGGTTACAAGTTTATATTTGAGTTAATATGAAACTATATAATGGGAAAAACTTCTACAGATTATTATCAGATCCCAAATGAATTTATTATAATTATATTTAATTCAGCAAACGACAAGAAATGTAATAAAGCCCTGTCACTTCTCTTGAATGTAGAAAGATTCTGATCAGTCTAGTTATATATTTTTTCTTTGCTCATTCCAACTTTCAAATAAAATAACTCAAAATTAATAGATCTGACCTGAGATGCACTGCTGTAGCTCCTGGAGGCTTCTGTATCTCACTTAAGTTATCCCAGGTTCCCTTAAATCAGTATAACTTGAGGTGATATTTAAATCTTTCTTTCCTTTGTTTTTCTGTGGCTTATTCTCTCTGAAGAAATGAAACAAAGGACTTTTTTATGATGTAACAAGGTTTGGTTATCTTTATGGAAAACAAACCTAAAATAGTTATTTGTAAATCATACTTGGGCCTTTTGATTTTCTGTCTCTTTGGTTTTCTTCTTACTGCTTCACCCCATACCACTTGAAATAATTGGAAATGCTCTCCCTAGCCAAATCTTCCCTATCTTTTTAAGACTTTCATTCTTCCCTGAAGTCTTCCTACTCTGAACTCATAGCAATTACCATGGAAAGACTGAAGTCTCTTCAAGGCAGAATAATATTCTTTACAGTTGAGGGTAGTGAAAATTTGGAAATATATCAGTTTTAGATTTAGAAAAACATAATTGTTGCTGATATTATTTGGTTCAAATTGGTTTTTTTTTATTTTATTTTGTTTAATAATAACTTTGTATTGACAGAATCCATGCCAGGGTAATTTTTTACAACATTATCCCTTGCACTCGCTTATGTTTCATTTGTTTCCCCTCTCTCCCTCCACCCCCCCCAAGATGGCAAGCAGTCCTATATATGTTAAATATGTTGCAGTATATCCTAGATATAATACATATTTGCAGAGCCAAACATTTCTCCTGTTGCACAGGGAGAATTGGATTCAGAAGGTAAAAATAACTCGGGAAGAAAATCAAAAATGCAAATAGTTCACATTCATTTCCCAGTGTTCCTTCTTTGGGTGTAGCTGTTTCTGTCCATCATTTATCCATTGAAACTCAGTTAGGTCTCTTTGTCATAGAAATCCACTTCCATCAGAATACATCCTCATACAATATCGTTGTCGAAGTGTATAATGATCTTCTGGTTCTGCTCATCTCACTTAGCATCAGTCCATGTAGGTCTCTCCAAGCCTCTCTGTATTCATCCTGTTGGTCATTTCTTACAGAACAATAATATTCCATAACATTCATATACCACAATTTACCCAGCCATTCTCCAATTGATGGGCATCCATTCATTTTCCAGTTTCTAGCCACTACAAATAGGGCTGCTACAAACATTTTGGCACAGACAGGTCCCTTTCCTTTTTTTAGTATCTCTTTGGGGTATAAGCCCAATAGAAACACTGCTGGATCAAAGGGTATGCACAGTTTGATAACTTTTTGGGCATAATTCCAGATTGCTCTCCAGAATGGTTGGATTCGTTCACAACTCCACCAACAATGCATCAGTGTCCCAGTTTTCGCATCCCCTCCAACATTCATCATTATTTTTTCCTGTCATCTTAGCCAATCTGACAGGTGTGTAGTGGTATCTCAGAGTTGTCTTAATTTGCATTTCTCTGATCAATAGTGATTTGGAACCCTCTTTCATGTGAGTGGTAATAGTTTCAATTTCATCATCTGAAAATTGTCTGTTCATATCCTTTGACCATTTATCAATTGGAGAATGGCTTGATTTCTTATAAATTTGAGTCAGTTCTCTATATGTTTTGGAAATGAGGCCTTTATCAGAACCTTTCATTGTAAAGATGTTTTCCCAGTTTGTTGCTTCCCTACTAATCTTGTTTGCATTTGTTCTGTTTGTACAAAGGCTTTTTAATTTGATATAATCAAAATTTTCTATTTTGTGATCAGTAATGGTCTCTAGTTCATCTTTGGTCACAAATTTCTTTCTCCTCCACAAGTCTGAGAGATAAACTGTTCTATGTTCCTCTAATTTATTTATAATCTCGTTCTTTATGCCTAGGTCATGGACCCATTTTGATCTTATCTTGGTATATGGTGTTAAGTGTGGGTCCTTGCCTAATTTCTGCCATACTAATTTCCAGTTATCCCAGCAGTTTTTATCAAATAATGAAATCTTATCCCAAAAGTTAGAATCTTTGGGTTTGTCAAACACTAGATTGCTATAGTTGACTATTCTGTCTTGTGAACCTAACCTTTTCCACTGATCCACTAATCTATTTCTTAGCCAATATCAAATGGTTTTGGTGACTGCTGCTTTATAATATAATTTTAGATCAGGTAGAGCTAGGCCACCTTCATTTGATTTTTTTTTCATTAATTCCCTTGAGATTCTCGACTTTTTATTGTTCCATATGAATTTTGTTGTTATTTTTTCTAAATCATTAAAATATTTTCTTGGAAGTCTGATTGGTATAGCACTAAATAAATAGATTAGTTTAGGGAGTATTGTCATCTTTATTGTATTTGCTCGGCCTATCCAAGAGCACTTAATATTTTTCCAATTATTTAAGTCTGACTTTATTTGTGTGGAAACTTTTTTGTAATTTTGCTCAAATAATTCCTGACTTTCCTTTGGTAGATAGATTCCCAAATATTTTATGCTATCAAAAGTTATTTTGAATGGAATTTCTCTTTGTATCTCTTGCTCTTGGATTTTGTTGGTGGTGTATAAAAATGCTGAGGATTTATGGGGATTTATTTTGTATCCTGCTACTTTGCTAAAATTATGAATTATTTCTAATAGCTTTTTAGTAGAATCTCTGGGGTTCTCTAGGTATACCATCATATCATCTGCAAAGAGTGATAGTTTGGTTTCCTCATTGCCTACTCTAATTCCTTTAATCTCTTTCTCGACTCTTATTGCAGAGGCTAGTGTTTCTAATACAATATTGAATAATAATGGTGAGAGTGGGCAACCTTGCTTCACTCCAGATCTTACTGGGAAAGATTTCAGTTTTTCCCCATTGCATATGATGCTTACTGATGGTTTTAAATATATGCTCCTGACTATTTTAAGGAAAAGTCCATTTATTCCTATGCTCTCAAGTGTTTTTATTAGGAATGGATGTTGGATTTTATCAAATGCTTTTTCTGCATCTATTGAGATGATCATATGGTTTTTGTTTGGTTGGTTATTGATATAGTCAAATTGGTTTTGCAAACCCTACTTCTTTATTCTGTGATTTTTTGAAGTTAAAGTAGCAAGCAAGAAAAAAGTATATTAACATTACTTGAATTTTGTAAATGGAATAAGTTTGTGTTTTCCCTCAAGTTAATGGGCCTAATTTGTTTTCTGCAAAAATTTTCACTTTCTTTTTAAGTAGATTCTATTAATTTAAACATTTTCCAAAACTTTTTCCCCATTTCCAAAAAAAGATCGTTAACTTTTTGAATGATTCATTTCATACAATTTTTCAGACACAAGTATTACATGACCTTAGAATTTCAAATATCACACAATGCCTAGTTTTTGAATAGTTATACTAAAATAGATATATTACATTATTTAGATTTCATGTTTTATTCAATACAATGATTTTTTTCTTAAAAAGGAAAATCAGTTTATATTAGGAAAAATTAATTCATCCTTGAATGGTTAAATGGGTTTGTTCACAAGACATGTTATATGCATGCGCACGCCCACCCATGTGTCTGTGTTTGTGTGTGTGTGCGTCTGCCGTGTGTGTAATATTGAAGTGTCAGAGTCACTTCTTTGGGGTAAATTGTCTAGACCTATGATTTTTACATTCTTTTGATCATTTAAAATGGTAGCTTTCTTGGGACATAATGTAGTGCTGTCTGAAGATGGATATAGAGTTCTGTTCTACATTTTCTTGGAAGAGTCACATAATAATAATGGGCTTTATTTTCTTTACTTCTTAAATGAAGGGATTACATTAGCTGACCTCAAAGGTTCCTTTAATTCTAAATTGATGGCCCCAAGACCTAACACTTTATAATGCTTGCTTAGTGTTTGTGGCCCCAGGATACTGAAGAATTTCCTCACTCATTAGACCTGTTTAAAAGGGAGCTTCTCAGTGAAGTATCTGGGTATTGCTGTGCTGTTTTAAGAAAGGCCACTCTGAGGGAAAAACATATATTCAAGACATACTTCTAAGTTTAATCTGCATTACTATAATATATTCTATAATTTTCTTAACTAAACAATCAAAACAATAAATCAGTCTCTCATTTGCCCATTTCTGAAGTATTAATGGTCATTCCCCAAATTTCTAGCTGGCCATAGTACAAGGCTGCTTTGGAGTCAAGGACCAAAGGTGTTATATGATAAGATTTCACTCTGGGACAGCTGAGTGATGCAGTGGATAGAGCACTGGCCCTGAACTTAGGAGGACCTAAGTTCAAATGTGGCCTCAGACATTTGACAGTTACTACCTCTGTGACCTTGTGCATGTCATTTAACCCCAGCTGCCTTGCCTAAATAAATAGATAAATGAAATGTCACTGCAGGAGGGCTTGAAATGAAATGATTTTTTCAAAGCAAAAATATGTGGGGTAGATGACAAGCACTGTTACTGAAACAGCAAGGTTCAGCAGTTGGCCTATAAAGCTGCTGAATTAATACAGTAGCATGGTTTAATTTAATATATTCTGATTGTCATTGAGTGGTGATCTAAAGAAGGTCTTAATTAGTTTTCTTTTGACTAGTCTTTACCATCTTTGATAGAATGTTCCTATGTCATAACTTTAGGTGGGCTGGGTATAACACCAACTGACATTCCAGCTTCATATGATACAAGACTTCTGAGGAAATAACTTCACTTTTTTTCTTTCTCATGATTCAGTAACACAGAAAGCTCCTCTTAATTATGATAAGTGATTTTAGAATACTTTTATGTTTCCCATTCTGTAGATCTTAGCAGTCCTAGAGTAGCACAGAATAATTATTAAATAATTGATAATATTTTCAAGAGATTTGAGTATTAGTAGAATTTTGGTGTAAAAAATAATTTTACTGTAATGATTTTTTAAAATGTATATGAATTAGTACCCTTCCTTATTGTCTTTCTGATGACTGGGTTAAATTTTTATACTTTGAATAAATTTTTCTAAGTATTTGAGATAAAGATCTAGTCAAACTTTTTCTTCCCCTAGTTTATATAAAATTGATGTACTCTAGAGAAAATTAAAATATTTCTAGCATTTATGCTTACAGTGTCATGATAATTCTGATTATTTTTAAAATTTGTTACATATGGTTTGTAGATAATGTGTGTATAAGTCTGTGCATACACACATGTATACATGGAGGTCAGTTTGTGTCCTTTTGTCACTCTTCACTTGTTGATGCCCCCCATTTCCAAAGGTTTATCAGATTTCTTGTACTACTTTGCATTAATTATTTAATCGCTCACTTTGAAACTGCAAGGGACCTCTTATTTTACATATGAGGAAACTCAGAACAATGATTTTAAATAAATTTTCTTAGTATGATAGTTTTAAATTCAGAAAATACTCTCTTCATTACTTAACAATTGGAAGTGGTTTGAATCATTTCATTGTTGAAGAGAGCCACATTCATCAGAATTAATCATTGTATAATCTTGTCATTGTCTCCTGATTCTTTTCATTTCACTCAGCATCAGTTCATCTAAATCTCTCCAGGCCTTTCTGAAATCATCCTGCTGGTCATTTCTTACAGAACAATAATATTCCATCATACTCATATACCACAATTTATTCAGCCATTCTCCAATGGATGGGCATCCATTCAGTTTCTAGTTTCTAGCCACTACAAAAAGGGCCGCCACAAACATTTTGGCACATGTGGGTCCCATTTCCCTTCTTTAAAATCTCTTTGGGATATAAGCCCAGTAGAAAAATTGCTGGATCAAAGGTTTGATAACTTTTTGTGCATGGTTCCAAATTGCTCTCCAGAATGGTCGGATTCGTAACAATGTATCAGTGTCCCAGTTTTCCCACATCTCCTGCAATATTCGTCATTATCTTTTCCTGTCATCTTAGCCAGTCCCAGAGGTGTGTAGTGATATCTCAGAGTTGCCTTAATTTGCTTTTCTCTGATCAATAGTGATTTGGACCTTCTTTTTATATGACTAGAAATAGTTTCAGTTCCTTCATCTGAAAATTATCTGTTTATATCCTTTGACCATTTATCAGTTGGAGAATGGCTTGATTTCTTATAAATTTCAGTTCATTCTCTGTCTATTTTAGAAATGATGCCTTTATCAGAACCTTTCAATATAAAAATGTTTTCTCATTTTATGGCTTCCCTTCTAATCTTGTTTGCATTAGTTTTGTTTGTACAAAGGTTTTTAATTTGATATAATCAAAATTTTCTATTTTGTGATCAATAATACTCTCTGCTTCTTCTTTGGTCACAAAATTCCTTCCTCCTCCACAGGTTTGAGAGGTAAACTATCCTATGTTCCTTTAATTTATTTATGATCTTGTTCTTTATGCCTAAATCATGGACCCATTTTGACCTTATCTTGTTGTATGGAGTTAAAAGTGTGGGTTAATGCCTAGTTTCTGCCATACTAGTTTCCAACTTTCTGAGCAGTTTTTATCAAATAGTGAATTCTTATCCCAAAAGCTGGAGTCTCTGGATTTGTCAAACACTAGATTTCTATAGTTATTGACTATTTTGTCCTGTGAACCTAACCTTTTCCACTGATTAACTGCTCTATTTCTTAGCCAGTACCAAATGGTTTCAATGACCGCTGCTTTATAATATAGTTTTAGATCTGGTACAGCTAGATTTTTTTTTCACTAGTAGACTTGAAATTCTTGACCTTTTGTTCTTCCAGATGAATTTTGTTGTTGTTATTTCTAGGTCATTAAAATAGTTTCTTGGAGGTCTGATTGGTATAGCACTAAATAAATAGATTAGTTTAGGGAGTGTTGTCATCTTTATTACATTTGCTTGCCCTATCCAAGAGCATTTAACATTTTTCCAATTGTTTAGATCTGACTTTATTTGTGTGGAAAGTGTTTTGTAATTTTGCTCATATAGTTCCTGACTTTCCCTTGGCAGATAGATTCCCAAATATTTTATACTAGCGGCAGTTATTTTAAGTGGAATTTCAACTAGCATTTATTTAGTTCTAAGTGACAGGCATCGTACTAAGCATTGTCAGGGGCAAGGGAAGGCTGGACAGCCTTTATCTAAAAATGAGGCCTTGAGAAGGACTCAAAAAAAAGGACTCAACTTGGGGAGAAAGGATTGGGCTTGGAGGATATTCCAAGGTGAGGAGAATAGAGGAATAAGTGGATCTTCTAGTACCCCAGATACTGAGGGGGTATTCCAGGATGAGAGAGGAAATGAAGTATGTATCCTGATACCAGAAGTTAGGTGCAGAGATGGTCTGAGAGCAGGCTTTTGTTCTAACCTTTGACTTAGGTCATTGCTGTCACACAGAAGAACAATGCCCCTGAGAAATCCCTACATGTACTCAGTATGCCCAACCCACTTTCATCCCAGAATAGGCTTTTGGCTTTGTATGATACCTGAAAATGGAGGATGCTGGTTGGAGTCTGCAGTAGGTTATAGCTCTGTGCACAATGAAGTAAGACTGGAAGACTTGTCAAACTTGATCAGATTATTTAAAGAGACAAGTTTAAGCAATAATTTGTAAAAACTAGTCAGGCAGTATTAACTCCTAGTATGTAATGAAGATCTCTGTAATGCAAGGATTCTTGGACCACTTGGGCAGTCAGGAAAAGGCTATAGATTCTGTTTTATTATCATGTTATATAAAAAAAAATTTCCAATTATGTGTAAAACAAATTAACATTTTATTTTAACCCCAGGAGACAGCTAGATTATTCAGTGGATAGAGAACTGGCCCTGAACTCAAGAGGACCTGAGTTCAAATTCAGCCTCAGACACTTAATAGTTCCTAACTGTGTGACCCTGGGCAAGTCACGTAACCCCAGATTGCTTCAGCAAAAAAAAAAAAAAAAAATTAACTTCCAAATCCTTTCATTCCCCTTTCACTGAGAAGGGAAGCAGTTGAATACAGGTTATACATGTGCAATCATGCAAAACATTTTCATATTATTCAGGTTATTAAAAAATCAAAATGAAAAAATAAAGTTTTAAAGAGTGTACATCGATCTACATTGGTTCTTTCTCTGGAGGTGGGAGTAGTTAAGTCATTCCCAGTTGATCATTGTACAATATTGCTGTTACTGTGCACAATGTTCTCCTGGTTTTACCTATTTTATGATGTATCGTTTCATACATGTCTTTCCAGGTTTTTCTGAAAATACCGTGCTTGTTACTTCTTACAGCACAATAATATTCCATCACAATCATATATCACAATCTGTTCAACCGTTCCCGAGTTGATGGGCATCATTTCAGTTTCCAATTCCTTGCCACCACAAAAGAACAGCTATAATTTTGTACATATAGGTTTGTTCCCTTCTAAGCAGAGGTGTGAGTTGCTGCTATCCTGGGCTGTGCTCTGGTCTGTGAGCAACGAGAAATACTTTTTTTTTCCTCCCAGGAGCCAAGACCAGAGCCCTTCTCCTGCTAGTGCTCCCCCTCACCCTGAGACTAGAACCAAGCATGGGCAGTACAACAGAGTCCTGTTTCCTGTGTCAGCAGAAGGTCTCCTATATAGATCTTTTTATCAGTTATCCAACCCCCTTACCATCGCTAAGCTGAGACCTCTACAGACTGCTACTGCTGATTTAGTCAGCCTCACAACTTGCCAGGACACTCTCTGTTGGACTACACTGCACACTTATTCTATTGAGACAGAATTTTCTATACACCTTCCATGTTGTCTTGGGATGAAAAATTCATTCACTTCATCCTTTGTTCCCCCTGTTCCAGAGCCATTATTTTAACATTGTTTGGAGGGTGATTTTGGAGACTTTAGGTAATTCCCTGCCTTTACTGGGTCCTCCTGGCTTCATTCCAGAATTATATTTTTAAATGCATAAAATAAAGCACCTACGATTACAAAGGAAAGCAAAAGTTATTTTTTAGCTGATGGTACTGGCTCTGAGATGTTAAAATGAGTGACAGTAACTCAGTGTGCTAGAAAACTATTGTACATCCACACAACTGGCTTCTAATCACAATTTGGGCTCCAGGCTTAATATGAATTATATAAATCACTTTAATTCTGCAAATATGATATATACCAGATAGCAATTTTATAAAGAACAAATGGCTTCAAATTTAAGCAGTGATAGCATGTGCAACTTATGACTTCTGAAAACCACTATTCTATAGAATGTTTCATTCCCAATATTATAAGAATTGTCTGGCATTCCTTGCAGAATGAAATGATTGTTTTTATTGTTTTTTATTCTTCTTTGGAGGGATTTAAAGCAATTCAAAATGTAATGGGTTCCTACTTGGATTTGGACATAAATGAACTATGTGAACTTATAAGTTTTTTCCCTCTTTTTGAGCTTTTGCTTCTTCAATTATAAAATGAGGGAAGCAGATTAGGTGATTTCTATGGTCTCTCTGCCTAGTTTCAGTAATATGAGGTTCCGTACCAAGCACATATGTTCAGCCTTTTCTTGGGCCCTACACAGTAGCATTGCTCATTTTGAGCAGCCCATTCAAGTATATTCTTCTGTGTAGGAAGGTTTGAAATAGCTAGCTTCCTCTTTGATCCACTGCGTTTATTCTTCTCATCTTAGAAGACTGAGAAAATGCAAACCCAGACATTAGGCTAAAAATGTTGTAGAATCAAGCATTTAGATTCTTTCCTGAATCAGCACTACAAATGGAGCACCATGTCAGGCACAATGATCAACTGTCAAGGAATAAGAGGAATCTTATCTTTTGTTTTTGGAGCTTATGATCTGTTTGGAGAAGAAGGAAAGAAGGATAAACAATTTTCTGTGAAAATTTATGAGCTAAGGATATACTGCAACATATCCAACATATAAAGGACTGCTTGCCATCTAGGGGAGGGGGTGGAGGGAGGGAGCGGAAAAAAATTGGAACAGAAACGAGTGCAAAGGATAATGTTATGAAAAAAAAATTACCCTGGCATGGATTCTGTCAATATAAAGTAATTATTAAATAAAAATTAAAAAAAAAAGAAATGTTAGTGATTAGGAGTAATAGCAATAGTAGTAATAATAGTTGTAGTAGTAAAATTATTGCATAATTAATCATAAATTCAATAAGAAATAGAAAGTATGCTTGGGTCCTGAAGATAAATATAATCTTTATATGATGCACTGTTTTTAGATTGTGAAAGTAAGCAAATTCTTTTCTTTAAAAAAATCAATACAATATTTGAAATCTTTTTTTGAAGTTTATTTACAAAATAAAATCAATTAATGAACCCTAAAAAAAATAAAAATAAAAATAAAAATGTTTTTTTATTTCCCCAGTAAAAAAAAAAAAAGAAAATTTATGAGCTATATATGTACAATAGCAATATGTACAAAGTAAAGTTGAAGTCAACAACTGAAAGGATCATTTTTCCAAAGTGGAAAAAATGGCTGGAGTTGAGTGCTGAGCAATATAGATTTTTGAGTAAGATAATTTGTCCTTTTTGTCATAAAGCAGGAGTAAAGAAAGGAATATGTATTTTCTCTAGTAGCATTTATTGTTACTGAATTGTTTCAATCATATCTGATTCTTCTTGACCCCTTTTGGGGTTTTCTTGGCAAAGATACTGGAGTGATTTCCCATTTCCTTCTCCAGATCATTTCACAGAAGAAAAACTGAGACAAATGAGATTGTGACTTGACGAGGCTCACACAATTATTAAGTGTCTGAGACTGGTTGATCTCATGAGGAGGAATCTTCCGGATTCCAAGATCAGGGCTCTATCCATTGTGCCACCTAGCATCTGTAATTATTATAAGAATGACCTTGTATTATTCTTTGAAAATGGCTTTGTTGTAGAACAACTTTCTATTGCAAGGTTCTGTTGTCATTTTTAGTGAGCTTTTTTCTTTTCTTTCTTTTCTTTTCTTTTTCAAACTTTATTTTATTTAATAATAACTTTATATTGACAGAATCCATGCCAGGGTAATTTTTTACAACATTATCCCTTGCACTCACTTCTGTTTCGATTTTTCCCCTCCCTCCCTCCACCCCCTCCCCTAGATGGCAAGCAGTCCTATATATGTTAGATATGTTGCAGTTTATCCTAGATACAATATATGTTTGCAGAACCGAACAGTTCTCTTGTTGCACAGGGAGAATTGGATTCAGAAGGTAAAAATAACTTGGAAGAAAATCAAAAATACAAATAGTTCATATTCGTTTCTCAGTGTTCTTTCTTTGGGTGTAGCTGCTTCTGTCCATCATTTATCCATTGAAACTCAGTTAGGTCTCTTTGTCAAAGAAATCCACTTCCATCCGAATACATCCTCATACAATATCGTTGTCAAAGTGTATAATGATCTCCTGGTTCTGTCCATTTCACCTAGCATCAGTTCATGTAAGTCTCTCCAAGCTTCTCTGTATTCATCCTGCTGGTCATTCCTTACAGAACAATAATATTCCATAATATTCATATACCACAATTTACCCAGCCATTCTCCAATTGATGGGCATCCATTCATTTTCCAGTTTCTAGCCACTACAAACAGGGCTGCCACAAACATTTTGGCACATACAGGTCCCTTTCCCTTCTTTAGTATCTCTTTGGGGTATAAGCCCAGTAGTAGCACTGCTGGATCAAAGGGTATGCACAGTTTGATAACTTTTTGGGCATAATTCCAGATTGCTCTCCAGAATGGTTGGATTCGTTCACAACTCCACCAACAATGCATCAGTGTCCCAGTTTTCCCGCATCCCCTCCAACATTCATTATTATTTTTTCCTGTCATCTTAGCTAATCTGACAAGTGTGTAGTGGTATCTCAGAGTTGTCTTAATTTGCATTTCTCTGATCAATAGTGATTTGGAACACTCTTTCATGTGAGTGGTAATAGTTTCAATTTCATCATCTGAAAATTGTCTGTTCATATCCTTTGACCATTTATCAATTGGAGAATGGCTTGATTTCTTATAAATTAGGGTCAGTCTCTATATATTTTGGAAATGAGGCCTTTATCAGAACCTTTAACTGTAAAGATGTTTTCCCAGTCTGTTGCTTCCCTTCTAATCTTGTTTGGATTAGTTTTGTTTGTACAAAGGCTTTTTAATTTGATGTAATCAAAATTTTCTATTTTGTGATCAGTAATGGTCTCTAATTCATCTTTGGTCACAAATTTCTTTCTCCTCCACAAGTCTGAGAGATAAACTATCCTATGTTCCTCTAATTTATTTATAATCTCGTTCTTTATGCCTAGGTCATGGACCCATTTTGATCTTATCTTAATATGGTGTTAAGTGTGAGTCCTTGCCTAATTTCTGCCATACTAATTTCCAGTTATCCCAGCAGTTTTTATCAAATAATGAATTCTTATTCCAAAAGTTAGGATCTTTGGGTTTGTCAAACACTAGATTGCTATAGTTGACTATTCTGTCTTGTGAACCTAACCTTTTCCACTGATCCACTAATCTATTTCTTAGCCAATACCAAATGGTTTTGGTGACTGCTGCTTTATAATATAATTTTAGATCAGATACAGCTAGACCACCTTCATTTGATTTTTTTTTTCATTAATTCCCTTGAGATTCTCTTTAGTGAGTTATTAAAACAAGACCCTAGTTATTTTGCAGGATCTGTAAAACTAAAAAACAAATTGAAGAAAATTTTAACAGTAGTAATGTCTAAGGTAATCTACCACTCAAGATTTTTAGATCATTTGTACATTATTTGTAGATGATTTTAGTATGGTTGAACTTTTTTGATCTCTTTTTTGGTGATCTTTGATCATAAATATATGTCACTATCCCTTAAAAAATCCAGTTTGCTTTGCAAACTTTTTTGTGTATTTCGAACAGTGGGTTCAACTTGAAGTTGTCTGCAAAATTGGAAGTCTTAGCCAGCATAAAACTAACAATTCACAACTGATGTTCTTTTGATAAGCCAAAATCATTTTTGCATCTCAGAGATATCATAAATGACGTGATGAGTAAAATGATATAAAAAGAAACACAGGGATCATTACTTGTCTGGAAAATTAAGGTCAACTATGTGTTCCTTCAAATAAAAACATTTTCCCTTCTCCAAGATTAAAAACTCACTTATAGCATTAGTTTTTATCCTTAGATTGAATTCAAAGGAACAATATGCTTCATGTCACATTATGGGCAGGGGGAGAATACTATAACTACTGATTAAGCATCATCTGATATTTTCTTTGCAAATGAAAAGGCCCTCAAAAAAGAAGACATAGGACTTGGCTGGTCTATGTGTGACACAGTAGTGCTTGCTAACAACCAGTTCAAAAGTATCTATTAAAGAGACAGAGCATACAAAGCTTTGTCATCATTAGGCATTTAAATTTTTCATTAAAATGTCGCTATGTTCTAGATTTGAAAGTATTTCATAACTTTATATTTGAAACTGGTAACATTATAAGTTATTAAGGCAGATCTAGCTTAATGGAAGTCACATTTACTCATATTCATAAGGTATATTGCTTTCTGTATGATCTTTAGACAGAATAAACTCTGTAGGCTTTAATCATTTACAGGGGTCCTCAAACTACGGCCCGCGTTCCAGATGCAGCAGCTGAGGACATTTATCCCCCTCAGCCAGGGCTATGAAGTTTCTTTATTTAAAGGCCCACAAAACAAAGTTTTTGTTTTTATTGTAGTCCGGCCCTCCAACAGTCTGAGGTTCAGTGAACTGGGCCCCCTATTTAAAAAGTTTGAGGACCCCTGATTTAGAAAATAGGTAAGCATCATACTCATCTCCAAAGTCATGATGAGGAAATGAGATATGTAGTTCTCTACCACTATTGTTATTTTATTCAGGAAAGTTACACTATTTTGATATTATAGGGCTAAGAACTCCTCAAACACAAACCTAGCCTAGAAAAGGGTCAAGGAATTATAATTCAAGAATCAAAACAGTACTTGCAACTTCAGCCATGAAAAAGGCTAGTTTTTAGACTCTTTAGAACCATGGGGAAAAGTAATTCCTCTCTCTCTCTCTTTCTCTCTCTCTCTCTCTCTCTCTCTTTCTCTCTCTCTCTCTCTCTCTCTCTCTCTCTCTCTCTCTCTCTTTCTTTCTCTCTCTCTCTCTCTCTCTCTCTCTCTCTCTCTCTCTCTCCTCTCTCTCTCTCTCTCTCTCCATAAAACCTAGAAAGATCTGGATTAAAAATCTCACTCCTGATATATATAGGATGTGAAACTCTAGTCACCACCCTGATCTGGTCTTATCACCTTGTGGCTGAACTCTTGCCATATCCTGCTGATAGAATTCCCTATCACAAATCACTTCCAATTCTAGTCTTTGTTTCATCTGTAAAAGTGATCTTCCCAAAGTACAGATATGATGTTACCTCCTCATCCAATTCAATAAACTCCAGTAGTTCCCTTTCACCCCCAGCATAAAAATTAAACACTCTTTGTTCTAAGCCCTTCAGAATCTTCCTTTCTCTCCTCCTAGCTTACCTTTCCAGGCCCTTCCTTCTCTGCTCTGTGATACAATACCGCTATCCTCCTTTCTATTCATCATGTGAGACATTCTACCTTCTGAATTTGGTCATTTTCACTGGCTTTGCCTTATACCTAGATCTTCTCCCTTTTCATTGCTACCTTCAGGATCCCCTGGTTTCCTTCAAGTCCTTGCTAAAATTTCACCTTTTACAAAAAGCTTTCCTAGAGTATTGTTAATTTTAATACCTTCTTTCTTTTAAAAAAAAATCCTCCAATTTATTTGGTAAATATTTTATTTGTATGTTATCATCCCCATTGTTTCTGTATCTTTAGCCTTTCCTGTACTGCAGCTACAACCCATTCCTGGTGCATAGTAGGTACTTAATAAATATTTACTCACTGACTTTCTTTGGAAACAGTAAGATTTCATGTTGAAATCTCTCTCTCTCTCTCTCTCTCTCTCTCTCTCTCTTTATATATATATATATATGTGTGTGTGTTTGTATGTATGTATGAACATATCCCAATAATCCCTGGAAAGAAACCTTAAATTGATTATAGCTTTTTATTTACAAGATATATGCATGGACAATTTTTCAGCATTGACAACTGCAAAACCTTTTGTTCCAATTTTTCCCCTCCTTCCCTCCACCCTCTCCCCGAGATGGCAGGTTGACTAATACATGTTAAATATGTTAAAGTAATATATGTATACATGTCCATTATTTTGCTGTACAAAAAGAATCGGACTTTGAAATAGTATACAATTAATCTGTGAAGAAAATAAAAAACGCAGGTGGACAAAAATAGAGGGATTGGGAATTCTATATATGGTTCATACTCATTTCCCAGAGTTCTTTTGCTGGTTGTAGCTGGTTCCATTCATTACTGCTCTATTGGAACTGATGTGGTTCACCTCATTGTTGAAGAGGGCCACGTCCATCAGAGTTGATCATCATATAGTATTGTTGTTGAAGTATATAATGATCTCCTGGTCCTGCTCATTTCACTCAGCATCAGTTCATGTAAGTCTCTCCAGGCCTCTTTGAAATCATCCTGCTGGTTGTTTCTTATAGAAGAATAATATTCCATAACATTCATGTACCACAATTTATTCAGCCATTCTCCAATTGATGGGCATCCACTCAGTTTCCAGTTTCTGGCCACTACAAACAGGGCTGCCACAAACATTCCTGCACATATAGGTCCCTTTCCCTTCTTTAAGATCTTTTTGGGGTATAAGCCCAGTAGTAGCACTGCTGGATCAAAGGGTATGCACAGTTTGATAACTTTTTGAGCATAGTTCCAAATTGCTCTCCAGAATGGCTGGATGTGTTCACAATTCCACCAACAATGTATCAGTGTCCCTGTTTTCCCACATCCCCTCCAACATTCCGCATTATCTTTCCCTGTCATTCTAGCCAGTCTGACAGGTGTGTAGTGGTATCTCAGAGTTGTCTTAATTTGCATTTCTCTGAATAATAATGACTTGGAGTATCTTTTCACGTGGCTAGAAATAGTTTCAATTTCTTTCTCTCGGAATTGTCTGTTCATATCCTTTGACCATTTATCAATTGGAGAACGGCTTGATTTCTTATAAATTAGAGTCAATCCTCTATATATTTTGGAGAAGAGGCCTTTATCAGAACCTTTGACTGTAAAAAATGTTTTCTCAATTTATTTCTTCCCTTCTGATGTTGTCTGCATTAGTTTTCTTTGTACACAAGCTTTTTAATTTGATATAATCAAAATTTTCTATTTTGTGATCAATAATGATCTCTCCTTCTTTGGTCATAAATTCCTTCCTACAGGTCTGAGAGGTAAACTATCCCATTTTCTTCTCATTTATTTATAATCTTATTCTTTATGCCTAGGTTGTGAACTCATTTTGACCTTATGTATGTGTATGGTGTTAAGTGTGGGTCAATGCCTAGTTTCTGCCACACTAATTTCCAATTTTCCCAGCAGTTTTTGTCAAACAATGAGTTCTTATCCTAAAAGCTGGGGTCTTTGGGAGAAACCCTAAATTGAAAACTACCAGCAATATTATAATCAAAAATACAAATCTTGAAGGTTAAAAAAATACTGCAGGTATCCACAAAGAGAGTATTAGGATATTAAGGAGGTATGTAGTATTAAGGATTACATAAAAACTTCTACTGTGAAAAGGAGAGAACTTGGAATACACTAATCAGAAAGTCAAAAGATAAAGTTTGGAATTCTATTCACTGTGTGATTACCTTCTCAAAAAAAAAAAAAATGAAAGGGAAAAGAAAAAGTGTCTAATAGAATAGAAGGTAACTATACTGGCTGAAAAATTGAATAGATGACCTTTCTAAACTCTTAAGTTTCTTTAAGTTTGTGGTACTTTAACAGATTCAAAGGCCCCATTATGTGTATTGGGGAAATGAGTGGTTTAAACTCTTGAAATGTTACTTTTTCAGAAACTTTTCATAGGTACTTTTTATTTTCTCTCTCTCTCTTCTTCTATTTCTCTCTCTCTTCCCTACCCCTCAAAAGATCTTTACCATTTATAGTTTAAAAGAAACATTATTACACATAGGTGCCCATGTAGTGTAACAAAATAGAAAAACAAAACTTTGATATTCAGAAATTATTAATTGCCTTATTATTATTTTGAATAAATTGAGATTTAAGGTACTAAATAACAGTAATAATAAATCATGAACAATTATGTAATAAATAATTATTTATACCTTATACAGGTACAGAAGTACTAGATAGACTTTTTAGATATAAACTGAATTGAACTGAAAGAATGCTCTGAAGAAAGCCAGTTTCATAATTTTTAAACTTTAAAGACTCATATTAATTTCTTAATGTTTTCCCACATATAATTTTAATTTTGAAGTAGAACCTTCATTCAGCTTTCATATATCACTTCTTACTCCTGTCACTTTCTTCTTGGACTGAGGAAGGCTAGCTGAGTAGTCCTGATGATTCTTGGGCTTGGGAGAAAAGATGGATGGAAGGCTACATTTTAATGGAAAAGGTAAGCTTAAGGAATAATTTGTTCTCTTCCTCCTTTTCTTTTTCAGGTACCACCAGTGTGACTACTGTCATAAATTCAAGAGGTATCTGAAACAGGTGGTAAGTCACTAATTTTCAAGTCTTTCAACGATGTTGATTGGAAAAATCAAAAAAATTGATTTTTATAAATTGGTATAGTACATTTTGCTACTTGTAAACAAACTGGCTTTAAAACAACAACCTTAGTTTTCAGGGGTAGCCACTGGTCTGTGCAAATACAAAACTTAGATGATTGGACATGTTTGATTACCTAGACTTGAGTAACAAAGTATTTGGGTCAAAAGTTAAAAATAGTTGCGTCTTCAAACACAGACTTGATCAAATATTTTCATGTCCATTTTTTGAGACTATTTAGGTCTTATCTTTGTGTCTATTTTATAATCTGAAAATCCTTCTACCATTTGTTTGGAAACTTAAATCAAAGTGACTCAGAAAATATAGTTTGTTTGTATGATATCCTGAATGATTTTCCACTTTTTCGTAGTTGAGCAGATTATTATTCCTATTTAAAGGGAGTGATTTTTTAGAACATAGTATATTATCTGAACACAAATGAAATTTAGTACTATACTTTAGTGTTTAAATGCAGCTGAAAATCAGATTATCGGTGATGTGATAAAGATCTCTAAGCAAAAAATGGGGTAGCTTCAAGAAGAGTTGAGCAAGCTTCAGGAAATCACTGATACAGATGCAGATGAAAATAAACCACCAAGTGAATACTGGTGAGGCTGAGAAAAGCTGATGGACATAATGGAAGGATAAAGCACTAAGGGTAAGAGGGATTTGTTAAGTGGAGTTTTGGGGAATTGCTTTTGGGGGAAAATATTTGGTTAAGCTAAGATTGCTACTTCAGAGAAGTGACAATTTCACATTTATTTGGGAAGATGACTTGTGAAGTTAGAAAAAAAAGAGAACATGATAAGAGATTTTTGTAGAAAGGAAGACAGGCAAGTGTGTTCCTTGATTCATTCTCTCCATAGTTTCATCCAACATCACTGAAGAGGTAAGGAAATGGCAGACTTGCTGAGAATCAGTTGCTAATAAAACCTCTGTAAGCATCTAGTACAAAACCAAAGCAAGAGAGAGTAGTTGACATATATGAGTAGTTACAGAAAATGCTCTTACAGAGAGTGGGTGGTAGAAATACTGATAGCTGTCTTATGGTGAATTGTGGAGCAATTTAAATTCTGTGCTTGAATAGTATAGATCAATAATCACCCCAAATGTAGCCAGGGATTAAAATCCAATCTTCTATTGTCTCTTCCAAAATAGCCTGCTAAGCTTTCCTTGGTTCCGACAGCTCTTATTGCTAGTCCTTTGCCTCTGCAAGCTTCAGCCTCCAGCTCTCTCTGAATCCTGGCTCTGAATCTTCTCATCTGACTTCTGGCTCTCAATTTCTTCAACTGAACTCCTCACTGAAGCTCTAATAGCTTCTTATATATGATCTCTTAAAGGTGTGAACCCAAAGGTTGACTCCTCCTCTGAGAGAGTGGGATTGTGGGAAGTGTAAACTTGTGAATCTCATACTGAATCCTGAAATCTCCCAGACTTGTGAACTAATGTGTGAGCTAATGTGTGAACTCTCAAAGGTGTAAACGTAAGCATTGTTTCTATCAATTCCAGTGACTTAACACCTTGTTTCAAGTTCTGGCCCATAACAATATGGTACAAGTAAAGTGAATTAGAGGCATTAAAGGCATTCTCTGATTGTTCTCCAGCTTAGAAGCAGGGTGGAAAGATAAATTAGGTCATAATGCTATTAGTATTTTGGGATTACCCTCATATTGTTTATTCTCTTTTATAAATTAATATTGTATTGATACATTTTTCCTGCTTCTACTTCCTTGTGTGACTGTACCTCTCCTGCATAATCCTCCCATCCAAACAAAGAGTGTATAGGTAAGTAAAGCTAGTCAAAATATTTTTCATATCTTCCAATGTGTGCCTCACCCTCTTTGCTGAGAGAATGGTATGATTCACTGTTGTTTCTCTTAATAGTAAAACACTTTTATTTTGTTTTCCTATGTAGATACTAGAGTTAGAATTCTGTTTCAGGAAAGATACATAATTTTAGTTGAGTTGAAGCAGTATGGTGTAGTGGAGATTTGTCAAACATTCTCCCTGCCAGCAGCATGCAAACCACAACTCCCCCCTCCCCAACCAAACCAAATATAATTTAAATTTGAAAATATTTAATAAAATAAGAATTCAATCGAACATATATGATGTTAATATGCAGTTTTCTCAGTCAGTATGTGATGTTAGGGGATCTTTATGTACAGTGTTACAAGCACTATCATCAAATTCATCGTGCGACTTCAGGACATCATTTGTAATGTGTCAATAACATGTTCCTGAAAAATTTGGCTTGTGAATTTTCATACTTTTTTCAATCCATTTCAGATAAACTTCAAATCATCTATAACTTATGCAATAATTATAGTGTTCCAAGACTTTAGAGTAATCACATCATCAGTAATATTTATTACACCATTGAATACTGTCTGATGAAATAGATATGAATAGAAGTAAAAGTGTAACAAGCCTTCTGTTTACTATCTGATGCTTACTATTTTGTATCACCTTGGGCACGTCATTTAATCTCCTTGGGCCTCACCTCTGAAACGTGGCTGTTGAGCCAGATGGTGTCTGAGGCTCCTTCCAGCTCAAAAACTATAATTTGTTCAGTGACCAAATCATAAACCTGTCAGAATGGAAACATTACCTTGTTAAACTAGCTTCTTGTTAGAATCTAGTACTCCTCTGTAAGATACCAAAATAAAGCTGTATTTAAAAAGTAAATAGTTCTATTTAGTAAAACATGTTTAATTTAGAGTTTGCCTTTCTCTGAAGAATTACTCAACACATGAAGTTGGCATCCCATCCCAGACAATTGTCCAACCTTTATTTGATTATAGTTCTGAGGTCTCTTTTCAGTAAATCAAGTGTCACTTGAATTACCAGCAGACGGACAACATTATAAGCTGATCATGTTAGTTTGTTCTAAGAAAAAGAAAATGTCAGGTTTTCTACCCCCAAACCCTAGATTCTTAGCAATAATCTGTTACTGACATTGAATCCAGAATAAGTCAAAACTCGGCTAAGTACCTACACAGATATTCTTTTCATTTATTTATTTATTTATTTATTTAATAATAATTTTTTATTGACTGAATCCATGCCGGGGTAATTTTTTTTACAACATTGTCCCTTGCACTCGCTTCTGTTTTGATTTTTCCCCTCCCTCCCTCCACCCCCTCCCCTAGATGGCAAGCAGTCCTATATATGTTGGATATGTTGCAGTATATCCTAGATACAATAAATGTTTGTAGAACCGCGCAGTTCTCTTGTTGCACAGGGAAAATTGGATTCAGAAGGTAAAAACAACTCGGAAAGAAAAACAAAAATGCAAATAGTTCACATTCGTTTCCCAGTGTTCTTTCTTTGGGTGTAGCTGCTTCTGTCCATCATTTATCAATTGAAACTGAGTCTTTGTCAAAGAAATCCACTTCCATCAAAATATGTCCTCATACAATATCGTTGTCGAAGTGTAAAGTGATCTCCTGGTCCTGCTCATTTCACTCAGCATCAGTTCATGTTAAGTCTCTCCAAGCCTCTCTGTATTCATCCTGCTGGTCATTTCTTACAGAACAATAATATTCCATAACATTCATATACCACAATTTACCCAGCCATTCTCCAATTGATGGGCATCCATTCAATTTCCAGTTTCTAGCCACTACAAACAGGGCTGCTACAAACATGTTGGCACATACAGGTCCCTTTCCCTTCTTTAGTATCTCTTTGGGATATAAGCCCAGAAGTAACACTGCTGGATCAAAGGGTATGCACAGTTTGATAACTTTTTGGGCATAATTCCAGATTGCTCTCCAGGATGGTTGGATTCGTTCACAGTTCCACCAACAATGCATCAGCTACACAGATATTCAAAGTAGCTTGTGGTCTAGTAAGGAATACAGGAGAAACATAAATGGACCTTTAAAAATCAAGAGATTAGAACTCTTTAGGAAAAAAAAGAAACATTAAGTGCTAACTAATAAGGTATATTAAAATCTGTAGAGATTGTTTATTAGGGTAACTGATATGACTGTTGGAGATTGTCTCAAAAGAGTAGGATGTTGTTTTCTTTTGAAATCAAGATGATTTTTTTTTAGTCAAATGGAGTAGTTTATGAGAAAGGGCTACCACAGTTCTTTGGTGATGGACAGTGTGAGCTTGTGTAGTGTATGGAGAATGGTAAGAAGGTAAGAAAAGGTAGGACATGAAGGAAATCACCATCAGAAGATTTTGAAGCCTATGAATTGGAGTGTTGTGCTTGTGGTAATCGAGTGTCATCGTAGTGTTTTATTCCTATGTTTGATAGAATGAGGCAGAAGTCCTCAGGGATGTACACTTACAGTTCGGGTCAGTATCTTTCTGTACTTTCCCATTGTGTTTGATTTTCTTACATCCATAGTGATGTGTCATGAGCAAATGCTTTCATGGTTTAGAACTCAGTAAAATTATGATGTAGTTGAAAGAACAGTGAACTTGAGTTCAGAGATTCAGGTTTGAATTCTGACTTTACTATTGAATGACTGAGTGATCTTGGACAAGTCTCTTGAATTCTTTTGGTTTCCTTGTCTTGTAAAATTGGAAGAATGTTCCTTATCCTATCTCCTTTACAGGATTGTTGTAAAAATTGCATGTGAAAATGATTTGTAAATTATAAGGTGTTAATAAGAAGACATACCTCTTAAGCAAATCTTTTGGCTTAGGACTTAGTAAATGAGGGACACGATCACAGAATATTTTAATAATGTAACATCTCTGTCACAGTATTGACTTTGCTTTGATATTTTACAATGAACAGAAAATTAATTCCTCGAGTAATTTCTTACCGGGCTTTATAAATACTATTGATAATATTGTTTGAAAGATGAACTTTGTGATTTGGCATTGTAGGGCTGACGTAAGTCAACTCATTGGCAGAAATTGGATATATTATATATGTTTGTGTCTTATTTCTAAGAAATCTGTAGGTATTCTAAATAACACTTAAAACATTCTAGGTAGAAGATGGCAGAGAGGAGGCACTCTGCTGTGTAACCTCCACGTTTTTCTCTCACTATCCATTTCATTTCATGCCTCTGAATTAATGCTCGACTGAAAAAAACCATACAATTAGTTATCAAGAGAAACCATCCTTGAGACTCGTCAAGAAAGGTCTGTTTTTGCGTGAGGGTGGGGACGGTTATTAGATTGGAAGCAAGCTGCAGGCAACAGCGGCAGCGAGAGCACGGAAGGCGGCTCGGAAGGCGGCTCAGAGCCAAGCAGAGCGGAGAGGGGGTGGGGTGTGATCGCAGCCGTCTCTGCGGGGAGAGCTTTGCTACAGGATTAGATACTTTGCTCCATCAGCGAGTCAGCAGCCCAGCAGAGAAGCTAAAAACACCGAGGGTGAAGAATACAACCCCAAACAGCTGGAGTCTCTCGGGACCTGGCCACCCCTCCCCCACAGTGTCTCAGCATGCTCTCAGATCTCAGAGCGCAGGCAATGCAGCACAGTAGGACCCGTGCCTCACGGCTACCCTGCCCCTCCCCCAAAGAAAGCAGCCTCCATTCAAGGGTTTTTTTCTTCTGTTTCTTTGATAGTTTGTCTTTGATTATTAGACAGAATGAGCAAGAAACTGAAAAAGACTTTAACCCTTGACAGCTTCTATACAGATAAAGAGCAGACTCCAAATCCTGAGGAGACTAAAAACAAACAGTCCCCAGGTGAATCCCCAAAGGAGGAGATCATCTGTTCCTCAGCACAGATGAATCTCATGGAGGAAATTAAAAAGGCTCTCACAAGGGAGCTAGAAGAAAAATGGGAAAAGGAGAGGGAGGCTTGGCAAAAGCAGAGTGAGGCTTTGCAAAAGGAGAGGGAGACTTGGCAAAAGAACCTGGAGAAGTCAGTTAAAGAGAGAGTGGATAAAGAAATACAATCCTTGAAAAATAGGATTGGTGAACTGGAAAACAAAATTGGCGAAATGGAAAAAAATTCCACAGAACAAAAGAACTCAATTGGACAATTAGAAAAAGATCTTTAAAAAGTGAGTGAAGAAAATACTTCACTGAAAATCAGGGTCGAACAATTGGAATTGAATGACTCGAGGAGACAAGAAGAATCAGTCAAGCAAATCCAAAAAAATCAAACAATGGAAAAGAATGTGAAATACCTTCTGGGGAAGACAACAGACCTGGAAAACAGATCCAGGAGAGACAATCTGAGAATCATTGGACTTCCAGAAAAACATGATGAAAAAAAGAGCCTGGACACTATTTTCCAGGAAATTATCAAAGAGAACTGCCCAGAAGTCTTAGAAACAGACAGTAAAATAGACATTGAAAGAATTCATCAATCCCCTACTGAAAGGGATCCTAAAATCAAAACTCCAAGAAATATAGTGGCCAAATGCCAGAACCCTCAGACAAAGGAAAAAATATTGCAAGCAGCTAGAAAAACCCAATTCAAGTATCGAGTAGCCACAATAAGGATCACCCAGGATCTGGCAGCATCCACATTAAAGGATCGAAGGGCCTGGAATATGATATTCCGAAAGGCTAAGGAACTTGGTATGCAACCAAAAATAACTTACCCAGCGAGATTGAGCATCTTTTTCCAGGGAAGAAGATGGACATTCAACGAAGTAAGTGAATTTCACCTATTTTTGATGAAAAAGCTAGAACTTAACAAAAAATTTGATCTACAAGTACAGAACTCAAGAGAAATCTAAAAAGGTAAAGATTAATCTTGAGAACTATATTTCGGCTATAAAGATGTATAAAGAATACAGATATACCTTGTTCTAGAAACTAGATGTGGAAAGGACATTGTACCAGAAAAAGGGGAAAGTGGGGGTACTACATTTCATGAAGAGGCAAAGAAAACCTATTATATCTGAGAGAAAGAATGGAGAGGGATGAATATAGTGAGTATTTTACTGCTTTCAGAATTGGCTTTAAGAGAAACATTTTAGACATATTCAATCTATGGTGCAACTTCTCCCACCTCATTGAAAAGTGAGAAGGGAAAAGTGAAAAGGGAAGGAATAAGCTAAGTGGAAGGGAATACGGTCACTGGGAGGGAAAGGGGTAAGATAGGGAGAGGAACTCTAAGGGGGTGGAAGGGATACTAAAAAGGGAGAACTGTGAGAAGCAAGTGATGCTCACAAGCATACTGGGAAGTGGGATAAGGGGGTAAGAAGGGAGAAAAGCATAAACCGGGGTTAACAAGATGGCAAGTAATACAGAAATGGTCATTTTAACCATAAATGTGAACGGGGTAAACTCCTCCATAAAGAGGAAGCGGTTAGCAGAATGGATTAAAAGCCAGAATCCACAATATGTTGTTTACAGGAAACACACCTGAAGCAGGGAGATACATGCAGGTTAAAGGTAAAAGGTTGGAGCAAAATCTACTATGCTTCAGGTGAAGTCAAAAAAGCGGGGGTAGCCATCCTGATCTCAGATCAAGCTAAAGCAAAAAATGATCTAATCAAAAGAGATAAGGAAGGGCACTATATCTTGCTAAAGGGTAGAATGAATAATGAAGCAGTATCTATATTAAACATATATGCACCAAGTGGGGTAGCATCTAAATTCTTAAAAGAGAAATTAAGAGAGCTGCAAGAAGAAATAGACAGTAAAACTATAATAGTGGGAGATCTCAACCTTGCACTCTCAGAATTAGATAAATCAAACCACAAAATAAATAAGAAAGAAGTCAAAGAGATAAATAGAATACTAGAAAAACTAGATATGATAGATCTCTGGAGAAAATGTAATGGGGACAGAAAGGAATACACCTTCTTTTCAGCAGTTCATGGAACTTATACAAAAATTGACCATATATTAGGACATAAAAACCTCAAACTCAAATGCAGTAAGGCAGAAATAGTGAATGCATCCTTTTCAGACCATGATGCATTGAAAATTACATTCAATAAAAAGCCACAGGAAAGTAGACCAAAAAATAATTGGAAACTAAATAATCTCATACTAAAGAATGATTGGGTGAAACAGCAAATCATAGACATAATTAATAACTTCACCCAAGAAAACGATAATAATGAGACATCATACCAAAATGTATGGGATGCAGCCAAAGCGGTAATAAGGGGAAATCTCATATCTCTAGAGGCCTATTTGTATAAAATAGAGAAAGAGAAGGTCAATGAATTGGGCTTGCAACTAAAAATGCTAGAAAAGGAACAAATTAAAAACCCCCAGTCAAACACTAAACTTGAAATTCTAAAAATAAAAGGAGAGATCAATAAAATTGAAAGTAAAAAAACTATTGAATTAATTAATAAAACTAAGAGTTGGTTCTATGAAAAAACCAACAAAATAGACAAACCCTTAGTAAATCTGATTAAAAAAAGGAAAGAGGAAAATCAAATTGTTAGTCTTAAAAATGAAAAGGGAGAACTCACCACTAACGAAGAGGAAATTAGAGCAATAATTAGGAGTTACTTTGCCCAACTTTACGCCAATAAATTCGACAACTTAAATGAAATAGAAGAATACCTCCAAAAATATAGCTTGCCCAAACTAACAGAGGAAGAAGTAAATATCCTAAACACTCCCATCTCAGAAAAAGAAATAGAACAAACTATCAATCAACTCCCTAAGAAAAAAGCCCCAGGACCAGATGGATTTACATCTGAATTCTATCAAACATTTAAAGATCAATTAACTCCAATGCTAAATAAACTATTTGAAAAAGTAGGGATTGAAGGAGTCCTACCAAACTCCTTTTATGACACAGACATGGTACTGATACCTAAACCAGGTAGGCTGAAAACAGAGAAAGAAAATTATAGACCAATCTCCCTAATGAATATTGATGCTAAAATCTTAAATAAAATATTAGCAAAAAGATTACAGAAAATCATCCCCAGAATAATACACTATGACCAAGTAGGATTTATACCAGGAATGCAGGGCTGGTTCAATATTAGGAAAACTATTAACATAATTGACTATATCAATAACCAAACAAACAAAAACCATATGATCATCTCAATAGATGCAGAAAAAGCATTTGATAAAATCCAACATCCATTCCTAATAAAAACACTTGAGAGCATAGGAATAAAAGGACTTTTCCTTAAAATAGTCAGGAGCATATATTTAAAACCTTCAGTAAGCATCATATGCAATGGGGAAAAACTGGAACCTTTCCCAGTAAGATCTGGAGTGAAGCAAGGTTGCCCACTCTCACCATTATTATTCAATATTGTATTAGAAACACTAGCCTCTGCAATAAGAGTCGAGAAAGAGATTAAAGGAATTAGAGTAGGCAATGAGGAAACCAAACTATCACTCTTTGCAGATGATATGATGGTATACCTAGAGAACCCCAGAGATTCTACTAAAAAGCTATTAGAAATAATTCATAATTTTAGCAAAGTAGCAGGATACAAAATAAATCCCCATAAATCCTCAGCATTTTTATACACCACCAACAAAATCCAAGAACAAGAGATACAAAGAGAAATTCCATTCAAAATAACTGTTGATAGCATAAAATATTTGGGAATCTATCTACTAAAGGAAAGTCAGGAATTATTTGAGCAAAATTACAAAAAAGTTTCCACTCAAATAAAGTCAGACTTAAATAATTGGAAAAATATTAAGTGCTCTTGAATAGGCCGAGCAAATATAATAAAGATGACAATACTCCCTAAACTAATCTATCTATTTAGTGCTATACCAATCAGACTTCCAAGAAAATATTTTAATGATTTAGAAAAAATAACAACAAAATTCATATGGAACAATAAAAAGTCGAGAATCTCAAGGGAATTAATGAAAAAAAATCAAATGAAGATGGCCTAGCTGTACCTGATCTAAAATTATATTATAAAGCAGCAGTCACCAAAACCATTTGGTATTGGCTAAGAAATAGATTAGTTGATCAGTGGAAAAGGTTAGGTTCACAAGACAGAATAGTCAACTATAACAATCTAGTGTTTGACAAACCCAAAGAATCTAACTTTTGGGATAAGATTTCATTATTTGATAAAAACTGCTGGGATAATTGGAAATTAGTATGGCAGAAATTAGGCAAGGACCCACACTTAACACCATATACCAAGATAAGATCAAAATGGGTCCATTATCTAGGCATAAAGAACGAGATTATAAATAAATTAGAGGAACATAGGATAGTTTATCTCTCAGACTTGTGGAGGAGAAAGAAATTTGTGACCAAAGATGAACTAGAGACCATTACCGATCACAAAATAGAAAATTTTTATTATATCAAATTAAAAAGCCTTTGTACAAACAGAACAAATGCAAACAAGATTAGTAGGGAAGCAACAAACTGGGAAAACATCTTTACAATTAAAGGTTCTGATAAAGGTCTCATTTCCAAAATATATAGAGAACTGACTCAAATTTATAAGAAATCAAGCCATTCTCCAATTGATAAATGGTCAAAGGATATGAACAGACAATTTTCAGATGATGAAATTGAAACTATTACCACTTACATGAAAGAGTGTTCCAAATCACTATTGATCAGAGAAATGCAAATTAAGACAACTCTGAGATATCACTACACACCTGTCAGATTGGCTAAGATGACAGGAAAAAATAATGATGAATGTTGGAGGGGATGCACTGATGCATTGTTGGTGGAGTTGTGAACGAATCCAGCCATTCTGGAGAGAAATCTGGAATTATGCCCAAAAAGTTATCAAACTGTGCTTATCCTTTGATCCAGCAGTGTTTCTATTGGGCTTATACCCCAAAGAGATACTAAAAAAAGGAAAGGGACCTATATGTGCCAAAATGTTTGTAGCAGCCCTGTTTGTAGTGGCTAGAAACTGGAAAATGAATGGATGCCCATCAATTGGAGAATGGCTGGGTAAATTGTGGTATATGAATGTTATGGAATATTATTATTCTGTAAGAAATGACCAACAGGATGAATACAGAGAGGCTTGGAGAGACCTACATGGACTGATGCTAAGTGAGATGAGCAGAACCAGGAGATCATTATACACTTCGACAACGATATTGTATGAGGATGTATTCTGATGGAAGTGGATTTCTATGACAAAGAGACCTAACTGAGTTCCAATGGATAAATGTTGGACAGAAACAGCTACACCCAAAGAAGGAACACTGGGAAACGAATGTGAACTATTTGCATTTTTGATTTTCTTCCCGAGTTATTTTTACCTTCTGAATCCAATTCTCCCTGTGCAGAGGGAGAACTGTTTGGTTCTGCAAATATCTATTATATCTAGGATATACTGCAACATATTTAACATATATAGGACTGCTTGCCATCTTGGGGGGGGGGGTGGAGGGAGGGAGGGGAAAAAACGAAACATAAGGGAGTGCAAGGGATAATGTAAAAAATTATCCTGGCATGGATTCTGTCAATACAAAGTTATTATTAAATAAAATTAAATTAAAAAAAAACATTCTAGGTATTTAATGTTGACAGTAAGCTATGAGACTTCCTTTCTTCAAGGTCATTTTCTTAATACTTTTGATTCTTATCATATAAAGGAGATATTTCCACATGAGTGATTTAGTTGCCAAAGAAGATTACCAAGTGATCTCATAATTATCTTATGGTCAAGGGCTATAATTGTTGAGTCCCTGTTTCTTAATAGCATCCCCCTCACTCTTTCAAGATACCCACAGGTCTCTGCAACCTGCAGAAAATAGGATGGCACCTCGAGAAATAGGTCAGCAGCCTTCTTTTTGTCTTAGGGTTTTCTCCTCCTAACTCTTCTTACGAAAACTTTCTCTGGAGTTTCCTTTACACTTTTGTTTCCTCATATCTCTTTACTTTCACTGGCTACTTAAGTCAATCTCATTTTATTTCTCAATCGTATTCTAATTTACTATTCCACCAAATCTCTTGTTCTGATTTCTGTATATAGCACTCTTTCCTTTTGTACTTGCTTAGTCTATTTCTGTTTAGGTGATTTGATTTAGATACTTTACCTATACAACTTAAGTTTACAGGGTCACTTCAAACTTGCTTCAGTGTAGCTTATTCTCTAGTAGGTGAATCAGCTTCAATAGGAGAATTGAATGTAGCCTCTCACAACTTCCAGGAAGGGAGAGAGGTTGTTTGTACTTAACCTTATTCTGTAAATCTCCAAAATCTACTAAACTCTTTTAGCAGTTACTGGAATTTAGAAGTTTACAGTAAAGATATTACATTTCAGTTACAAATTTTAGTCTCTAGTTTCCAATGCTGTAAATTTCCATAAACCTGGAAAAATGTTCCTTCTTTTTCTTGTCTTTATCTCTAGTCTTCCGCTTGCACTAGGTTGTAAAAGCAAAGAGAAAGAATAAGTTACAGCTTTTCCTTCTCATCTCCTACTGAAAGACTAATCAGAAATCAGTGAGAATCCCTGTTTAATATTATCCACAGCTGGGAGAGCTGTTTTGAGTCATCATTAGCCTTCCTCACATTTCTAGCTCCCCTTCTGTGTTATCTCATAGCAGTTTTTTTTGTTTGTTTGGGTTTTTTTCCCTAGGGGTTGGGGGTCGTGATAAAGCATTCTCCTTGAGTCCTCCAAGGCTTAAAACACCAGTAACAATCAAACCAATCTTGCATTCGCGAGAGAACTTCTGAAGTGGAAGTCCCATCAAGACCACCTCACTGCCCTTTCTTGGGGCCCCCAAAATCTTTACTTCCTTCCCTGTTTATTCCCTATAAAAGTGTTACCTTAAGAGTGCTCTAGTCATTCATTTTCTCTTCTAGTCTCTAGGTTTTTCTTCAAGTTTGATTTTCAAAATGCATGGTTAATAATAATCAAAAGTCCAATATCTGATCAGATTCCACCGCCCCCCAGTTATAAATTTAGGTCATTTGTGTTGGATGTTCCCTGTCAAACTGGCAGTTTTTTCCCCCTTTCCCCCAAGGTTTTTAATGCCTTGCCTAATAGTGTTAAAGAGAAAGCTATCCCAACAAGATTAGGGTCCCCCAGTGGGTGTGGTAGCTTTGGGGAAAGAATTTGCACACTCAGTTTCTCTCCAAGTTAAGGGGCAAAGATTTATTACGCTGCTTGACTGTGTGCTAAAGTTCCAAAGGAGTTGAGCAAAGAGTCAGAATCAAGATAATTTTATGGGAAAGAGAAACAAAGATTAGGTTGATATGCTAATATTATGGTCTAGAGGTACAGTTGCAGAGCTGTGGGGGTTCTACAACTTACAGACCAACAGAATCAGTATTGAATTTATACTGTTGGCCAGCATTGTTTATGACTTTCCCAAGGTCATGCAGCCTTAGGGCTTGACCAGCCTTGCCACTTTCTCATACCTCTTCAGTGGGAGTCACTTTTTTGTTCCTGGGCAGCCTCATGTTGAGTAAGGACCCATACTTACAAAACTGAGATTTTTCATTTCTCCATTTCTCTACTCCATTTCTTTTTTATTATTATTACAGGTTTTTATTTACAAGATATATGCATGGGTAATTTTTCAGCATTGGCAGGTGCAAAACCTTTTGTTCCAATTTTTCCCCTCCTTCCTCCCACCCCCTCCCTGAGATGGCAGGTTGACCAATACATGTTAAATATGTTAAATACGATATATGTATACAAGTCCATACAATTATTTTGCTGTACAAGAAGAATCAGACTTTGAAATAGTGTACAATTAGCCTGTGAAGGAAATCAGAAATGCAGGTGGACAAAAATAGAGGGATTAGAAATTCTATGTAGTGGTTCACACTCATTTCCCGGAGTTCTTTCACTGGGTGTAGCTGGTTTAGTTCATTACTGCTCCATTGGGACTGATCTGGTTCATCTCATTGTTGAAGAGGGCCACGTCCATCAAAACTGGTCATCATATAGTATCGTTGTTGAAGTATATAATGATCTTCTGGTCCTGCTCATTTCACTCAGCATTGGTTCATGTAAGTCTCTCCAGGCCTTTCTGAAATCATCCTGCTGGTCATTTCTTACAGAACAATAATATTCCATCACATTCATATACCACAATTTATTCAGCCATTCTCCAATTGATGGGCATCCACTCAGTTTCCAGTTTCTGGCCACTACAAAGAGAGCTGTCACAAACATTCTTGCACATACAGGTCCCTTTCCCTTCTTTAAGATCTCTTTGGGATATAAGCCCATCTACTCCATTTCTTGATGCATATATGAGAATCAGTCTTATGTTCAGGACTTATTTCTTCTTATCCATCTTGAGTTTTCCAGAGTCAGAATATCTGTTCCTTCATGGCCAGCTAACTGCCCATTCAGGTGGGGGGGGGGTAATAGGAGTCCACTTTGGCCCATAGCTAGGCAGTGCCTGAGATTTTGGCGGGCTCAATGCGATTTGTTTAAAAAAGAGAGAGAGAGAAAATCTATGTCCAGACCTTTGCCCTGGTAAAAGAGCCAAAACTCAGGATGAGAAAATTTTAAAGTGTTTATTAAAAATGCTAAGGCTGAAACCCATCAATAAGGGAGCAATCAATGGGCATTCAAACAATGGATGCTTTTAAAGACTACTTTTCTGATAGTTACAGCTCTGCAAATGGTGATGGGCCATTCTATGCCTGCTGCTCAGCCATTATCACAACATATAAGGAAATGAGATTAGAGATGGGGGGGGGAAGGTTGTGAAGAAAGAGATGAGAAGACCATGTGACTATTTCCTGACTATCAAGTAATTCAGAGGACTAGTATATTGCCAGAGAAATTGAGGTAAGACAGAGATTAGTTTTTAATCTTTTTAATGTGGAGAGTTTAGGCTAGCCAACTGAATCGAACTCATGTTCAAAAATCATTCAGTCCCAAGGAACTGAAACAGGGAACATTTATAATTACAGTTTGCAAAGCTAAAAACAGCTTATAGGGGAAACAAAGGCAGATAAGGGGGGCAAGGACACTAGAAGAGCTGACAAGCCATAATGCCAGGAAAGGATCATAACTTAACCTGACAGCTTAAGGGTCAAAATAAGAAGGTTGAGGGCAGGAGAGAGTGGGGCGAGGTATAATACTCAAATGGAAGAGAATTATCCTAACAAGGATTGAGATAAGGCATCTGGATTTTATGATACAACGGAATATAAAATGGCCAGAGCTTCAAGGTTTTTCCTGACTCAATTCTCCCAGTCCTCATGGCAAGAAAGGGGAGTGGCTATAATAATTTTATTCAAGGCATAACACTGGTAGGAGATGGGATTGAACTACCTGCAGAATGGCTAATTCCTCTCCCAGTCTGCTGATTATATACTGTAATACTAGCCTAACTGGGAACCATGGGATCACTTAGAGCACAAATTGTACTCTCTACGTCTCTGCTCCTCAGCTATATCATTGGGACTGGATGGATCCTTCTACCTTCCAGTCTCTACTTTATGATACATTAATAGTTTATTTTAAGCAAAGGGTCATTTCTGTGCTTAAAATTATATCCTTAAGACTTAGTTTTTAAAAGAAAAGAAAGGCATGAAGATATATGCACTGATCATTGTTTTTCCAGGCATGCAAGAATGCATGCAGGTCATGCATTTGAATGACATATGTAAGATATTTAATTGAATTTTAATTTTAATTTGTCAGTGTCATCAAAACCTTGGTCTTAATGTTTTTTCTTCTAGTTCCTCTTTTTGCCCCTTCTTTCTGCCAAACCTCCATATATTTAGGAGAAATCTATGTTCTTTCTCTAAATTTCTATTAACACTTTAATTGTAGCCCTTTAAAACCACATGGAAAGATACTTTTAAAATAGCCCTTTCTGAAACAGTGATTCTGTTTATATTACTATCACCCAGCACTTAACAGCAGCAGAGGCCTATTTGCTGTAGTTTGTTTGTTTTATTCACTGCATAAATCCGGTATTTTTCAATTAAAAGACTTATGAGTATGAAACAAACTCACATAGCTTTATTATTTAGGAAAAACTATGCTTTGACTTAGTTGGAAGAAAATATTACCTGAAATAGATTTATATTTTCTTTTTTCAGTCATTGTCAGTTGAATAATGGCTAGTTTATATCCTGAAATCAGTCTCTTAAGTGTTTCTTCAAGTTCCAATTGAAAGAATACTTGAAGCTTTCTTAACCACCTTGCTAATTAAGCATTTAAAATATTACCATTCTAATATTTTTTTTAAATTTTAAAGAATTAAATATTTACAGTACAAATAACTTAGTAATTTATCCTTGTATTGGATGATGATGATGATAATGATATATATGTGTGTGTATTTGTGTGTGTGCGCGCTGTGTCTTCTGGCATGTATGTGAAGGTGGGTAGGTGCAGAAAGGTCTGGAATTGTAATTTCATATTTATAAGAAACTGCTACTCTCTAAATCATATCTATCAAAGCAGAATGTAGGATCCTTTGAATGTTAAATATGTCCCTTCTCTACCTTTCTGCTCCCTAATGCTGATGATCTTATTGTTACTTTTAGAGAACTTCATATCTTCTATTTCTAACCTTTTTTGTTTTTGTACTTTCTTTAATTTTAATTTTCAATTCCAAATTTTCTGCCTCTCTGCAGCTCCTCTTTCATCTATTATAGAGAGGGCAAACAATACACTATTTATTATATATGTAAAACTTTTCCATATTAGCTATGGTACAAAAAAAGCAAGGAAAATAAAATCAGAAAGTGATGCTTCAATATATATATATCCAGAGTTTATCAGTTCTTTCTATGAAGGTGAATAGCATTTTTCATTTTGGTCCTTTGAACTTCCTATGTCATTGTGTTGATCAGAGTTCATTGTTTAAGGCTGAATCCTCTCAAGATATCTTAGGATTTACTAGCTAGATTTCTTTCTTAAGGACCATGCCTTAAACCAAAACCAATCTGATTCTCATTGGTCACCAAGAAGCCTTAGGCCAACCCCCATTTTTGGAGTCCTGATGGACTCAGATTGAATATAAATATCTACCAATTATGCTTTGCCAGAAACCTTGAGGGCCTTCCTCTCCAAGAGTGATTGATTGATTTAGATTTTTGTTTGTGGGGAGGGTTTGGACCAGGTAAAAGACAAGATTCTTTGCCTCAATTGCTACCTAGCCTTAATCATTGAATGGATGCAGCCTCATTCAAACTGAGACTTGTTGAAAACCTTACCTTAAAAAGGTCAAGGTCTCCCATTGCATCCAGAGCCATCTCCAGTCTTCCTGATCTATATCTTGCCACTGGACTCAGATGGCAGTGCAGGGGAAAGTGAAACAGGTGACCTCGCACAGCCTTCCCTTACTTAAATTCAATTTACTTGCATGTCATGGCATCACCTTCCTAATATGGATTTCTTCGAGAACAAAGGACGAAAAATGCTAACAGTATTTTTTCATTTTTTTATCATTTTAATACTGCTATTAGCATGTGGAATGTTCTATGTACTTCAGTTAGTTCACGTAAGTCTTGTCATGTTTTTCTGAGACCATCCCTTTTTTCATTTTTTATTATGGCATAATATTATATAATCACAATTATATATGGTCAACCATCCATGACAAAAAAAAGCTGCTGAAATATTTTTTTCATATATTATCTTTTTCCTTTTTCTTTGATTTCTTTGGAATACAGACCTAGTTGTAGAATTGCTGGATCAAACGATACGCATGGTTTTTTAACTCTCTGAGCATAGTTTCAAATTCTGGAATGGTTAGAACATTTCCCAATCCATTAGTGTCCCAATTTTCCCTCATCCAGTATTTGCCATTTTCCTTTTCTATCATGATAGCCAGTCTGGTAGATGTGGGGGAATTAAGGTTGTTGGGGAAAATATCTGCTATCCCAGATGTGTAGATGATACCACTTTAATGGCAGAAAATGAAAAGGAATTAAGAAGTCTCTTAAGGGTGAAAGAAAAGAATGTTAAAGCGGGCTTGAAGCTTACATAAAAATCCTAAAAAGTAATATAGAAGTAGTATCAGTTTTATATTCTTCTGCTCGCTATTTATATGTGAAAAATCAGAAGTCATTTCCATTGACATAGAAATTATTATCATTAACCATGATTTTGACCAACTATTCTTCATCTTTTAGAATTCTACTCCTTACTTCCCTAGAATTTTTTTTAGAGATATAGGATTCATGAAAGTCCACTTCATTGCACATTGATATAATAGTACTTTAAGATTTCTCATTTGCTTGTGTTAGTATGGAGGAAACACAGTGTATACTGCTGCCATTCTGTAACTGTAATTTTGCTCAACTCATAATCCTAATGCATTTTGGCAACCCTCTTTCCTTTATGATTGAGGTATGTAGCTTTCTGACTTCAGCTATCTTAATGAAATAAACTTAGTATTCCTTTAGTTCTCCTATTTACCTTCGCTACCTTACTTTGGTCCCCACTGAATGTGAAAAGAACAGGAACATGAAAGGATTAATTTTATAATTAACTTCAATTATTATGGCCTGGTATTTATACACATGAATTCCCCTTGCTCTCTATCTAGTTTAGAGATAACTGCTTTCTGATGGCCAAGTGTAGAGGTTACTGGTAGTTCTATGTAGAATTCATTTTCCTTAGCATTGATTGTTCCAATTGCATTATGCATTCATAGGTTCTTATGATAATGGCACATGGAAAATGGTGGAATACATAGCTGTAGGATTCCTTTTTAGAAAAGGGTTAAACTCGATAACATCCAAAGTCCCTCTTAACTGAGATTCTTTGATTCTGTATATGTAGAAGAGGCCTGAGTAATTGGGGAGTCACCAGCTTCCTTTGTAAATCAAGCTTTCAAAATTAACTAAAAAGAAAATAGAACTCAGTGAAGTTATTCATCTCTTCATAAGATTATAATTCTTATAGTCAACACTGGCCTATCTTTGGTGTTGGTTTTAAACTAGCTAAGTCAGTAAGACTTAACTAGAAGGCCTTTCCTAAAAATATTGTGAATAGGAATCCTTGCTGTGCCTACTATAAAGATTTTGATGAAGTGGTCAAGCCAAACTAATTTTCCATATGCCTTTCCACTGTTAGAATACATTGGCATTTCATTTACGTTTTAATGGCTATCCTCAGTGGCTGTGGCTTAGAAAATAATTCAAACCTTTTCATGTTTCAAGTAAGGTGGCATATTCATTTTATATTGCCAACATACACAAGCTTTCCTAATGATGTGTCTATTTTTCTTAAGAATTCAATTATACCTTAGCTTTTACAACAATGGAAAATTAATACATTTAACTCTCAGACCATCTGCTCTTCAAAGCCTCATTTCCAATCTGGAACCCCTCATTTTGTTCTGTGGTAGAATTCAGATTTCATTATATTGGTTTCAAGGAGTGAGGAAAGGGATAGGTCATATTTTAGAGGATTTCTCTTACTAAGTATGTATTCGTTATTTGGGGCAATTATAATTCTTAATTTATATATGCAAATAGTAGTTTAATGTAAATTCTTCCCTGTATACAGGAAAACAACTTTTTAGTGAGAAAAGAATTATAGTAATTTTGTATCAAAACAAAGCAGAGCTTCAGGAAATGAAGCTTCCAATTATTGTATTGGTTTAGGACCTTTGATTTGAGTGATATAAGGAAAAAGAACTTCTGATGAGTAAATTCTGTCTCCTAATAATGATAGACAATATTTAGCAGCTTAAAGTCTTAAAGTATTGAGTAGGGCTAACTGGCTTCCTCATGGTTACATATCCAGTTGTATATCAAAGTCATTACTTGAACCCATGGCTTCCAGAATCTAAAGGCAACTCTATCCTCCATGTAATGCTGCTTGTCATTTTCTCAATGTAGATGCATAATTAAATTGTAAGGATATTCATCGTCATATTGTTTTTGAATGTGAACACTCGAAGTGATCATGGTGTGTTGATTTTCTCGTGTAGAGCCCTTTAGAATAAATATCCAGAAACTACAAAGATAACCTGAGACTAATAAATGTGGTGGTTTATAATTGTTATTGCTGACACTTGGGTAAAAAGTCAGCAATGGATCATTTTTCATTGGAGATTATAGATGGATGCTATAGACCTTGTATGATTGAAGTCAAGTAGGCACCAAAATGTTAGTCTTTTCATATTTACCTTCCAGAAACACTTTGTGCTTTATTGTTATTTTATAAGAAAAATAACATAATTTTTATGGTTAGATCTCTACAGTTTAGCAAATTGTCAGTTTATTATTTTGCATATATTACAACTTCTGAGATCACATGTTTAATCCAGAGTTTCTGTTTTGATCAAAGATGAGATGTTCTGAAAATTACAGATCATCAGATTTCTGAATGGGAAGGAACCTCACAGGCATCTATTACAGCCTATAATTTTGTAAGAATTCCCTCGGAAACATAACCAAGAATTTGCCCTCCAGTCTTTGTTTGAATTCCTCCTATGAGGGACCATTACCACATCTTGAGTTACTTTATTCCACTTTAGGTTAAGTCTCATTATGAGAAAGATTTTATTTATATCAGCTCTACATTTTGCCCCTCACAAATTTTGCCCTTGGTCTGCTCTTCAGGCCTAAGCGTTTATGAATTTTATATGACAGTCCTTCCTTCATATACTAGACTACACCTAGCAGTTTCCCCCACACTTCTCCTTTCTGGGCTCAATGCCTCTACTTCCTTTAACCAAGCTCAATTTGCATCATTTACATCATTTCAAAGTTTTCACTGTGTGCCTTTTTCTGGACACTGTTTAGCTATTACTTTTGTCATTCCTACAATGTGATGTGGAGAACTAAATCATTCGCGTGTTTACTGAGAACCTACTATGCAGCAGGCACTGTGCTAGTCTCTGGAGAGATACAAGTAAAAAGAACAAAGCAATCCTTACTAAAACAAAAGATCATACTATAATGAAGAAGACAATAAATACATGGAAAATATCTGTCTATATATCACAGATATAAAATTAATAAATACAAATGTATACACAGTACTCTGGCATAATATCATTTAGAAGTCAGCATTTGGAAGAATTGGGCAATATTTTATGAAGGAAATGACACTTAAGCTATATCTTGAAGGGAGAAATGAACTTGAGATGAAGGCAGAGAGGGAGTCCATTCCAGGCATATGGGCTGGCCAGTATAAATGCAGAGATAAAACATCAAGTGTCATGTATGAGAAACAAACTTATAAAAAGGCTGGTTTGGCTGGATTATGGAGAATGGGAAGAAAGGTAACATCTACTTAGACTAGATAAACAGGTTGAGGCCAGATTGTAAAGAACTTTTAAAAAGGAAAAACAAAAACATGATTGTCTATAGTGCTGCAGATGTGGACTGACCAGGGACTGTGAACTCTTCAGTTTTTGAACAATATATGTCTTAGTGTAACCCAATATCACATTTACTTTTAGAGTTCCCATGATAAACCGCAGATTCACATCAATCCTTTATTGTACTGGAAACCTCCCCTATTTTCTGTTTCTACTAATCTATACTATCTCCTATCTTATATTTATGAAGCTGATTTTGTTTTGTTTGGGGTTTTTTTGGTTTGTTTTTTGCTGAGGCAATTGGGGTTGAGTGACTTGCCCAGGGTCACACAGCTAGGAAGTGTCACGTGTCTGAGGCCAAGTTTGAACTCAGGTCCTCCTTACTTCAGGGCTAATGTTCTATTCAGTGAGCCATCCGAAGCTGATTTTTTTTTAACACAAGTATAGGAGTATACATTTATCCCTATTTGATTCATCTTCACATTTTCCATGTGTTGATTATCCCTACAAACTCTTAGGCATTCGCACATTTTATAAATATATCACACATGCCTCTAAACACATTGTTTATTAAAAATTTTAAAGATCAAAGGACCAAACTCAGAGCTCTGGGATACATTATTAAGAGTGCTCCTTTGTATTTGATAGCATTAATGACTACTTTTGCAGGCCAGCCATATGACCAGAGCCAAATTAATTTGATTATATATCTAGCTTATATTTTTTCTCCTTTTCCATAAGGATTGTATGGGGAAATTTTTGTCAAATGTATTGGGAAAATCCAGGTAAACTCTTCCTTATCACATTTTTCAGATGTTTCTAGGTTTTCTGGAAATTACTCTCTTTTGGTTCTTCTCCTAACCATTCGATTGCTCCTCAGTCTCCTTTGCTGGATCTTCAGGTCACATCCACTAATTATAGGTGTCCATAGGGCTCTGTCCGAATCCTTTTCTCCCCTTTTCTACTATTTTAAGTAGTGATCTTGCCTCTTTCTGTGAATTAGATTATCACTTCTATTATTAAAATTTTTAAATCTGCTTTATATGTTAAGTGTAACCCTAATTTTTTCACTGTCTTCCAGTTTCCTGTTTGCAATTGTCAGCTGAATATATCAAAGTGAACATGCAGTAATCATTTTAAATCCAGTGTGTCCAGAACATATTTCCCTCAAACACTCCTCTTTCTAACCTCTTTACCAACTTCTTCCTGTCAGTGTCTTTAGGGTTTGGTTTGGTTTTATTTTTTGGGAGTTGTTGTTTTTAATGGGCTCAGATCACGCCCTTATAATGTCCTGAAGCTGCCTTTCCTTAGTATATCTGATTAGTCTTTTCTCTGCTCCTGCTTAAGTGGATGGTTCCTATTCCAATTTTTTGGATGATATGGTCAGTAGAGCTTGGATTTGAAGTAGAAATTAGCATGCCCTCTGCTAATTCTCTTTGCTGCCTTCTATTCATAGGCACTACCGTCTGAATCTTTTTTTTTAACAATAGCTTTTCATTTTCAAAATATATGCCAATATAGTCTTCAACATTCACCCTTGTAAAACTTTGTTTTCCATATTTTTCTCCCTTCCTTCTCCCCACTTCCCTCCCCTAGATAGCAAGTAATCCAATATTGGTTAAACATGTACAGTTCTTCTAAACATCCCCAAAAAATGAGAAAAAAGGAAGTAACAACAACAAAAAAAGGTGCAAATACTATATTGTGATCCACACTCGGTCCCCACCATCCTTTCTCTGGATGCAGATGGTTGTCTCCATCACAAATATATTGAAATTGGAGCGAATCACCTCATTGTTGAACAGAGCCACTTTAGGGTCTGAATCTTTAAGTACTCTGAAAGTTTGACTCTTAATGCTGTATGTGGAAAGCTATTGTTGAAGTCTTCTTTAACATAGCCCTTACAGCACAAAAATTTCTTTGCTAAATAACAACTCCCTTTTGTTCCCTTCCATCTGTTAGTCATATGCTACATAACCTTTTACCTTTGGGGAGGTCAATCCTTCATAAAGGGATAGTGGTATCAATCCAACTGGCTTTTTTATCAGGAACTCCTTGCTTCTATTCACTCTCTAAAGTTGGATTGAATCTCCTTATGTAAATTATATAAGTGAGGCTGAAACACTTGAAAAATATTCTCAGTCCAGAGATCTTCAAGATTTTTGCCATCATTGCAAAAGTGATGGAGTAATCATCAACATCCCTTCTACTAAACATCACCACACATTATGACATCTTGTTGCATTGAAAGGGAGAGGAGTGGAGAGATGGGAGTTTTTAATTCTCTGTTGTCTATGTAAAAACCTTTCAGACTAATTTTCAAGAATATCAAGGAAATCCCATGACTTAATGTTTTAGAAATGTCAAGGATTTCATCAAATGGATGCCCTATGGTGATTCATTAAGGTTTCGTTTTTTTTTACTTCATTTCTTGAGGTACGACTATAAAATCAGACTCTTTTTTTGGATGAGCCAGAATCGAGATCCGCATGAATCCTTCAGAGTAGTCACTTTGGTGATATGGTGAGGTATTTGTTACAACAAAGATGCCTCTACTCAAAACCTGCATGGACCTTTTGATTTGAAATTGCTTTCTTCATAACCCTAGATACTGATTCTGAGTCTCTTGAAACTCTGCATTGATGACAAGTCTTCTTTTCTTGAAGGTCAGTTTCATTATGGAAAAGTCAAAAGTCTTTTAGAGCCAAGTCTGGTAAATATGAAGAGTCAGCTGAACAAAGTCCTGTTTGATCACAGGTGAGATATGACTTTCCAGAAAAGTATTCTTTCATGGTAGAGAAACTAAAAAGGTGAAACTTCTCAGAGGGACAACTTTGAGCCCATTTTCATTTAAAGGTACTTTCTAAACATTCTTTTCTCCCCTCTCCCTTATATACTCACTCATTAACTCTAAGCCTTGCTTTTTTGCTTCCACAACATTTTTCATATCTCACCCTTTCTCCTTACTCTCACGGTTAAAAAAATAATCCAGACCCTCTTCACTTTTTGGCTAGAGTACTTTGTGTTGTTGTGAAGTTGTTTAGTCGTGTCTCACTTTTGGAACCCCATTTATGGCGTTTTCTTGGCAAAGGCACTGGAGTGTTTTGTACTCTCCTCCTCCAGGGTCCCCAATGTATAGTTAAGAAAACTCAGATAAACAGAGATCAATTGACTTGCCTAAGGTCACACATCTAATAAGTATCTGAGGTTGAGTTTGAATTTGGGTCGAACTGATTCCGGGCCCAACACTCAATTCACTATGCCACCCACTTACATGAATATGTATTTTACTCTTACTTGTCTAATTACTTATAGAGTAGTTTCCATCCAATTTTAATGAAAGGGCTATTTTTCAAACCTTAAAGGATCATTCAGCTTTAAGTAGCTATTATTACAATTATTATTATTAACTTTTATATTATAATTATTAATACTTAATTCTTTTATATTACTTATCTCTGTGCAGTGAAATGTATAACTACATATCTGATTTTTCACTAATCCTATTTATCATGGCTGTTCTTGGTAGCAATTTTGCCACAAAGTTCTGCACATCTTTTCAAATTAATATACTGGTAGTCTTTCAACTGTAAGTTTTGGTAGTTATGCAGAAGAAGAAGTTCAAACTTTCAGATATCTGTGTATGGGGTTTTGCTTAATTTCCCAACATCCTCCTTCTCTCTACACAGGAGATGTGCAGCTCAATTTTCATGCATATTTCTTCATTCACTAGGACAATTACTGTACTCATTTCACACATGAAAATTGATGTGCCTCAAAGTTAGCAAAGCTATTTGAAAATGTGCTCCTTTCTGTTTATCCTCCTGGCAGTCAGACATAAAGTACTGGGTAATATCTTGATGAGACTGGAAGAACGTTTAGATGACATTTTGGTTCCCCTTCAATTGGATCACTAATTACAGGGATTCATCTTGAAAAACAGCAGGGTTGATGTAACATGTGTAGCTTGTTTTTTTCAGGGGAGATGAGCAAATCAATATCTCAATACAGCAAACAAAATCTGTGGGGACAATTGCCATTTTCACATAGATGATGCTGATGTCATTTTTCAGATTTAGTCATTCAGTTTTATTTATATAATGAAAAGAGTAGAAAAAATCATCCTTAGAATTGTTGTATTTGAATTTGTATGGTAAAACCTCTGACAGATAATTAAGTAAAGTGAATTCCATCTCTTTTTCCTTACTGCTTTTGTGCCGGCTCTCTTTTCCCCTGTGCCCTAAAAGTGCTTCCTCCCTACCCTCAGCCTCTTCAAAACTTTGACTCCATTCAGGGTTCCACAGAGGTATCTTGTTGGAAGCAGAGCCTCTTGTTGGAAACTTTTTGACATGCCCTCTAGTTGATATCCATCCTTGTTATATTATTTCTTCATTTATTTTAATGTTTTCTCCTTTAGGAGGATCTAAGCTTCTAAAGACAAGCACTGTTTTTTCTATTTCCTTGGGACAATGCTTCTCACATATAATAGGATTAATAAATATTTCTTGAACGAAATTAGAATAGGCTTCTATTTTACAGCAAAAGCCATTATTGTACTTTGTTATATACCAAGCCTTCATTTATTCTCTTCTTACATGGGTTTGTTGGACAGTATGGCGGGTGGTGGTTTCTTTCTTCTGTATGTTAAGACAGATTGTACTTTGAAAAACCCTGTACAGTAAGACCTGAGGGCACTGACACCACAGGGATGCTGCTGTACCCATCACCACTCCATTACAAAAGCTGTCAGGGTGTCAGAAGCTGTTTATTGCAGCCTAGATTTCAGTATTAGGGAACCCTTTTTTGGCCCAGAGCCAATTTGGATATTTAAAACATTATTTGTGGACCATACAAAATCATCAACTTATAGAAATCAATCAGTGAGAGTTGTTGTACCTAGCTTTTAGCTCATCATAGCCTATGGTTGATTCTACAGCCCATGGGCCAGAGGTTCCCTACCTTGACTCTACTTGAATAGGAACCCTTACCCTAACGTTTTCCAACCAGTAGGTATTCTGTTAATATTTGAAGACTTTAAGTGGGAGGGTGCCACTCACTCCCCAAGCAAACTTTTTTCCCCTTTTTGAGGTAACTGACTAAGCTTTATTCCTCTGTAACTTATTTTCCGTTCTCTGCATTCTACCCACTTGGAGCTAAACGTAACTCATCTTTCTTGTTACAACCTTTGAAATACCTGAAGACAACTACTCTTGCCCTATTTTGGCTTTGGTTCTCCAGGCCAGATGAATTCTTAACTCGTTTAACCTAATCCTGGGAATCTAAATTCTAGACATTTGTTTTTTAGAGAATTCTCAGATTTTAGGGTTTTCTAATTATATATTTAAGTTTTACCTTTTTCAATTTGGCCATGTAGAGATTTTTTCATGGTTCCTGATTTTAATCCTGTGGGTTAGCTGTGGAAGAGCAGAAGAGGTCTCCTTCACCACTTCCTGTGACTTTATCACTACCTCTGAAGTACTGCTTTTTTAGATAAATGTGTCCCTGGAAGAGTTTATAGCTAAAGCTTTTATCAATACCATAATTACACAATTATAGCTAATATTTTAAGTTAGATTAGTTGGCAGCCAAATAACTTATTTTTCCATCTTAATTCAGTTGGAGAAAGGAGAGCAACAACAGGACTGAAAGAATTGTACTGCTAAGGAATACTAGACACTCCAAAGCAAACTTTTACCTACTTGACCATTTTCTTGGTGAATGGCTCTGATTGTGCTACTCAGAATTACTGTCTGCTATTGGTGGCTGAGTCAGATGCCAAGGCAGCTGTTTTTTTGGTTTTTGTTTTTAATTTTGTTTTTTGATAATTCAGGCAAACAATCAGTAAGTTCTTTTAAAAAAAAATCTATACAGAAGGGATTACCTTGGTAAAGGAAAAAGAGCAATAGATTTAGAATTATTGGACCTAAATTCACATTCTAGTTCTGCTACTTATTGAATTTCTATTTGGGCTTAGATATATCACTTCACTTCCCTGGGCCGTGATTTTCTCATCTGAAAAATGATAGGGCAAATTTAAACAATTTCTAAATAACATGCCTTCTCCCTCTAACTATGTGTCCTTATAATGGAAAAAAAGCACTGGATCTACACTGAAAAGAGTTGGCTTCAAGTTCTGATGCTTCTCCTCAGTAACTATAAAATACTGAGTAACTCATGTGTAAATCTGGTTAGAATTAAATAGAATAAAGCAATGTAGTTAACATTTTTATTTGACTAATCACCCCCAACTAACATTGACTTTAGAATCAATTCTTTAAATTCCTTGGCTTAAGTGCTATTGTCAATCTCTTCCAATGTTACAGGTTGGGAATTTAAACTCTGAGGATGCAGCAGTATAACAATTATTTAATATATAATTCAGTAAAATAGATATTCCAAGGGTGAACTGTATATTTTCCATTAACCGGAATAATCATTAATAGCAAAATATTTCGTAAGCGTAATTTCTAAAATGTTAAAATTCAAAATTGGTGTTAGCACATAGGAAATTATTGATAAATACTTGTTGCCTTCCCATTTTACAAATGATGAAACTGAAGTTTTAAGAAGTTTAATGACTTGCTGATGGTCACACAACTAGTAATTATGGAACACAGACCAAAATCAGTGCTGACTCTAAGATCTCCTTGCTTTTCATTACTATGCCTTGATTCTAGGTAATGTTGCCAGTAGGATTTCAATTAAAAGCAAATATGCCATGATTGAAGGAGCCATTTAATGTGATTTTTTAATGTTTTCTGATTTTTTGGGGGAGCACCACATAGCTTGATATCATTCATGTGCGCCAAGTGCTTACTAAGTTGTTTTGGTTAGACTCCTTTTTTTCCTTGGAAGCATTTTTTGATTCTACCTAAGAAAATGAACTTACAACACAGCAGAACTCCAATCACCCTTAAACTTTCTCCCTGAAAAACAACATTTTTTATCAGTTGATCTTGACATGATTTTGTTGGTGATGTGTTTTAAATAGAGAAGTATTTTCCACATAGAACTCAAATATTCTGGTATTCTTGCTACACTTAATTATATATTTTCAGTACTTGAAAAAGTCAAGAATATGGATCAAAGGTTTCACAATAAACAACAAAAGCAGTGTAGCTGTTACAATCACTTTGGGTGGCTTGTTTAATAATTGCTAAATCAGTAATAAGATGTTTTTTGTACCTCTGGGACTTTCTGGCACATCTGTTTTACTACTCAGTTAATATGTGGTTTTCTTGTAAGTTTTATAGATTATTATACTGTTACCGCTCTGAATGCTTTGTGTAAAGTACACAAACATGTAATTGGGTGATAATTGGGGAGACCACTATGAGTGGATATTGATACCTTTTCTAGAAAAAAAAATGGGATAAGGCCTGTGCCCAGAGGAAACTGATTAAAGTGCTTTTCTAGTAATTTCTGAGCTTTAAAGTTTTTGAGAAAGTAATTATGTCTCTTATCTGGCCTTCTACTTTTATAGTTTAACAAAGAAATACTTTCAGACACCTCGTTGAAGATGCATAGTATGTTTCATCACAAGTCCTTTGGAAACATGATTAGTAGTAGTCTTTGTGTTTACCAGAGTTTACCTAAGTCTCTTAAAGTTGACTATATTTACAATATTTCTATTGCTATAGCAATCTTTTCTCCTGGATTTGCTCACTTCAGTCTGTATTAATTCATATGAGTCTTCGCAGGTTTTTCTGAAACTGTCCCTTTCATCATTTCATACATTACAACAGTTCCTACCATGAAAAGGAGCAGTTATAAATATTTTTTTTATATGTAGCTTTTGCTCTTTCTTGTATGTGTTCGGAGTTATAGGACCCAGTGGCTGTATTGCTAGGTTAAAGGAGACATACAGTTTAATAGCTTTTTGGGTGTGATTTCAAAGAGTTGAACTAGTTTGAGTCAATTACCTGTATATCTTAAAAATGAGACCTTTGTCAAGAAAACTTGCTTCAAAAGTTATTTTCCAATTTCTTGCTTTTCTTTTAATTTTAGCTGTGTGGAATTTTTTTTTCGTGCAAAACTTTTTGATTTTATGTAATTAAAATTATCCTTTTTACCTTTTGTATACCTCTCTATTTCTTGCTTGAGCATAATCTTCCCTCTCTGTAGATCTTGACAGGTAGTTTCTTGTATGTTAGGCTAATTAGTTTTTGATGGTGATGAGGAATGTGTTCATGAACAATTAATGTTTCTCCATTCAGATTTGTCATCATTTATTTGAAAGGTGTTTTATAATTGCATTGACTCACTTCCTGTGGATTTCTTGGTGGGTCGACTCCCAAGTATATTGTACTTTGCCAAGTTATTTTCAAAGTAGTTTCTGTTTCTATCTTTTCCTGTTGGATTTTGTTGCTAAAATATAGATGTGCTGATGATTTATGGACCCCATCTTCCTCCTTCAGGAGCTTCCTCTTTATACTTGTTTCTTTATTTCACAAACATACATGTAGTAAAATTTTTGATTAATGTTGACTTTTCTATACGCTACTATTTTGACTTCATCTCACCTTTTCCTTTTGAATTTTGATTTAATTAGGTGATCAAGCAAATCTTGATTTATACCATTTTCTGTATTTTTTCTGTATAGTTTTTTCAGATTTCTTTGGCTGATTTGTAGTTTTCTCCTGTACATAACAGATATTAATGTAAATTACCCAAACTTTTCTGCAAATGTTTAGTAGTGTAGTTCTTTCAGTCTGTATCTCTTAAGATGGTGTTCGCACATGACTTTAGTAGTATTCCTCAGTAGCTCTACCTTCTCGTCCATGCTTTTTACTGCAGTCATTGTTGCCCCATGTAACTGTTATCTACGGTTCAAATGTCTTTACACCTTCTGTATAAACTATTAGAGAGGGTATTAATTAATGGTTATAGCAAATTCCAACTCTTATGGCTTATTCTTTTTTGATATAGTTGCCTTGCTAATTAGTCTCTGAACTAACCACTGAACTAAGATTTTTACAACCTTATTCCAAGTATGCCCATCACTTTTTCAAAATAATATAAGATGTAAGTATAATTTTTGTCATCCATTTCATCTTGTGATAGAATTTTTGTAGTTTGTAATAAAGGAGAATTTTTCAATAGCCTCAGCTTCAATTTTTGATTTATTTTTTCATCTAATCTAGACTTAAGGGTCAAATTATTTCTTATAAAAGTCTTATATTTTTGAGCATTATACTGTATGGCTTAGAGCTGAGAAAAAGTAGCATGGACCCCTTTCCTATAACTGATAATACCTTTTTTCCGATTTTTATTGTGTTATAACATTGACATAATAATTATGAGTCCATTTAATTTCATTTATACTTATGCTTTGGTGGTCATTATTATTGGAACTGAAGTATTTCTATCATCTAGGGTATTAGCATTTATGATTTATTAAAAATTTATCTTGCTTTTAAAGGAGCTTTATTCACTCTACTATTTTCCATGTCAGCATGATGGTTTCTAGTAAAGACAGTCTGTAATCCTATTCTACCTTGGCTATCTCTTTTGAGTCTTGAGATCTATTGCATCATATTAGGGTGGCATTCCAATTGGTAGTCTTGCCAAAGCCAAGTCTACTAGCTGTTCAAAGTTTTTGGCAGTGCTTCACAGGTACTTTAATAGTCTCAAGGAGTACAATCTCCCCATATTACATTGCCCTAATTTCCTGTTGCCTCAATGGATAGTGGATTGGACTTTGAAAAGTAGTAATAGTGGTGATGGCTGCTGCTCTGCTGAAAAAGAATCCTATGTTCTTTAATAGCATAGTTTAATAATAATCTTTATGATGTTAATGACTTAGCTAGGTGACCCAGTGGACAAGAGTGCTAGACGTAGAGAAAGAGAAACCTGAGTTCAAATTCTATCTCAGACTCTGGCCATCTCTGTGACCCTGGACAAGTCATATGCCTTGTCTCAGCCTCATTTTCCTTATTTGTAAAATGTGAATATTAATAGCACCCAGGGAGAATCAAATGAGATGATCGATAGAACAGTTTGGAAATTTTAAACCATTATGTAAACACTATGTGATCGTAGTAGTAGCAGCAATACGAATAACAGTGGTGGGGTGGTGGTGGTGGTGGTGATAGTGGTTGTGTTATTAATCTCAAGCCTTTGTGGTGGTAGGCATGCTGTTGTCTTATATGCACTTTCCCTTGATGATATTATTTGTTGAGCTATCCCAACAACACTCATAAAATCTCTTTAGGGAAGCAAAAATTCACATTTATTAGCACTAGGAAGGGATCTTAAACACTCCTTTCTAAGTGATCTTTATATTTTATTACTTTAATATTTAGAAATGCACAGTAGTTATGTTAGAAATTTCTTTCTTCTGTAGAATATCATTTTTCATTACTGGCGTATCAAACATGTACCATAAGAGTTCATTGTGATCTAAAATATTTAGAATTTTAAATAATCCTTCCCCTCTTAATTTCTATAGTTTTCCTCATTTTTTGAATCTTCCCTGTGTCTACCTTGCAAAAATTAATTGATTTTTAAAACTTTTAGATAATTAAATGAAACTGGTTTTCTTCTAATTCTGTACTTTTCCAAGGGTTTAGAATTCCCAAAGTTAAAATACAAAGCCTTCTCATTTGTGCATTATTCATTTCCTTCCTGGCACATTCTGTCTCTTCAAGCTGTGATATTGTGTTCAGTGTTTCAACAAAAATTAGCTTTGGCTGATACTGCATCAAGCCATTCTTTGGTATAATTTGAATGTTTTACAAAATTGGCTCACTTTGTTCCAAAGACACATTGTGAGGGGGGGAAATTACCTTGTGATGTTTATCCATAGGTAACATCGACATCAAAGATCCTAAGAAGGGAAGAAGAAATAGAATTGAACTTTACCATAGCTGGTTATTAAGAGCCTTCCTCAACCTTACTTAGTGGGTCTACAAAGTTTAACCCTTTGGGAAACTTTGGAATTATCTCTAAATTCTACTTATCTGTAGTGCCCCTGATCCTTATTACGTCATAACCTTCAGCTAAGTATAATTCTAGGACCAGTTTATTTCTTGCCCTGTTTATTTTCTTGTTTCATTATACCTCATTTTCCTCAACTGAAAATGAGGCTGTTGGACTCAGCAGCTCCTAGGATAACTTCTAGCATTAATCTAAGATCTCATGATTTCCCTCATTCCAAATGATTCTTAGTTAATCAACTACTTTAATTTTTAATTTTCTATTTTAGTAAATCAGCTTTTGTTGATGCTTTTTTGTTTTAAGAATAAGAAGATCCAAGGGGCACCCAGCTGGTGCATTGGATAACGTACCAGCCTTGGAATCAAGAATAGGACAGTCATTTTGACAGGTAGCAATCCATATGTTTGAATTATGGGAGATTAGTGGATCAGTGAAAATGAGTCACTCATCCCAGCTAAAGTGAAATCCTCCAACCCACCATAATGGAGGTGTCCAAAGAGTATCTTCCTGTTTGTAAGAAATGTTACTCCACCTAAGTGAGCCCTTTTATAGTACTTTTTTGATTTTGATTCTGATAGCTCAAAATTATAGCCTGTGCTAAAGGATATTCAATCCAAGTTTAAAGACCTCCTGAAACCTGTTCCTAGACCCCTAATTCAAGAACCTCTATTAGTGAGGAAGGATGCAGCAGCCCTACAATACTGTCACATGCATTAGAGAGTTGTAAAATAGTATGCTATATAAGGTTAGGAGGATAAGATCACTGAGAGGGAGATGGGGTAAAGCCTGATCAAAATTTGAGTTAAATTGAGATAAAAAATGTTGGTCATAGTTGGCCTTTTGTTCAGGGAAGGAGAAGGAAACTCATCTGGCTTCTCTTCTTTCTTCCTCCTATTCCAAATCTTGATCCCAAACTAGTATGGCCCAAACAAGCTTATATCATGAAAAGTAATTCAATATCAATTGCTGTTGTTATTCTAGGTATTTTTGTTTAATTGTTTTGAAAGGATGCATTTTTGAGGGTGATATGTATGTATATGTGTGTGTGTTTGTTTTTAGATGTTTCTATTGTGTTAAATATTAAAAAAAAAACAATTAAGAATACATCATTTTAAACTGTACTTAATTCCATTAAAATATGGCATTAGATGAAGCAGCCTTAGAGAGAATCAGATAATTTGATAAAATCAGTATTAGAGATAAATGGTTGCTTAAATCAGGAAATCAGGGCTTCTTAAACTGTTTCCACCCACAAGCTCTTTTTGGCCAAATTTGTACATGACCTTGGGTATATAGGTATATCAGATATAATATACAAATCAAACATTTACCAATCCTTATGTTGGATTAGCTTTTGTGGCCCAGCATTAAGCTTCTAGCCACACATGACTTTGTTTCTGTGAAGAAATGAGTGTCAAGTTCCTAATAAGTTGACTAAAAGAGTCACTTTTGAAGCAAAATCAGCTTATAAGTAAAAGAGAACCTATCCAAATCTTTTTGAAGGAGGAAAGCAAGTCACAAAATAAATAAAAATTATGTGATATTTCGGTTTTAAATGTGGAGTTTATTTCTCTAAAATAATAGAGTCTTTCTGTTTTTATGCAATTTTGCTTCCTCATCTTTCTCTCTTACTCCAGTATAAATGAAGTTTGACCATTAATTATGATAGAATCAAGGGGAATAAAAAGTAACAATAAGAACTGAAATATTTTTGTGTATGTATGAAAGTGATCTTGTTCTCCATCAACCTGAATTCTGTGTAATGATCATTGCTTTGAGCACTGTTAACTAAAGATTATGGTTTTCTAATGCCCTATTTAAATTAATGCATTTTATTCTTATTTTGATCATTTTTAGAGGTTTGGGGATGTTTCCAGCTGAACATCCTTTGGCCAAAGGTGTGTAGATATCTATGTTGAATAACTCTTTCTTTTTTTCTTGGCCTGACAAGTTGTTATTTCCTATACTGAATTCTTTATTTCATATTTTCTTTTCATTTACCCCAGATACACTGAATGATTCTCCTTAGCACTAATTACAGTGTTTGGGGATGAATCATCTTCTAGTGTAATGTGTGACTGAGGTAAAAAACAAAGTAGGATTGAAAATCTAGAAGTGATACAAGAGGTCAAAGTATTGAGGTTGAAGTCAGAAGATAAATCCTTCATCTGTCTTGTGATGTGTGAACATGGATAAAACTAATTTAAACTCCCTAAATCTTTTTCCTCACCTGAAACATGGCAATAATAGTTCCTGCTTCTGTTGCCTAATAGGGTTAATGTGAAAATCAAATAAATGATTATGATCAAAATGTACTTTGTTAACATAAAATGAATTACATGAAAGTGAGCAACTATCTGGAAAGCTGTTTCTGACATAATGGATACTTTAAAATTTTTAACAAAATTTAAGCTATTGGAGCGATACATTCCTTTGAAATTAAGAAGATGACTATTGATTCAGATTTTCTTTGAACTGGGTTATATAGTTATACTATCAATTTAAATACAGAAGATTTGATGATTGAGAGATTTCTTCTACCCTTCCCTTTACAACAACCACTTTTCCAGAACCCAAGTAAATGAAATTAGAGTGAAATGGGCTGATGTCTGAGGCCGTGATGTCTTACATGGAGTCCATATCCCTTTATCAGTCAAGCCTAAAGGTATTAGAGGGAAGGTAGGGTGGCCTCTAAAGGAATTGGCTTGATAAAAAGTTAGCCACACCTCTGGTGTGGTTTTAAAGGTCACTTGAGGCTATTGAGAGCTTTGAGTATTATGACCTCTAGCAGCAGAGAAAAAACACAGCTCAGGAAGAAGTTAAGGCTTGATAGGAAATCATTCCTCAACTATAGGGGAGTAAGAAATGTAGTTTTGTCTCTCCTTTGCCTGCCTGACCTGACAACTCTGATGTCTCACCACAGAGCTACTTACATGGTAGGAGCTACCGTATCTATCAGAGAGTCAAGGCATATTGTAATTTGAGAGGGATTACTTCTAGTCATATGGAAATGAACTGAGTGTTCCTTTGAGCTAAGATCCTGAGAGCTAAGGATACAAATAAAAACAGAGTCTCTGCTCTCAAGGAACTTAGAATCTAGTGATGAAGACAACACATAGAAAGAAGGAAGTTGAAAAATGAGGTTTGTCAGGTGATGGGTGGAAAGAAGGTACTTGGAGTGGGGTCATGATGGAGAAATCCAAAAGCACTGTACCTCGTGGTAAATGTGGAAAAGGCTGTGGTAAGTTCCTTCTTTAAATACAGCCTGTAACCCTGTTCTTTACTCAGAGGGTCCAATCTTGCAGGATGATAACATTGTTTATGATGAGTTACCTGGAGAAGAAAGGCATGATGAGATATACAGAGAAGTTCAAAAGTAGTTAAAAATAGAACCATTTTTAAGTATGAAATTGTGACTTGGTCAATTTTTATGGATTGTAGCATGTGAAGGGGGTAAGAACAATTGAGAAAGTAGAGAAGGAGCCAAGATGTAGATAAATTTAAAGTCAAACTCAGTTCAAATTTGATTCTGGTGATAATTTATGACATTCTCTTAAAAGCTAGAGGAATATTTACTGCTCATGTCTGGACTGTGCAATTATTATAAAAATCACAATACTAGTACAGCTAATTTACAGATCTTAGTACCATACCAAACATGCCCTACTTCCCCCACGTTCTTAACTGGTAGAATTAGGGCTCTAATCCAGTTATATTTCACTCTCAATCTTTCTGTCCTGTCATTGTTTGGGTTTGGGTTTATTCCAAGTTATTCCTTCTTTGAGTGTTTCCATAGTTCTGATTTTCCCAAAGTAGGCTAGCAGTGCTATTTCCAAAGTTGATAAAAGCTTGATCAGATTTCTTGCCACTATCTAACCTGCAAAAAACAGTGTACGCATATAGAAAGTAATAGTGCATTGATATAGGGAGAGGTACTGATGCAGAAAAAAATGAGTAATTCATTATTTTCATCAACCAACCTCTTCCTTCCATAACTGATTTCTTCTTCTGTCTATTCTGTTTGTCAGTTGTACAATAACTCTTAGACTTCCCCTCTTAGAAAGCTTGGAGTCTTACTTGTTTCTATATGTAATCCCCAGAATATATTTAGTTGACACATCCTATCAGTTTTTCCTTTGACTTGTTCAGGTTTAATGTTTCCTCTTCATTTTTATTGCTACAGGCTGCAGACCACCATTATACATTGTACATGGATTATTCTAATAGCCTTCTATCATCCTGCTCCTATATTTCTATCCTTAATCCATTCTATATGTTCCCATCAAATCATTAAAGTGCTGCTTCCAGGCTTACTATTCTCTGTTAATAAACCTATAGTGACTCCATGTTTTCAACAGCACCAGTTTCAAGTTTTTCTGCTTGACTTTCAAGGGCTTCCATTATCTGGACCTACCCTACTAGAAAGCTCAGAATTTGATGAAGTAGAGAGATCCTAAAATGCTGTCGTAAGGTAAAACTAATTGGATTGATTTCCTCATGTTTGCATTTTGTCTCCTGTCTCATAATTAGTTTGCAGTCATAGTTAGCTAATAGAGTTCATTAGCAGTCAAGATAACTACCAAAAAGAAAACAAACTTCTATGGAACTTGCTTCAAGCGAATGGAGAAGGCAAGAAGTTCCTGTAACTTGTAGAGAGTGTGCTTTGTGCTTCTGCCAATACCCATAGTTATATAAAGAGAGTACTAATTAGTCTCTGTCTTAAAGGAAAAATTGGAAGGGAACTCTTTTCAGCTATTTTGGTTATAGAGCATAGTATTGCTTGGAAAAATAGAAATCTTAAATAAGGAACCAAAGAAAGAAAAAGGATCTTTAGAATGTCTAAGCGAATTGTAACAGCTTGTAAAATGAAGGAATGAAACACAGAAAAAGACAGGCAGCAGGAGCCAGACAAATTAATATTTGAAGACATACCATAGATATATACAAGAGGCCACTAGACCAGCTCTGAAGGAGACAATATCTTGTACTGTAAGGTGGATGGTATAGATACATAGATCCCAGAGGACTTGAGAAAAGACATACAATCATGATCATAGTAAAAAGAAGAATACCGCCAATTGTGGCTTGAATTGAAACCACCTATTTGCTATTTTACCTTAAACCCTGGAACATATATCTAGGACTGAAAAAAGACCATGTTCTCAAGAATTGGCAAAGTTGATGATCCCTTTATGGGTACAAATGATACCATGAAAGGAACTCAGAATACTAATAAGGATTTTGAAGTCTTTGGTAAAAAAAAAAATAAAGGAAGACTAAAATTAAATGAAATTCTGCACTGTTCTTTTTTCTTCTTTTTTTATAACCTTTATTTTTCCATAATGCCTAAGCTGAAAACAATGATATATTTTTACCAATACAATTATGAAAAAAATATCAAAGCTTAAAACCCAATTAAATAGCTATTTAAAATTTCTGCGAGGTGCAATGTCCTGCATTCAATAAAAGACTTTAAATGCAGTTTGAATTTTGCTTCAGTTCAAAGAAAACTTGATTTTAAAACATGCAAAGAAGTGAGAAAAAGTCAGTTTTACCTTGGTAATATAACAGTTGATCATCTGTCATATTTTCTTGAGTATTTTAGATGTGATAATACTGAAGAAATACTAAGTGAGGCAGGTAAAATATATTTTGTGAATTTTGATGCTATAATTAAAAGTTTGTGGAACCTAAGTAAACATGCTAGCAAATAGCAATTCGACATAAAACAACAAGGCACCTTTACTCTTGATTTTTTGTCCTGTTTTCAAACTGCATGATTTTTTTTAAATAATGTTTTATTGACAGAACCCATGCCAGGGTAATTTTTTACAGCATTATCCCTTGCCCTCACTTCTGTTCCGATTTTTCCTCTCCCTCCTTCCACTCCCTCCCCCAGATGGCAAGCAGTCCTCTACATGTTAAATAGGTTACAGTATATCCTAGATGCAATATATATGTGCAGAACTGAACAGTTCTCTTGTTGCACAGGGAGAATTGAATTCAGAAGGTATAAATAACCTGGGAAGAAAAACCAAAATGCAAGCAGTTTATATTCATTTCCCAGTGTTCTTTCTTTGGGTGTAGCTGCTTCTGTCCATCCTTGATCAATTGAAAGTGAATTAGCTCTCTTTATCAAAGAGATCCACTTCCATCAGAATACATCCTCAAACAGTATCATTGTTGAGGTATATAATGATCTCCTGCTTCTGCTCATTTCATTTAGCATCAGTTCATGTAAGTCTCGCCAGTCCTCTCTGTATTCATCCTGCTGGTCATTCCTTACAGAACAATAATTTATAGTCCATAATGTTCATATACCACAATTTACCCAGCCATTCTCCAATTGATGGGCATCCATTCATTTTCCAGCTTCTAGCCACTACAAACAAGACTGCCACAAACATTTCGGCACATACGGGTCCCTTTCCCTTCTTTAAGATCTCTTTGGGGTATAAGCATAGTAGAGACACTGCTGGATCAAAGGGTATGCACCATTTGATAACTTTTTGAGCATAGTTCCAAATTGCTCTCCAGAATGGCTGGATGTGTTCACAATTCCACCAACGATGTATCAGTGTCCCTGTTTTCCCACATCCCCTCCAACATTCCGTGCATGATAGTTTTACAATAGAAAACTCAAGCCCAATTTGGATAATCAGATGATTGAATAATGGTGAAAGGGAGCTTTCTGATTGCTTTCAAAAAGAATATGTAAGACTTGACTTTTTAAAGAGAATTTTATGAACAATAAATGTCTACAATTCTCTATTGTAGAAAACATAAGGAGTTGACTTGTGGTTCCATTACAGTATATGGGATTCTTAGCTGAGGAAATTCTTTCTACCAGTGCTAATTAGAACCTTCCCTTAAACTTAGAATCTTAGAGTGTTCTATAGTCTGAGAGCTATAATGATTGCCCAGGGTCGTCTAGGTACCACGTCAGAAGTAAGATTTGAACTCAGGTCTTCCTGGGTCTTTACCCACTATACCAAATTGCCTTTCACCTAGAGAACATACTATGTGGAATTTTTTTCCATTATATTATATCTGGAACAAATTAATTGTTTTGATAATTCTTTCTAAAGGTGGAAAACAAAAATCTCATGTTATGAAAGTCTGTGGAATGGCATCCAGTAAAGAGAAACAAAATGCTGCCTAATACTTTGAAAAAACCAATGGTGGGACAATCTGGTTCATTTATTTTTCTGGTATTATATATGACTTTGCTAGAATAAAGGACATGTCATTTCCTGTCCCTTCGAAAACTGAAAGACAGATGTATCTCAAGGTCATTTTTGTCTTTACTGAAATGTAGATGTGATATGCCAATCCACTGTTTTATTAAAGTGTTTCTCCCCCACCCTCCCAGGTACAAAGCTTAAATCAAATATCATCTTGAGAGATGCACAACTGTTTTAAAACGATTTGTATGGTCTTCACATTTCCCCTACTGCTAACCCACATTTTCTCTTGACTAGCCCGTGTAATGCAAAATTTGGATTTTAAAATAGATTTATCCAGGATCACCAAGAGTTTCTCAGTTGTCAAGTCAACAACAAACTCCATTTTTATTTGTTGTCTTGAAATTGAAAGCTAAGAAGTAACATGACTGTTGCCAGCCCCTGGTTTCGAAGGCAGACTATAAATCTGAGGCTTTACATCTGTCAAATATGAAAGATTTGCAAGTCATAATTTGGAGGATAGGCAATTAATTGAATTTGGAGGTAGATTTATGTGAGCCTTGTAAATCAATTATTTATTAAAATAATGATTGTCATATCATCTTTATCAAGTTGGCTACTTTCCCTAGAGTGTGGTTTTCCTTTTCTACCCACATTTGTGATAGATTTGTGCTCCATAAATGTAGCTTAAGTAAGGAAGGTGATTGTGGCAATGGAGAGAAGAGGGATAAAAAAAGGAAATAAATAGATTAAATAAAGAACTGTGATGGAAGGAAGTGATTGTGGAAAGAATGCATCAGTGGAAAAATGACATGATTAGATTACCTTGAAGCAGCATGGTATAGAACAAAGTTTCTTTTTTATTGTAGTATTTTATACACATTGCTTTATGAATCATGTTGGGAGAGAAAAAATCAGAGCAAAAGAGAGATGGGAGAGATGAAAAAACATAAGAAGTGAACATGGCATGTGTGGATTTACATTCAGTCTCCTTAGTTCTTTTTCTGGATACAGATAACATTTCATGTCCAAAGTCTATTGGGATTGCTTCAGATCACTGAACTATTATTAGGAAGAACCGAGCCTTTCCTAGTTGATCCTCACACATTATTGCTGTTATTGTGTATAATGTATTCTTGGTTCTACTTGTTTCTCTCAGCATCAGTTCATGTAAATGTTTCCAGGCCTTTCTATAATCATCTTGTTCATCATTTTTATAGAATAATAATATTCTATCACCTTCATGTACCACACCTTGTTCAGCCATTCTCCAGTTGATGGGCATCCACTCCTTTTTATAATTCTTTGCTCCTACATAAAGAGCTGCTACAAACATTTTCGTCCATATGGGTCCTTTTCCCTCCTTTATGATTTTCTTGGGAGACAGACCCATTAGCAGTACAGCTGGGTCAAAGGGTATGCTCTGTTTGATATCCCTTTCAGCATAATTTCAGATTGGTCTCCTGAATAGTTGGATCATTGCACAGTTCCACCAACATTAGTGTCCCAGTTTTCCCACATGCATTCCAACATTTATCATTATCTTTTCCTGTCATCTTAGCCAATCTGAGAGTTGTGAGATGGCATCTCAGATTTGTTTTAATCTGCATTTCTTTGATCAATAGTGATTTAGAGCATTTTTTCATATTGCTATAAATAGCTTTAATTTCATCAACTGAGAATTGTCCGTTCATATCTTTTAACCATTTATCTATTGGGAATTGACTTGTATGCTTATAAATTTGACACAGTTCTTTTTGTATTTTAGAAATGAGACTTTTATCAGAAACTCTGGCTGTAAAGATTTTTCCCAGCTTTGTACTTCCCCTTTAATCTTGTTTCTGTTGGTTTTATTTATGCAAAACATTTTTAATTTAATGTACTCAAAGTTGTCCATTTTGCCTTTTATAATGTTCTCTAATTCTTCTTTGGTCATAAATTCCTCCCTTCTCCAAAGATCTGATAAGTAAATTATCCCTTGTTCTCCTGATTTGTTTATGGTATTATCTTTTATGCCCAAATCATGTATCCATTTTGACCTTATTTTGGTATGGGGTAAGAGATATAAGTCTATGCTGAGTTTCTGATATATTATTTTCCAGTTTTCCCAGCAAATTTTGTCAAATACTGAGTTCTTTTTCCAGAAGCTGGAGTTTGGGGAGTTATCAAATACTCTATTGCTGTGGGCCTGGATTATTGTGTTGTGTGTATCCTAATCTATTCCAGTGATCCACCACTCTATTTCTTAGCCAGTATCAAATGGTTTTGATGACTGCTGCTTTATAATATAGTTTTAGGTTTGGTGGGGCTAATGTTCCATCGTTAGTAATTTTTTTTCATTAATTACCTTGATATTCTTGACCTTTTGTTCCTCCGGATGATTTGTTATTATTTTTTCTAGTTCTATAAAATAATCTTTTGGCAGGTTGGTTGGTATGGCACTGAACAAGTAGACGTATTTAGGCAGAATTGTCATTCTTATTAGAATGACATCAAGCTGGTCATGAACAATTGATTTTTTCAAGTTGTTTAGATCTGATTTTATTTGTGAGAGAAATGTTTTGTAATTGTGTTCATATAATTCTTGGGTTTATCTTGGCAGGTAGACCCCCAAGTACTTTATTTTGTGTACAGTAATTTTAAATGGAATTTCTCTTTCTATCTCTTGCTGATGGGCTTTATCAGTAATATATATTTATATATAATAATATATTATATATATATATATGTCAGTTTCATATAAATATAAATATATATATATATATATATATATATATATATATGCACTGATGATTTATGTGGGTTTATTTTATGTACTGCAACTTTGCTAAAGTTGTGAATTATTTCTAATAGGTTTTTGGATGATTTTCTAGGATTCTCTAAGTATATCATATTAACTGCAAAAAGTGTTAGTTTTATTTCCTGATTGCCTATTCTAATTCCTTTAATTTCTTTTTTTATTGATAAAGCTAACGTTTCTAGAACAATGTTGAATAATGGTGGTAATAATGGGCATCCTTGTTTCACCCTGATCTTATTGGGAATGTGTCCAGCTTCTCTCCTCTATAAATAAAGCTTATTGTAGGTTTTAGATAGATACTGCTTATTATTTTAATGAGAGTTCCCTTCATCCTTATGCTTTCAAGTGTTTTTAATCGTATTGGGTGCTGTGTTTTATCAAAAGCTTTTTCTGCATATACTAATATTATCATATGATTTCTGTTCATTTTATTATCGATATGGTCAATTATGGTATTAATGACTTGTTCAATTTCTTTTTCTAAAATGAGACTGTTTAAGTATTTTATTTCCTCTTCTGTTAACCTGGGAAATTTATATTTTTGTAAATATCCATTTCAGTTAGATTGTAAGACTTGCCGCCATAGAATTGGGCATAATAACTCCTAATCATTGCTTTAATTTCTTTTTCATTGGTGATAAGTTCACTTCATTCAATTTTAATACTGGTGATTTGGTTTTTATTCTTTCCTTTTTCTGATCAAATTATCCAAAGGTTTGTCTATTTTGTTAGTTTTATCATAAAACCAACTCTTAATTTTGTTTATTAATTCAGTAGTTTTCTTTGTTTCTATTTTATTAATCTCTCCTGTGCATTTCAAAATTTCTAATTTGATTTTTTTTTGGCTGAGGCAATTGGGGTTAAGTGACTTGTCCAGGGTCACACGGCTAGGAAGTGCTAAGCATCTGAAACCAGATTTTAATTCAGGTACTCCTGACTTCAGGGCCGGTGCTTTATCTGCTTTATCACCTAGCTGCTCCTCTAATTTGAGATTTAATTGGGGGTTTTTAAATTGTTCTTTTTCTAGCTTTTTTAGTTGCATGCCTAATTCACTGATCTTCTCTTTCTCTGGTTTTTCTTTATTTAGGGATATAAACATTTCTCTATGAACTGCTTTGGTTACATCGCATAGGTTTTGGTATGTTGTCTCATTATTATGTCATTCTCTTGGATGAAATTATGGATTGTTTCTGTTATTTGTTGTTTGACCCACTCATTCTTTAGAATTAGATTATTTAATTTCCAATTGATTTTAGTCTACCTTTTCCTGGCTCTTTGTTGAATGTAATTTTTATTGCATCATTTTCTGAAAAGGAAGCTTTTACTATTTCTGCCTTTTTCCATTTGAGTTTTAGGTTTTATGCCCTACTATACAGTCAATTTTAGTGTAGGTGCCATCTATTGCTGAGAATTCTGGCAGAAATTCTATCAAATACCAAAAATGTATTCACTAATTTTTGCAACCTACTGTGGTGGTCACTTTGGGAGATATAAGACTGAGCAAAAACTCAGTCCTTAAAGTCCAGCAACAACCATTTACTTACTAATTTTTTCTTGCCTGAATTTAAAGACTTTAGTCTTCTCATTCTCACCAACAAGTTGAAGAAACACTGCTTTAAGCTATTTGAAGTGGGGAAAAATAAATGCATTGTAACTGGCCTTTTAATACTGAATTTTTATTCCAAAGCAATGAGCAGCATTTCAGGCACATAAAGTTTGTCACAGATGGCAGGCCCGATAACCTATTCTGGACCTCATCTTTTCTTTTCTTCATCTTTTAAATGAGATATTGGACTAGGTAGATGGTCTCTAGTGAGTTAAATTGAAATGATTCATTCTTAGGGTTATAAGGTGCTGCTCAGAAGAATCTGTCATGCTTTTCCAGAAGCAAAAGGAAGAATTAAATCCAGGATTATTCCCATTGAATTTTATTTGGAGACAAGTCATTGATTAAAACTTAACAGTAGATAATTATTCAGCAACTAAAGGTTTCTTATGGGACCTTGGATTATTTCAAACTCATAATCTGATTAGTCCCAAATAGGGTCTGCCACTTTGGGTCACATCACATATGAGATATACAGGAGAAAAGATAAAATTTACTTTGGTTTGTTGATAACCTTAAATGAATTTGGAAAGTAAAAAGAGCAAAAATCAAAGCAGAAAAGTAAAATGATATGTTATTTTAGAAATGAATGTTTATAACATTATTGTAATGAGAGTTCTTTATGATTTATGTAAAACAACATGACCTTGTATTTCAATATTATTACTTTATAGATGGGGAAACTGAGGCTAATCAAGATTTAGAGGCTTGACTGTGGTAATAGAACTAGGAGGAATTAAGATGTCAGTGCTCCTTCTATGACATTGTGATGTCACTAGAGTAATAAAAAAAGTTGTGTTATTCACAAAATAAAGACAAGTACTTGGTTCTTTCTTTGAGGTTTTTGTTTTTGTTTTGTTTTTTGTTTGTTTGTTTTAGTTTGCCACATCTCATTTATCCAAGACCAAAATTAATCTTCTAAAAATTTTTCCTTGTCTTTCTAACTAATATTGAATATCTCCCTGTAGTCTTAAGATAAAATTCAACCTATAGAACATGATTTGAACATTTTCATAACTCAAGGCTGCCATATGATTGCCCTCAATTGTGTAAAACGAGCTTTCTAATTGTATTGTACTTCTTGAGTGAATATGTGATTCTCCCAGTTACTAGTATCTTTTATTTTTTCCTGCCCTCTGGTAATTTCTTTGTAAGTTTTTTCTTTTATTTATTCTTTACCTCAATAGAATGTAAGCTCTTCAAGGACAGACTGGTTTGTCCTTGTTTGTACTGGTTTTTGTATCCTCAGCAAAGAAGGTGCTTGATAAATTGCCTGTTGACATATATTGAATGAAGATTTTTCTGAGCATATTAAAAATTATTTTTAGATTTGATGGGTGACTTTAATTCAGGGGTCCTCAAACTAGGGCCCACAGGCCAGATGTGGCAGCTAAGGACTATTATCCCCCTCACCCAGGGCTATGAAGTTTCTTTATTTAAAGACCCACAAAACAATGTTTTTGTTTTTACTATAGTCTGGCCCTCCAACAGTCTGAGGGACAGTGAACTGGCCCCCTATTTTAAAAGTTTGAAGACCCCTGCTTTAATTATTCTGTGTTATGAGGATTAATCTTTTTCTAATCTCACAGGAATAAGGGGATAGGTGTTAGTCAAAGTCTAGTTATGGCTATTTTTGTGATAATTTCTTCACTTAGGTTGGGCTTCCTTGATGTTTGATTTATCTTGAAAAAAATATTAATGTTACCATGTCACCAGTTATTGTATTAAAATGTTGTTAGGTGGTTTATTACACAGAAAGTAAATTGTGATTTTAAGTGTCTTCTGTAACATCTTATTAAGATTTGAAAGTAATTGGAGATGGGAAAATCTGGATTCTGTCTGGCTCCAAGATGATAATAAAAAGGTTTTTTTTTTTAAATAACATATTTCCATCTTGCTAAGATCAATAAGTTGCCTTACTCCTTAAAAAATGAATTATCACATTAACTTGCAGTGGAAAACTTCACTGTATGTTGTCTTCCCCATTAGAATGTGAGCTCAGTGAGGATAAGGACTGTCTTATTTATCTATTTGATTGTCCAGTGCTTAGAACAGAGTTTTTCATAAAGTAACTGTTTAATAAATGATTGATTCAAAAGATATAAACAAATATCTCAAAAGAAGTGCAAACTTTAATAACCAAATGAAAGAAAACTCTAAATCTCTAATAATAACAGAAATATAAATTAGACCAAGCAGGCAATGTTAATTTATTCCCTTAAAAATGGCAAAGATGGCAAAAAAGATTGGGGAAATATAATAATACATCGTTGGTGGAACTGTGAAATGACACAGCTTTTTGGAAAGCAATTTGTAATTATGCAGATAAAGTGATTAAAATATCCATACCCTTCGACCCAGAGATTTCACTATTAGTCTTATAGCCTAAGGAGGCCATTGTGATAAAAAGAAAGTTTCAATATATATTGAATATTTATAGCTGCACAAAGTAGTTTTGTATTGATTGGAGAATGGCTGTATAAATTTTGCTACATGATTTTGATGGAACATTGTTATGCTAATGAAATTATTAATTTGATGAATATAAAGAAACATAGGAGGATCTATGTGGACTGATGCAGAATGAAGTAAGCAGAGCCAAGAAAACAATATACAGAATAAATATAGCAGTGTAAATGAAAAAGACAGTCACAAAAAAGAACCAAAAGTGGATGTTGGAAAATTACGAAGAACAAGCATGGTTCCCAAGAAAAGAGATATGAGAAGTAATATAACCCACCTCTTTGCAGTGGATAAGAGATGCCAAAGTAGGTTATGTTAAAAACTTTTTCTGATGCAGTGATCATTGTTGCTTGTGGTTTTGGTCTTCAAAAAAATTATTTGTTATATAGTGGGGCTATTTGGAAGGAGGAAGAAGAATACTAGGGACAATTTTGATAATATTAAAAAATAATAAAAATATTTTTAAAAGCCTCTTTTGTACGAAAATATTTAAAGCAACTTTTTTGTGATGGCAAAGAATTAGAAATTGAGGGAATGTTCATCAAGGAATGGCTGAACAAGTTGTGGTATACAATTGTTATGATAGATTATTACTGTGCTATAAGAAATCTGAGCAGAATGATTTCAGAGAAATCTGCAAAGATTTATATAGGCTCATAAAAAGTGAAGTGAATAGAACCAGGAGACTACTGTATACAGGAATAACAATATCATGATGATCAACTGTGAATATTAGCTATTTTGAGCAATACAATGATCCAAGACACTTCTGAAGGATTTATGATGAAAAATGCAATCTGTCCATTGCCTGAGAGCTAATGAAATCTGAATGCAGATTGAAGCATATTTTTTTTTAGTTTTCAGCATTCATTTTTATAACATTTTTAGTTGCCAATTTTTCTGTTCCCTCCTCTCTTAAGACAGCAAGAATCTAATATAGATTGTGCATGTACAATCAATCATGATAAATATATTTTCATAGTAGTCATGTTGTGAAAGAAGAATCAGAAAGGGAAAACCACGAGGAAAAAAGGAAAAAAAAGTCAAATGGTATAATATACTTTTTTCAATTTAATTTTTTTTGTTTTTTTTCTTTAGATCTGTGTTTTCTTTCATAACATGACTGATGTAGACATATGTTTTTAAAAACTACACATGTATGATCAAATTTCTTGTTTTCTCAATGAGGGAATAGAGAAGAGGGAGGGAATTGGAAAATGGCAATTAAGAAAAGAATATAAAAATTGTTCTTTCATGTAAGTGGAAAAAATAAAATGTTAAAACTTATTTAAAAAATTAAAATAACAAGAGATATGACAAAAATAGCAAGTAAGAAAGGATGGACATATGAGACTGGATCATTATTGTAAAAGCAAGTTAGCTAGCCAAGAGATGAGAAATAATATACTAAATATAGCAAGTTAGCTAGCCAAGAGATGAAATATAGTATACTAAATATAGTCTAATGCCATCTGATCTACCTTATGAAGGCATGTAGTTATTGCTAAATTTTGGTGAGATAGAAGAAAGATTTCATATTAAAGTGTATAATTAGGCCTTCTTAGACACTGATAAATTATTTATCTTTGCATGGTAATGTATAAGTCAATAATCTGAGATTGAGTTATATGGTCCCAACTGGTATTTTTTTCTTTTTATAAGTCCATAAAATCTCAGTTTCCACGTAGGCCATTTTTCTTTTCCCTAAATTTTCATACAGTGAGCTAAGATATAGGAAAATGAGAATAGGTACTGCTAAAGTGGTGCCATATGACAATTCACTTATGCATGGAGAATTTTAAAATTGAAATCAATGATTATCCAAAGAGAAATATATCTATCAGGGAAAGAAAAAGCAGTCCAAAATCTCTGGTTCTGCCACTATAGTCAACAATTCTGGGGGACTGAAATAGAAGTCATACTAGGATAACCAAAGATAAAATTTTGGTTTCTGAGAACAAATGAAAAATATTGTATAACAACCTAATGGGCCATAATAAGTCCATTTTTCTTTTTGTACATGAATCTTCTCACGTTGAAAGAAAAGAACAGGGATTGAATTGAATTGTGATTATTTGGATATTGAAGGAATAATGGTTTGGGGAAATGGTGAAAATAATTACTTATTATAAAAGTAGTCACAAGAAATGGTCATCTACAATTTGAGCTTTCTTAGAGGCTTTTTCCTGTATGTTGTGCAAGTTTTTTTTTTTTAATGACTCTTGGTCTAAAGCATTATAGCATGGCATCCAAAAATTATGTCACCACCATGAAAAGACCTACATCAATAAAAATAATACATGACTAGCTTTCAGGTATACCTAGATATGATTTGGGTAGAAATGTAAAAAGAAACAATTAACTCTTCATTATCATTGGGTCATATTTATCATCAAATAGTCTTCAGTAAGACTCTCGATAGACTCTCTTACATACAAAATTTTCCTCCAAAAAATTACCCATTCACTTTGAAGGATCTTATTTTCTTTCTTTTTTTTAATTAAAGCTTTTTATTTACAAAACATATACATGGGTAATTTTTCCACATTGACCCTTGCAAAACCTATGTTCCAAATTTTCCCCACCCTCTCCCCTAGATGGCAGGAATCTAATACATGTTAAATATGTTAAAATATGTGTTAAATCTAATATGTGTACATATTCATACAGTTATCTTGCTGCATGAGGAAAATCAGATCAAGAAGTAAAAAAAAAAACTGAGAAAGAAAACAAAATGCAAGCTAACAACAACAGAAAGAGTCAAGATGCTATGTTGTAATCCACACTTAGGTCCCACAGTCCTCTCTCTGGCTATAGATGGCTCTCTTCATCACAAGATTATTGGTACTGATCTGAATCATCTCATTGTTGGAGAGAGCCATGTCCATCAGAATTGAAAAGATCTTATTTTCTAAAACAAAACACTTTTCATAATATTTGAAGAAATTTAATTAAAACTGGTTGTCTTAATTTTACACTTATTCTTCCTTTGAGAGAATAAGACTACACCCACAGTTTTCTCCTTTTAAACGAGAAATATTTTTGGAAGATATATGTTTTTCAGAAACTTTTAGTGGTCAGAGAAAATGCATTCAGAGTAGGGAGAGAATATAGGACTGGTAAAAAATGGTGTGGTAAATTACCCAGAGGTAATGATAAAAGAAGGGAAGGAAGATTTAGAGAGTTAGGAAATTGAGCATTAGAATCTAATAGAGTTTAAAGAGGTACTTTGTAGAATCACAACATTTTGTGGAATAATAATTATCAGGCAATATGAATTTAATAAACATGTGTTTTATCCTCAAGGAACATATACTCAACTGGCAGATAATAACATGTTCACATATCCATAAAGAATAGGTAAAAAAGCAAATGTCAAGTGATGGAAACTAGGGGTAGAGAGAGGACACAAAAAGAACTGGAGTAATTCGGTAAATTCTTTTGAAGGACACAGGAATTCCTTGAAATTTAGTTGTTTGCCGAAGGTGGCATCCAGTCTGGGCATGCATAAGTACCTGTACTAAAAAGCAGGACATATATATCATGTGAGTAGTACTAACAGGAGGCAGATATCACTTCTGGCCTTGGTTATCAGGGAAGGCTTCATGAAGAAAATTGTTTAGATCATCACCATAAAAGATAATCCGAATTAGAGATCAAGATGAGGGGTTGGATGAGTACCTTGGAGTTGAAAAGGAACTTAAAGGCTACTCATCTGATGGGTATTTGAATAAGAATTTTCCTGATAATACAATTAATATATCCATCCTGTGTTTGACAAGAAGACTCTTTCTTCCAAAATACCAGATTATGGTTTTGGATTACCCTAAGAGTTAAACACTTTTCCTTAAAGCAAGATTAACTCTGCTTCTATGCAATTTCCATACAACATGAAACCATCCAAACTCCCTTCTATGTGACAGGACTTCAAATACTTGAAAATGCCATAACATACTGAATTTTTAACTTCTCCAAGTGACACAGCTCCAACTTCTTCAATTATTTCACACGTGGCTTGATCTGTCAGTTCTTCATTCATTTACATGTTTTTATCTGAACAATGTACATTCATCATTCACTTTCTCCTATAAATATTTTCATACAATAGGTCTTTTTTTCTTCTTCTATATTTCCTTTGGGATATGATCCTAGTAGCAATATCAATAGGTCAAAGAGGATACACAGTTTAATAGATTTTGGAGCATAGTTCCAAATTGCTTTCCACAATGGTTGGTACCATTTAAAACTCCATCAGCAATGCATTTATGTATTGTTTTCCAAAATCCCTTCCACTATTTGTCATTTTCCTTTTTTTTTTGCCATCTTAATCACTCTATAGGGCAAAATAGTACCTCAGAGTTTTCACTTACATTTCTCCAACTATTAGTAATCCTATTTCTTCCCCTGAAAACTGCCAATTCACTTCCTTTCACTATTTGTCAACTGGGAAAATGGCTCATTTTCTTATAGATTCAGCCCAGTTCCCTATATATATAATTTGGAAATACTTTATGAAAGAAAATGTCTGCAAATTTTTTTCTCATTTTCCTGCTTTTCTTCTAATTTCAGTCCCACTATTTTTATTTTATGTGAAACTTTTAAATTTTATGTGATCAAAATTATCCTTTTTACCTTCTTTGAAGGAAAAATAACAACCACTCTGACATGTACAAGAATGTCACCACGTTTGACCTGGACTTGCTTGTAGAGACTCCCTCCCCTCCAAAAAAACCCAAAAAACAGCCTTAATACAGTCCTCAATCACACCAGCTTTTTCTATCAGTTGTGTTACATGTGAATTTGAGAAAACATGCAGTCAACCAAAACTCCTTAGTGGTTTTCCCCCCACGTAAACTGCTACTATATATTGGTACCCATATTCTGTACTCATGTAGGTGATTTGTTGAAGCAAAGTTCAGGATTTTACTTGTATCCCTATTTAATTTCATTTTTGTGTCTTTCTCATATGGTGAAAATAAAATGTAGTGAGGAGAACCAAATTAATGGGAAAGAATTTAATTTCCTTATAATTACTTCCATCTTAGTTTGAGTATTTCATTTTGGTATAGTTTTAATTTCTTTCTGTTTTGATCATTCCTTGTTACTCCTTGAGAAAATCTCTGGCTTATCTTAGATTTTTTCTATTTTACCTCAGTTTTATGTGTCTTTTTTGATATTTAATACTTGCTTTTATTAAGTGGCCTTTAGGAAATTATATTACTTCCTAATTGACACATAATTTCAAGAAAGTTATTGAATTTCTCATGCCACATTTTGAGGACATTTTTAAAAATGCAATGATTACCCCCAATATTAAATTGAATGACTTTCATGTTCAAATGTAGATTTCGTGACAAGCAGCTTGAAGTGTACCTTGAAACTTGAATTATAATAATGTAGCTACTTCAAGAAATTGAATGGGTAGAGATAGAATGCTGAACCTGAAATCAGGAAGACCTGAGTTCAAATTCAGCCTCAGACACTTATTGTGTCTCCCTCAGCAAGTTACTCAATCTCAGACTATTTTGTTTTCTTCTCTGTAAAAGAGTACCTACATTCTAGGATTGTTGGCTTCAAGGTGGGTAGTATTTGTAAAATACTTTATAAAACTTAAAGTACTTCATAAATGCTAGCTATTATTATTATTATTATTATTAAAATTACCTTTGTGAGCATTGTTGTTGTTTCCCGTTGTTCACAAAGAAAACCATGCTATCTGACATATCTTTGAATTAGATTGCAGTGAGAGAGGGCTGTATCTCACTTTCTCCTTCAGAGCCTTCTGTGTTCAGTGGCAAAATATATATCAGGATGACTGCAGTGGGAGAGCTTGGCCTTTTTTAAGCTGAAGTTTTTAACTGGTCTCAGTTTGACTGAGGAAACACGCAATCAGTGATTAAGGCCAGGTAAGAAATGAGAAGTCTACAGAAGAATTTTGAAACTGCTAAGAAAGTAAACTACAGGTTATATGGATCAGGTGTCACTATAATTTGAATGTTTTCTTTGAAGAAAAAGAGAATTATAATAAGAAACCTGTAATGGGCTGAGGCTTGAGTTGATGCACTGAGGTCCCAAGTACATGAGGCTAAATAGTAATTGGACCATACTCTATTAATATATAAGCTTGGAGAAAGAATGGCCCCCGCCCACTCTTTGTGCAAGTCCTGATGTGTTATATAGGAAAGATGGCTCAGTGGGTAGAGCACCAGTCCTGAAGTCAGGAGGACATGAGTTCAAATCCAGCCTCAGGCACTTAACAATTCCTGGTTGTGTGACCATGGGCAAGTCACTTAACCCCAACTGCCTCAGCAAAAGCAAAAAGAAGAAGAGAAACAAGCTGAAAGGTTGTTGCAATGACAAAAAGCAAGCAGGCTCTCCTTCCCCTTCCTTTTCCACTCCCCTGCCTCCACCCACCAAAATCGTCATTTCCTATACAACACATCAGGACTTGCACAAAGAGTGGGCGGGGGCCATTCTTTGTTCAAGCTTATATATTAATAGAGTATGGTCCAATTACTATTTAGCCTCATGTGCTTGGGACCTCAGTGCATCAACTCGAGCCTCAGCCCATTACATCACCTATGAAAGAATGATCCAGATCACTAACAACAAGAGAAGTACATATCAAAATAGCTCGGAGGCTTTACTTCACACCCTGTAAAATGGGAAAAAATAACAAAAGATGAAAATAATTAATGTTGTAAAAGATTATGGGAAGAGAGACATATTAGTTCATGATTGGTAGAGCTGTGCATCGGTGCAAACATTTTGGAAAATAGATTTAATCTTGGTGATTAAAATTTTCATACCCTTTGCTGCCCAACCAATTGGGGAATGGCTACATAAATTATGGTATGTTGGCGTAATGCAATTTTCCTATGCTGTAAGAAACGGGTGACTGTGATGAATGCAGAGAAGCATGGAAAAATCTGCACAAACAGGAAGCAGAGTCAAGAAAAAACATACTCAGAAGAGGACAGCAGTAGAAATGGAAGGGACAAACAGAAACACAGTCATAAGTAAATGTTACAAAATATCAAAAAAGGAGATATGAGAAGCTACTACATTTTTTTTTTGCAAAGGTCCAAAGTCCTCACATGGTAGATGCACATAGTTTCAGATTTTTTTTGATATAGTGATCAGTTATTCTAATTTTTCCTTTCTTTATAAGATGATTTGCTGGTAGGGAAGGAGAAAGACTCGTAGGGTAATTATGATGTTTTTTTTTTTAAATAAAACATACAAATAAAATCTAATTTCAAAATCTTTATAGTAATCATCCTTGAAAGCCCCCATCACACATTATAAGGAGGAAGTAAATCTCCCTTGACTGCTAGACTGGAAGTTAGTACCTGTTCTTTCAGTTTGTGGTGGTGGTTGTTTATTGGCTCTGCCATGGAGAGCTGGTGGAAATCATGAAGGTCTTACGCTGCAGCCTCTGTACTACATTTTACAATTGGAGCAAAGACCCTCAGACTCTCAGGTGACAAGAAGCAGATAAGGCTTCCATTCCAATGGCACACCTCTGACATATCCTAATAGTTTGTCTTGGGGAAAAAATGCATTATCAGAGTTCCTTGTTCCTTTCCTCTTGACTCATAAATTTAAACATGTATCTTTCCCCACCCCTGATTTTTCAACTTGTTTTCTTTTTTGTTGTGGTTTTTCTTGTTGTTGTTGTTTTCTGTCCAATGCTCCTACTACCTAGTCTATCTCATTTAAGATGGCTGATGAGTCAGGAGTAAACTGTGCAGGAGAGCAGGCATGCTGCTGGGGAGTTAATGACATGTAGACATCCACTTTGTTTTTACCATCTTGTAGAGAAGACTGATTATATTTAAAGAAAGGGAGATGAATCCTGAAGGAAAGGGAGAAAAAATTCAATTCAGAATGTCTCTAAGGAAGAAAGTAAATGTGAAAAATAAATATTCATTCAGGGTTCCTAGCCTTAAGAGAACATATGGAAGTTATTTTAACACAGGCAGTTAATCCCAAAGATATCAATTCCAAGTTGATACTAAGACTGTAGGTCCAAATTGATAAAAACCTATAGAAATGACTTGAAAAACCAAACAATGCAAATGTATTCTGGCTGTGAAATGAAAGGAGGTGAATTTGAAAGGAGGCTGGAAAACACCCAAGATACAAATCTCCAGAAGGCTTAATGGCCAGACTAAAAACAAGCAGTAAAAAGAACTCATACTTAGCTGCAGACTGGAAGCACTTAGTTCTTTTCTCCCCCGTATATTCAAATGAGGTTTTATAGAAAAGAGATACCAAGATGATTTTAAAAAATTAGAAAAGCAAACCTATGAGAAAGATGGACTGCAGTTATTCAGCCTAGAGAGCAACAGAATGAGGGACGATGAATAATGAACTATGCCTGTAGTAGAAAAACTCCTAGTGGAAGGGCAGTGACAGTTTCATTTCTGCTAGGGACAAAAATAATTCAAGTCCATTTAAAAAGGATCCTTTGTTTATTAATGTGACCTTTGAGGGCCTTGCTTTGGGGGTGTGGGAAATCTCTTTCCTTAGGAGTTCCGAAAGAGGGGAATTTTTTTTCCTAAATCAAGAATTGTGAACATTCTAAAAAAAGTTATTTTTCTTCTTGCTCTGGTCCTACTTATGCTCTGTGTACACTTTATGTTTACCAGCAGAGTGAATGATTAGTATTCACTCTGATCACTTTCATTCTAATTAAAGTTTTATTTGCAGGTAACAAATATTCATTTCACAAGTGAATGCAAGTGAGTGTTGTGGGCTTACATTTAGTACACTGTGACTGAAATACAAAACAAGAGCCTAGACAATTTCTTAGTCCTTACATTGTATGAGAGACCTATGACCCAAAGAAGAGCTTATGGGTTCTGTGATCCTTTTTCCCTACATGTCAAACAGTGGCACAAAACTATCAACTGAAACACGGTAGGCATAGCATTGTTTGTCATTTTTGTGACTGAGTCATTTGTTTCAGTCATGTATGACTCTGTGACCGTTTCTGGAGTTTTCATGGCAAGGGTACTATGGTAATTTGCCATTTCCTTCTTCAGATCATTTTGTAATAAGGAACTGAGGCAAACAGATTAAGTGGCTTGCCCAGGGTCACACAGCTAGAAAGTGTTGGAGTACAGATTTGAACTCACGATGAATCTTCTTCATTCCAAGCCCGGTGCTCTATTCACAGCATCACTGCATTTTATATCATACTTGCAGGTAACAAATAATAGCACAGATTCTGGCATCATATAAATAAGTTTCTATTTTCAAAACAAGTACAGAAAAATATTTGAACACATTACAGTAAGGTATTGAAATATACCTCTGTGAGTTCAAATGATCATAATTTTGTTGGTATTTTTTCAGTCGCTTCAATCATGTCTAGCTCTTTGTGACTCCATTTGGGGTTTTCTTGGCAAAGATATTTAAGTAGTTTGCCATTTCTCCTCCAGCTCATTTTACAGATGAGGAAACTGAGACAAACATAAAGAAGTATTTGCCCAGGGTCTGAGGTCCAATTTGTACTCTGGTCTTCCTGATTCCAGGTGCTTCCCCAATCTGAGGGTAGGTTTACTTTTAACAAAAAAGAGAACAAAACGTACATTTCTATAAATGCAGGATACTTGGTAGGCATAGTAAAATTATTCAATAAAACCTAGTCCTTCCTTTCATTAAAATTTATGTTTGAGAAGGATATGGTACATACATGTATAACTTTACTACTTCCAGTTGCTTAAGTGTTTGGTGTGCTCTTAAAAATGAGTAGGGCAACTAAGGAAGTCTTATGGACTTTTCTTCAGTACGGGCCTTAAGAAAAGGAGCAGAAATTCTGCACCTACAGAAAACATTATAAATAAATATTTGGCGTTAGGATAAGGCAAGTTATGTTTGTAAGGCCATGTAGTCCATTTGATTTGAAAGTCAAATACATGGAGGGTAAGTGGAAGAGCTCAAGAAGATATTTTAAAAATCAATTAAGATAGGTAGAGGAAAAATTGGTAAGAGAAATGAGTGATGCAAAAGGAAATACTGAAAGCTAATGAGGAAAAGAATGCCTTAAAAAGCAAAATTAGCCAAATGGGAAGGAGGTACAAAAGCGCTATAAGAAAATAATTCCTTAAAAATTAGAATTGAGCAAACAGAAGCTAGTGACTTTATGAGAAATAAAGACGCAATTAAAAACAAAACCAGAAGAATGAAAAGAATAAAAAACAAAAATTGGGGAAAAAACAACACTTGACATTGGAAATAGATACAGGAAAGATCATTTAAAAATTATTGGTCTACCTGGAAACCATGATTAACAAAAGAGCGTAGACATCATCTTTCAAGAAATTATCAAGGACAGCTGTCCTGATGTACTAGAACCACAGTGTACAATAGAAATTGAAAGAATCCATTAATCATCCCCTGAAAGAAATCCCAAGATGAAAACTCCCAAGAATATTGCAACCAAATTCTGGAACTCCCAGATCAAGGAGAAAATATTGCAAACATCTAGAAAGAAATATTTCAAGTATAGTGGTACCCAAGATAACACAAGATTTAGTGGCTTCTAAAGGATCAGAGTGCTCGGTATATGATATTGCGGAGAGCAATGGAGCTAGGGTTATAACCAAGAGTCACCTACTCAACAAAATTGAGTATAATCATTTAAGAGAAAAGGTTCAATGAAATTGAATGAGAGAACTTTCTAATTAAATGAATTCAATGAAATAAAGGATTTTCAAGCATTTATGATGAAAAGACCAGAGCTGAATAGAAAATTTGACTTTCAAGTACAGGACTCAGGAGAAGCACAAGGGAGTAAGCTGGAAAGGGAAATCATAAGGGACTTAATGAGGTTTATCTGTTTTTATTCCTTCGTGGAAGGATGACATGTGTAACTCAGAACTTTTTCATTATTAAGGCAGGTAGAAGGAGAATACATAGAGTGCACAAGTATATGAGTTGAATATGAAGACATAAATAATATCTATAAAATTAAGAGATGAGAGAGGAATATATTGGGAGAAAGAGAAAGGGAGAAATGGAATGGTATAAATTATCTGCTATATAAAAGTTGAAGGGAGAAGGGGAGGGGAATGAGAGAATTTTACTCTCATCAGAATCGACATATATGCTCAATGTGAGTATAGAAATCTATCTTAATGTGCACGAAAGTAGGGGAGGAAAGGTATAAGAGAAGGGGGAAGGTGATGGAAGAGAGGGCATACTGGAGGAGGAGATGGTTAGAAGCAAAACACTTGAGGATGAACAGGGTAACAGAAAATAGAATAAATGGGGCGGGGAGGGAGGGTGTGAATACAGTTAGTAGTACTAATTGTGAAGAGTTTTGAAGCAAGTTTCTCTGATGAAAGTCTCACTTCTCAAACAGTGGGAACTAAGTCAAATTTATAAAAAGTAAGAGCCATTGAAATATTCATAAAGGATCAAAAGATTTGAACGAGGCCCAAAGGGCTATAATATCAAGCATACCCTTGGACCTAACAATACCAATACTAGCTATGCATCCCAAAAGAGATTTTTTAAAAAGGAAAAGGACCTATTGTACAAAAATGTGATGTTCTTTTTTTCTAAAATATATGATTCTCTGGGAGCAGATTTCTTGGGGAGGTTTTCTGGAGGCAGCCTGAGTTTCAGTTCAGAGTAATAATCACTCCAAATGCAGCCAGGTGTTAAAAGTTCAAATCTTTTATTTTCTCTTTCAGAATAGCCCGGTTAGTTTTCTTAGAGGCCAATCTCCCTCCTTGATTCCAAGAGTTCTTGCAGCTTGTCTTTTTTTTTTTTTTTAAATAACTTTTTATTAACAGAACTCATGCCAGGGTAATTTTTTACAGCATTATCCCTTGCATTCACTTCTGTTCCGATTTTTCCCCTCCCTCCCTCCACCCCCTCCCCCAGATGGCAAGCAGTCCTTTACATGTTAAATAGGTTACAGTATATCCTAGATACAATATATGTTTGCAGAACCAAACAGTTTTCTTGTTGCACAGGGAGAATTGAATTCAGAAGGTATAAATAACCCAGGAAGAAAAACAAAAATGCAAGCAGTTTATATTCATTTCCCAGTGTTCTTTCTTTAGGTGTAGCTGCTTCTGTCCATCTTTGATCAATTGAAACTGAATTAGCTCTCTTTATCGAAGAGATCCACTTCCATCAGAATACATCCTCAAACAATATCATTGTTGAGGTATATAATGATCTCCTGGTTCTTGCAGCTTGTCTTTTAGCTCTTCCAGCTTCTGCCTCTAGCTCAACTCCGACATGTGGCTTCTCAATCTCCAACTGATGGTCCCCTCTCAATCTTTTCAACTGACCTCTCCTGACTGAGCTCAGCTATTTTTATGCTCTTTTAGAGGTGTAAACTCAAAGGTTGACTCCTCCTTTGAGAGTGGGATTATAGGAGGTGTGAATTTGGATATCTCATACTGAACCCTGAAATCTCCCAAACTGTGAACTAATGTGTGAGTTAATGTGTGAACTCTCAAAGGTGTTAACTTAAGCATTGTTTCTAGCAATATTAGTGACTTAACACCTTGTAAGGATTTGCTCTAATGTGTGAACCATTAAGCATTGTATCAATTCCATTGAGTTAACACTAGGATTCTAACACAAAAATATTTGTAACAGCTCTAAGATGATCAGCTTTGCTGTTTTCAGCAAAGGACTTGAGATGAAAAATACTATCCATACCCAAAGAAAAAATCGATTATTTCTGAATTCAGATTGAAGTTTTTTTTTTTTTTTTGACTTTATGTCTCTTGAGGAGTTTTACTTTTTTTGTGGGGGGGGAGATCTATGTTTTCTTTCAGAACATGACTTTTTTGGAAATGTTTAGTATGACTTCACATGTGTCTTATCTTTTCTGAGAGGAGAATCATGAGGGAGGAAGAGAGAGAATCTGGAAGTCAAAGTTTTAAAAACAAAAGCAAAAGAAAATTGTTTGAAATGTAACTGAGAAAAATTATATATATATATATATATATACATATATATATATATATATATATATATATATACATATATATATATATATATATATATATATATATATATATATATATATATATATATAAAATTGGTATCTCCAAAAAAGAAAAGAAACTCTTGGGCTAGAAAAAAAATCTTATGAGTATACATACTTTCATCACCAAAACTAGTCAAATGCTGGAACTTTGAAAAAGAAGAAAATTGATGAAATGAGTAGCTGAGAAAAGAACTAATAAGATGATGGTGTCTGAGAATTTGATTTAGGTTTCTGGATCATAGCTTAAAATATTTCAAATAAGAAATTTCTAATTTTAATTTTAACAAAATGAAGTACCCTGCCATTATGCATTACATGTGCAACAGTTTTTGAATGATACATTTTCAATAGAAACACTAGGGCTAAAACTAGAGACACTAGGGCTAATACTGGTTATGTTGAACTTTAGTAAAAGACATGTGCTAGCTACATCCAAAGAAAGAACACTGGGAAATGAATGTGAACTATTTGCATTTTTGTTTTTCTTCCCGGGTTATTTATACCTTCTGAATCCAATTCTCTCTGAATCAACAAGAGAACTGTTCGGTTCTGCAAACATATATTGTATCTAGGATATACTGTAACCTATTTAACATGTAAAGGACTGCTTGCCATCTGGGGGAGGGGGTGGAGGGAGGGAGGGGAAAAATCGGAACAGAAGCGAGTGCAAGGGATAATGTTGTAAAAAAATTACCCTTGCATGGATTCTGTCAATATCAAGTTATTATTAAATAAATAAAATAAAATAAAATATTTTTAAAAAAGACATGTGCTAACTATTGAAATAAGACAAAAAAAAGAAAGAAAGAAAGAAAGAAATTAAAGGAATTAGCTGTTGATCTCTATACCCAGTTTCAGCCAAACTGCTTTACAATTTTCCTAGTAATTTTTCTTGCCTAGTAAATTCTTGCCCCCAAATCTTGGAACTTTGGGTTTATCAAACACTACATTACTATGGTCTTTTGCTGCTGTGTACTTTATATTTAATTTGTTCTATTGACTCACCACTCTTATTTCTTAGCCAGATTGTTATTTTATGACTAAAACTTTGAAATATGGTTTAGGATTTGATACTAATAGACTATCTTCCTTCACTTTTTTTTTTCATTGATTCTCTAGATATTCTTAACTTTCTGTTCTTCCCGATGAATTTTGTTATTTTTTTTCTAGCTCTTTAAAATAATTTTTGGTAGTTCGGCATGGCACTGAATAAGTAAATTAACTTAGGTAGAATTGCTCTCTTTATTATATTGGCTCAAATTACCCATGAGCAATTAATACTTCTCCAGTTGTTTAGATGTATCTTTATTTGTGTTTTTAAAAAAAGTGTTTTGTTATTGGGTTAATACATTTCTTGGGTTTGTCTTGGCAGATAGTCTCCAAAGTATTTTATACTGACTGCAGCTATTATAAATGGAATTTATCTTTCTCTCTCTTCCTGCTGAACTTTGTTGATAATTTACAGAAATGCTGATGACTGATGTGGGTTTACTTGATATTCTACAACATTGCTGAAGATGTTAACTATTTCAATTAGTTTTTAGTTGATTCTCTAAGTATACCTTATGTCAACTGGAAAGAATAAGTGAGTGTTTTGTTTCTTCCTTACCTGTTTTCATTTCTTTCATTTCTTTTTTCTTATCTTATTGTTGTGGCTCACACATGTCTATTACTAAAGTTCAACATTTTCAAACTGATGGATAACTAGAGCCACTAGGACTAGTGTGGAAATATGTTTTGCATGATTGCACACATATCAGATCATTTTCTTTCTCAAGGAGGGAAGTGAAGAGGGGGAGAGAGAGAATTTGAAAGTCAAAACAAAGAAATAAAAAAGAATGTTTAAAAATATTTTATATGAAATTGGAAAAAGACAAACAAACGTTACATATTGTACATAAAATAATCTTATTCTTTCTGTATTTTACCCGATACGTAGAATAAAACTCATTTTTCCCAATGACTCAGTGTGGAAAGTCTGTTTAAAGTCAAATGACCACACTTTATGTAAACTTGGCTCAAATTACGATAACCACAGTCTTATTTCTATAATCTCTCAACACTTGTTTGTTCCTAATAAGAAAAATGTATGTTCTTCCCTCCATCTTAAGTATTTTTTCCTTGATATCATAAATATATAAACATGACTTTAAAGTGATTTTCAATGAAAAAGACATACCAGTACTTAAGAATTTTAAATAATTAACCTTTCAAATGTTAATTTTGTAACTGTACCATATATACTACTGTAATGACCGCGTATTTAAAGTCAGCCGGAGTCAGGAATTCAGGTTAAGGGGAAAATCTTCAATATTTATTGAAGCGAAGAGGTGAATAAAGATTGCTATAGCAAATATAGGCAAGAAAGATTGCGATAGCAAATATAGGCAGTTGCGACAGGAAGCCAGCTAAGAGAGAGCGACGCGAGCCGAGGCAACCATGGAGGCAACTGTGTCGGCAACTGAGGCAATGGCCGTCCCAAAGGTCTCTCCTCCCCTTCCTTCTCCACTCCCCTGCCTCCACCCACCAAAATCGTCATTTCCTATACAACACATCAGGACTTGCACAAAGAGTGGGTGGGGGCCATTCTCTCTCCAAGCTTATCTATTAATAGAGTATGGTCCAATTACTATTTAGCCTCATGTGCTTGGGACCTCAGTGCATCAACTCAAGCCTCAGCCCATTACATCTCCGCTTTCTTTTGTTTTAGAACACAGGTGATCATGCCATCCCTGACTCTTCAGGGAGGTCAGAGCCCCCAAGGGGAGGTGATCACACCCTCCCTGATTTCTCAGGAAAGGAGGTGAAAGCACCGAAAAGGAAGTGATCACGACCCCCTGACTTCTCAGGAAGGGAGGTGAAAGCACTAAAAAGGAGATAATCACGCCCTCCCTGACATCTCAGGAAGGGAGATGAAAAGCACCAAAGGGAAGTGGGGGTTGCTAGCAGGTTTCTGGGCTCAAGGGTCTTATTATGCACAAACCCATCAGCATGGGAACACATAGCACATAGCAACAACGCAGAGACTATTAGTGATGACTCTCCCCACAGTCAGTGCAGGCTTGATGTGGTGTAACAAACATGAATTATGCACCCAAGTAACGGTATAACAAACAATATAAATCAACAGTATGATGTAAAAGATTGCCAGAAGTCCTAGAAGGAGAGTATGTAAACAGCAGTCACACATACACCTCTTCAGCAGCCAAGAGATAGTCCAAAACCAGTCTATTGTCCATTGCTTCACATATCAGGGAATCCAATGATCCTGAACTCTTCAGCCTGGACTTCCATCTCCTACTCAATTGCCTAGAGAGTGGCCTCTTTGGGTCATCGATATTAAGGATTGTTTCTATTCTATCCCGCTGGATAAGGAGGATATGAAAAGATTTGCCTTTTCAGTGCCCAGCGTTAACTTAGCTGAGCCTTATAAAAGATATGAATGGACAGTTTTGCCACAGGGAATGAAAAACAGCCCCACGTTGGGCGCCAAATGTAATGACCGCGTATTTAAAGTCAGCCGGAGTCAGGAATTCAGGTTAAGGGGAAAATCTTCAATATTTATTGAAGCGAAGAGGTGAATAAAGATTGCTATAGCAAATATAGGCAAGAAAGATTGCGATAGCAAATATAGGCAGTTGCGACAGGAAGCCAGCTAAGAGAGAGCGACGCGAGCCGAGGCAACCATGGAGGCAACTGTGTCGGCAACTGAGGCAATGGCCGTCCCAAAGGTCTCTCCTCCCCTTCCTTCTCCACTCCCCTGCCTCCACCCACCAAAATCGTCATTTCCTATACAACACATCAGGACTTGCACAAAGAGTGGGTGGGGGCCATTCTCTCTCCAAGCTTATCTATTAATAGAGTATGGTCCAATTACTATTTAGCCTCATGTGCTTGGGACCTCAGTGCATCAACTCAAGCCTCAGCCCATTACATACTACCAAAATTATTAAAATTTAAGAGTGGACTAGTATTTTGGGGGATTGAAAAGGAAGTTGCTGGAAGAAAACTACCAGTTTATACTATCCAAGTTAAATACCATTTTATATGACATAACCAAGGCATTTGAAAACTAGCAGGGGAGATATGTAAAAGGGATAGGAGACAAAAATCCTCAAAAGTAATCAGCAAAAAAATGTATGGTCTTAGATGTCCTGATAAAAATGACATTATATATTTAACTAGAAAGATGAGTTCAAGTTCCACTGGCAGGAACACATTTGTCCTCCTAGCTAACTGTGTGAAAATTTATGAAATATGGTTCTTGAAAGATATCTTATTTTAAAATAGGGTAGTTAAAAGTGAGTAGGGTGAATATCTGATATAACTTTTTCTATCAGGCACAGTTAGTTATCTGAGAAAATCCAAAAAGTGATTGGGAAATAGGCATGAAATTTGATGGGGAGGACATCGGGGGCAAAGTCACTGATCAGAAAAACAGAAGTAATATTTTGGGTATATGTTTCCTCTCAACCATGTTGCTAGCAACAGGGAAGAAATGAGAACAGGACCTCAGAAATATGCAGGAGAGCAGTGTGATAGTCTCTGTTTTTTAGATGAGCAAATTATTGATCACATAAGTCTGCAGTATCAACTGTGTGTGTCAGCTTTCTTGTAGTTTTTGTGGCTGGGTACCAGAGATCACAGGGATCCTCTGAATTCAGTTTTTCTGTTTGCTGATGAAGAATTGGCTCTCCAACTATTTTCCATGTACAAGCTAATCCTGAAAATATTTCCAGAATGTGAGGAAATTAAAATTATTCTTTATCATTTAATAATTGCTTCTCTTCTGCCATTAACATTATTCTTGATTATTGCCTCATTTTGCCAACCCATTTTTATGTTCTTGAGTTAAGCTCAGGGATCCAGTTTTCCCTCCAAGCTATGTTATTTTATTTTATTTTATTTTATTTTATTTTATTTTTTATTTTTTAATAATTTTTTATTGATAGAACGCATGCCAGGGTAATTTTTACAGCATTATCCCTTGCATTCATTTCTGTTCCGATTTTACCCCTCCCTCCCTCCACCCCTTCCCCGAGATGGCAAGAGTCCGTTACATATTGAATGGGTTGCAGTATATCCTAGATACAATATATGTGTGCAGAACCAAACAGTTTTCTTGTTGCACAGGGAGAATTGGATTCAGAAGGTATCAATAACCCGGGAGGAAAAACATAAATGCAAGCAGTTTATATTCATTTCCAGTGTTCTTTCTCTGGGTGTAGCTGCTTCTGTCCATCTTTGATCAATTAAGGCTCTCTTTATCAAAGAGGTCCACTTCCATCAGAATACATCCTCAAACAGTATCATTGTTGAGGTATATAATGATCTCCTGGTTCTGCTCATTTCACTCAGCATCAGTTCATGTAAGTCTCGCCAGTCCTCTCTGTATTCATCCTGCTGGTCGTTCCTTACAGAACAATAATATTCCATAATGTTCATATACCACAATTTACTCAACCATTCCCCAATTGATGGGCATCCATTCATTTTCCAGTTTCTAGCCACTACAAACAGGGCTGCCACAAACATTTTGGCACATACAGGTCCCTTTCCTTTCTTTAGTATCTCTTTGGGGTATAAGCCCAGTAGAAACACTGCTGGATCAAAGGGTATGCACAGCTTGATAACTTTTTGAGCATAGTTCCAAATTGCTCTCCAGAATGGCTGGATGTGTTCACAATTCCACCAACAATGTATCAGTGTCCCTGTTTTCCCACATCCCCTCCAACATACCCCATTATCTTTCCCTGTCATTCTAGCCAATCTGACAGGTGTGTAGTGGTATCTCAGAGTTGTCTTAATTTGCATTTCTCTGATTAATAATGATTTGGAGCATATTTTCATATGTCTATAAATAGTTTCAATTTCTTTGTCTGAGAATTATCTGTTCATATCCTTTGACCATTTATCAATTGGAGAATGGTTTGATTTCTTATAGATTAGGGTCAGTTCTCTATATATTTTGGAAATGAGGCCTTTATCAGAACCTTTGATTGTAAAAATGTTTTCCCAGTTTATTTTTTTTCCCTTCTAATCTTGTTTGCATTTGTTTTGTTTGTACAATAACTTTTCAGTTTGATATAATCAAAATTTTCTATGTTGTGGTCAATAGTGATCTCTAGTTCTTCTTTGGTAATAAATTCCTCCCTCTTCCACAGGTCTGACAGGTAAACTATCCTATGCTCTTCCAATTTATTTATCATCTCATTCTTTATGCCTAGATCATGAACCCATTTTGACCTTATCTTGGTGTACGGTGTTAAGTGTGGGTCAATGCCTAGTTTCTGCCATACTGATTTCCAATTTTCCCAGCAATTTTTGTCAAATAATGCATTCTTATCCCAGAAACTTGTGTCTTTGGGTTTGTCAAACACTATATTATTAAAGTTATTGGCTGTTTTGTCCTTTGACCCTAACCTATTCCATTGATCAACTAGTCTATTTCTTAGCCAATACCAGATGGTTTTAGTAACTGCTGCTTTATAATATAATTTTAGATGTGGTACAGCTAGGCCACCTTCATTTGATTTTTTTTTTTCATAAATTCCCTTGAAATTCTTGACCTTTTGTTTTTCCATATGAATTTTGTTGTTATTTTTTCTAATTCATCAAAGTAGTTTTTTGGGAGTCTGATTGGTATAGCGCTAAATAAGTAGATTAATTTAGGTAGTATTGTCATCTTTATTATATTTGCTCGCCCAATCCAAGAGCATTTAATATTTTTCCAGTTGGTTAGATCAGACTTAATTTGTGTGGAAAGTGTTTTGTAGTTTTGCTCATAAAGTTTCTGATTTTCCCTTGGCAGAGAGATTCCTAAATATTTTATACAATCAGTAGTTACTTTAAATGGGATTTCTTTTTGTATCTCTAACTGTTGGGTTTTGTTAGTGATATAAAAGAATGCTGATTACTTATGTGGGTTTATTTTATATCCTGCAACTTTGCTGAAGGTGTAGATTGTTTCTAATAACTTTTTGGTAGAATCTCTGGGGTTCTCTAAGTATACCATCATATCATCAGCAAAGAGTAATAATTTGGTTTCCTCATTGCCTATTCTTATTCCTTTAATCTCTTTCTCAACTCTTATTGCCAAAGCTTGCATTTCTAATACAATATTAAATAGTAACGGTGAGAGTGGGCAACCTTGTTTTACTCCTGATCTTATTGGGAATGGTTGCAGTTTGTCCCCATTACATATAATGCTTACTGCTGGTTTTAAATAGATGCTACTGATTATTTTAAGGAAAAGTCCATTTATTCCTATACTCTCAAGAGTTTTTAATAGGAATGGATGTTGGATTTTATCAAATGCTTTTTCTGCATCTATTGAGATGATCATATGGTTTTTGTTAATTTGATTATAAATATGGCCAATTATATTGATAGTTTTCCTAATATTGAACCAGCCCTGCATTCCTGGTATAAATCCTACTTGATCATGATGTATTATCCTGGAGATGATTTTCTGTAGTCTTTTTGCTAATATCTTATTTAAGATTTTAGCATCAATATTCATTAGGGAGATTGGTCTATAATTTTCTTTCTCTGTTTTCAACCTACCTGGTTTAGGTATCAGTACCATGTCTGTGTCATAAAAGGAGTTTGGTAGGACTCCTTTATTCCCTATTTTTTCAAATAGTTTATAAAGCATTGGGGCTAATTGTTCTTTGAATGTTTGGTAGAATTCACATGTAAATCCATCTGGTCCCGGGGATTTTTTTTTTAGGGAGTTGATTAATAGCTTGTTCTATTTCTTTTTCTGAAATGGGACTATTTAAGCAATTTATTTCCTCCTCTGATAATCTGGGAAGCCTATATTTTTGGAAGTAGTCATTCATTTCGCTTAGGTTATCAAATTTATTGGCATAAAGTTGGGCAAAGTAACCCCTTATTATTTCTTAAATTTCCTCTTCATCAGTGGTAAGTTCTCCTTTTTCATTTTTAAGACTGCCAATTTGATTTCCCTCTCTCCTTTTTCTAATCAGATTTGCCAAAGGTTTATCAATTTTATTGGTTTTTCATAAAACCAACTCTTAGTTTTATTTATTAGTTCAATAGTTTTTTTTTTTACTTTCTATATTATTAATTTCTCCTTTTAATTTTAGAATTTCAAGTTTAGTAACTGATTGGGGGTTTTTAATTTGGTCTTTTTCTAACTTTTTAAGTTCCAGGCCCAATTCATTGATCTTCTCTTTTTCTATTTTATTCAAGTAAGCCTCTAAGGATATACAATTTCCCCTTATTACTGCTTTGGCTGCATCCCATAAATTTTGATATGATGTCTCATTGTTGTCATTATCTTGAGTGAAATTATTAATTGTGTCTATAATTTGCTGTTTCACCCAATCATTCTTTAAGATGAGATTATTTAGTTTCCAATTACTTTTTGGTCTATTTACACCTAACTTTTTATTAAATGTAGTTTTTACTAATTTGATTATAAATATGGCCAATTATATTGATAGTTTTCCTAATATTGAACCAGCCCTGCATTCCTGGTATAAATCCTACTTGATCATGATGTATTATCCTGGGGATGATTTTCTGTAGTCTTTTTGCTAATATCTTATTTAAGATTTTAGCATCAATATTCATTAGGGAGATTGGTCTATAATTTTCTTTCTCTGTTTTCAACCTACCTGGTTTAGGTATCAGTACCATGTCTGTGTCATAAAAGGAGTTTGTAGGACTTGTTGTGATCTGAAAAAAAAGCATTTACTATTTCTGCCTTCCTGCATTTAATTTTGAGGTCTTTATGTCCTAATATATGGTCAATTTTTGTGTAGGTTCCATGAACTGCTGAGAAGAAAGTATACTCCTTTCTGTCACCATTCAGTTTTCTCCAGAGATCTATCATACCTAATTTTTCTAATATTCTATTTACCTCTTTAATTTCTTTCTTATTTGTTTTGTGATTTGATTTATCTAAATCTGAGAGTGCAAGATTGAGATCTCCCACTATTATAGTTTTGCTGTCTATTTCTTCTCGCAACTCTCTTAGCTTCTCTTTAAAGAAGTTAGATGCAATACCACTTGGTGCATATATGTTTAATACTGATATTGCTTCATTCTCTATAGTACCCTTAAGCAACATATAGTTTCCTTCCTTATCTCTTTTAATTAGATCAATCTTTGCTTTTGCTTGATCTGAGATAAGGATGGCTACCCCTGCTTTTTTGACTTCACCTGAAGCACAATAGATTCTGCTCCAGCCTTTTACCTTTACTCTGTATGTATCTCCCTGTTTTAAATGTGTTTCCTGTCAACAACAGATTGTAGTGTTCTGACTTTTGATCCAGTCTGCTATCCGCCTCCTCTTTATGGGAGAGTTCATCCCATTCACATTTTCGGTTAAAATAACCAATTCTGCATTTCCTGCCATCCTAATATCCCCAGATTATACTGTTCTTTTTCTTGCCCTCCTTCCCTTCTTCCCTATTGGTCCCACTAACGTCGCACAGCTCTCCCTCTTTAGTATCCCTCCCTCCTCCCTTGGAATCCCTTCCCCTTTCTTGTACCCTTCCCTTATTACTCTTTTTCCTTCTCCCTTTTCCTCTCCCACTTTTTAATGAAGTGGGAAAAGAATCTGTGTAAAACAAATATGTCAATTGTTTCCTCTTTGAGCCAACTCTGATGACAGTAGGATTCACACAATGTTCCTCCCCCTCTCTAAGTTCCCTCATATATGATAGGTTTCCTCTGCCTCATTGTCGCATGTAGTTTCCCTCTTTCTATCTCCCTTCTTCCCTTTTTCTGGCACTATCCCCTTTCCATTTCTACTTCCCTTTTTTATGTTATATCGGTAAAATCAAATTATACATATGATTTTTATGTATATTCACAACAGAAATACAGTTCTCGAGTTCCTTTTACCTTTTTCTACTTCTCTTGAGTCCTGTTGTTGAAGATCAAATTTTTTGTTTAAGTCTGGTTTTTTCCTTAGAAACAGATGGAATTCCTCTTTCATTAAATATCCATCTTCTTCCGTGGAAAAAAATACTCAGCTTAGCTGGATAGTTTATTCTTGGCTGCATTCCAAGTTCTTTTGCCTTTCGGAATATCTGATTCCAGGCCCTTCGATCCTTTAATGTTGAGGCAGCCAGATCTTGTGTGACCCTTATTGTGGCATCTTGGTATTTGAACTGTTTTTTTTCCTGGCTGCTTGTAAAATTTTTTCTTTAGTCTGGAAATTCTGAAGTTTGGCCACAATATTCCTTGGAGTCTTTATTTTAGGGTCTTTTTCAGAAGGTGTTCGATGAATTCTTTCAACGCCTATTTTCCCTTCTGGTTCTATTACTTCTGGGCAGTTCTCTTTGATGATTTCCTGTAAAATAGTATCTAGTCTCTTTTTTTCATCATAATTTTCGGGTAGTCCGATGATCCTCAGGTTATCTCTCCTAGATCTATTTTCCAGGTCTGTTGTTTTTCCCAGTAAATATTTGACATTTTTTTCCAATCGTTCATTTTTTTGGTTTTGCTTGACTGATTCTTGATGTCTCAATGAATCAGTCATTTCTATTTGTTCAGTTCTAATTTTTAGTGAGTTATTTTCTTCATTAGCTTTTTTTACTTCTTTTTGTATATGTCCAATTGAGTTGTTTTGCTCTATGGAATTTTTTTCCATTTCACTAATTTTTTTTTTTAGTGAGTCATTTTCTTTTTCCAATTCGCAAACTCTGTTTTTTACCTTTTCCAATTCACATTTCAGGAAGTTGTTTTCTTTTTCCACTTTATCAAATTTTTCTTTTAGTGAGTTATGTGCCTTTTCTGTACTCTTTTGCATAGCTTCTCTTTCCTTTCCCCATTTTTCTTCTAGCTCTCTTTTAAGGTTTTGAATAGTCTCTTCTAGGAGAGCCTTTTGTATTGGAGACCAATCGTCTGGAGACTGTCTGCTATTAGTCTCTTCAGGGTTGAAAAGCTCTTCTCTTTCTGAGTAGAAACTATCAATCGTTCTTTTGATTTTTTTACTCATTTTGTTAAAGCCTGTAAGGTCTGCCTTCAGAGCCAGGAGGTTACTAGCTTCCTCTGCAGAGCAGTGAAAGGTATATGGACGGGGTAGCTGTCCTGCCAAACGGCTACCAAAAGCAGTGAGGTACTGGAGTGCTCTGGGAAAGAGTTCCCCACCAGAAAGTAACTCAGGCCTGCAGGGCCAGGCTGGGAAAGTGCCTTTCAAAGAACCTCAGCTGTGTGAGATAACGACTGCCCTGGGGCTAGACACTTAGCTGTGAGAGTTTCACTTCCCAAGCCAAATCCTGCCCTGGGGCTGTGGGTATTAGCAGCTGAGCAGTGAATGGATTTGCAGGGACTGGAAGTGTCTGCCAGGGAAGCACAGTCAGCTGGGGAGGTTCTATTGCCCCAGGCCGAGCCCCCCACTCTGCTGATTAGAGGCTGCCCAGGCTGTGCCCCACTGTCGTGCAGATTAGTAACTGTCCCTGCAAAAGCCCTGAACTGCCGGATGTGGCCACAGGGCTGCGGTAAAGTCTGCCTGAGTCACTTCCGGGTTTGAGGGGTTACAGCCAGATCTCGTTAGGTTCTGGCGTTTTTTAGAGGACCCTCTGTTTTAGGCTTTAACTTCTCTGCCAGTTTACTGCTTTGTAATCAAGGTAGAGCAGTTAGCCTATAGCAGAGTGGTCCCTATAACTTCTCTAGCCACAGAGATCACCCCCGCCCCTGGTCTGCTCAGGATGCCAGCCTCTCACTGCCTGTACTAGTCTGTTCCTGGCCCCTCAGGACAAACCTTTCCTGGCGAGCTTCCGGATCAGCTGATAAGTTGTAGTGCTTCTCATCTTCATGAATTTAAGCAGTGAAGAGTTATTTTTGAGGCTGGATTAAATATTTGGTTATGAGGGTAATGAGAGGAGCTTAGAGAGTCGTGTGTGCCTGCTCCGCCATCTTGGCTCCGCCCCGGAAGTCCGACTCCTCCAAGTTAGTTTAGAGATATAATTGAAAGGAAAAGTTATCACCATCCATGCCATTAGTCCCTGGGACAAGTGCTTTTTATCGATAAACTCGAACAAGTTTAATCTGGTGCCATCCACCCAAAAGATATGCCAATGTATCCTTGCCTGTCCTTGTGCAATTAGGGGAGATTTTATCTGCTCCAAGAGGATAGTAAAGCTGGTAGGACTGATATCTTAACTAAGATAACATTTCTTTATTGTCAGGTGAAGTGTGATTAGCCACACCTGAATGCTAACCGGCTTCACTTGGTATAGCCAATAGTTCCTCCATTACCCAGAACTCCTATCCTTGCAAATGAATAAAAAATGTCCTTCCTAGGGGTCATTGATTGTCCTTACTGAGCTGGCTAGTCTGACCTGCTTTGATAACAATTGTATGCATCGCTTTTAATAAACTCATTTTGCTCAGAATATGTATCTTAATTTACCTTTATATATTTTACTGAGAACAATAGGAAGTCTTAAGTTAAAGATACACGGGACAGGGACAGCTAGGTGGTGCAGTGGATAGAGTGCCAGTCCTGAAGTCAGGAGGACCTGAGTTCAAATCTGGTCTCAGACAGATAACATGTCCTAGCTGTGTGACCCTGGGCAAGTCACTTAACCCCAATTGCCTCGGGGAAAAAAATTTAATTAATTAAAAAAAAGATATATGGGACAATTATCTAGTTTGCCTCTATCATTTGGAATTCTGTCTTCAACTGTATGGTCTTTGACCTTTCGTCTCCCCCCATTCTTTTCTTTTTTTCTTTTTTTTAGGCAATTGGGGTTAAGTGAGGTGTCCAGGTTCACACAGCTATGAAGTGTTAAGTGTCCGAGACCAGATTTGGACTTAGGTCCTCTTGCCTCCAGGACTGGTGCTTCATCCACTATAGTGCCATCTAGCTGCCCCACCCTATTCTTTTTTGACAGGGCCTTGTGTATTTTATCATTTCCTGTAGCTCTTTTAAAAGAATTGTCTTATTTCTGATCATGCCAATTTTCCTTGACCTGTTTACCCTATCTGCTGGTTAGGTAGGTATAACTAGGGAGAAAGGACAGGACAAAAAAATATTTTGGCTGAACTCTGAGTTCAAAATCCACATTCCAGAGATTCTGCTTCCTCCTACCCACCCACCCACCCACCCACTTTTGCGTGTCAAACAGGACCTGGATGATGGATGACCTCTTCTGGCTTCTACAGAAGGATCTCTTCCTTCATTAGCTGGCTATTAAGATAAAGAAAGTCTGTGATTCTGAAGTTTCATGTTAAGAGATTTTGCCTTGAATATTAGCAGAGGATAGGAAACATTCTGGGACAGTAGGAGTGTATATTTCACTAACAAGCTCCTTTTCAAGTCTTAACTTGAAAAGAGATGAGACTAAATCAAGTTATTTGAATTTTTTAATATTATATGCACATCTATAAAATTATATTGAATATTCTCCAGCTTTTTAAGATTGTGGCTGACATATAATGACCTAGTTTCAGGTAACCATTTGTAGACAGGGGTCCCAAATTAAGTACACTGTTTTTGCCATTGTACAACCCCAAATGCTTTTCCTTCCAACAGTTATTCTGCTGGAGGTCTCTGATGTATAACTTCCAATCTGACAAATCAAAGCAATCAACTTGATCTAATTATCTTTGTGTTCGATATGAAATATTTTTGTATTGTGAAAAGATTTGACAGTATAGGAAACCACGGAATCATTACAGAACTGCACTTCTTCCCCAAATGAGGGATTAGTATAACTGTTGGACTATATGGAAACCTTCTGTATCAGTTTTGGTTCGCACTCCAGTCCTTTCTCCAACCTCACACCATTGTAATTCTGTCCTACTTGTCATGCCAGATCCCTTGACATGTCTGGGTCTCAGAGGATGGCAATGTCACCACCCAAGTGTTTGCAACTCCTCAAACACATCTCCCTACACTGAGTCATCTGCCTACCTAAAATCCTCAAAATATATCCAGATTTCTTCCCCTACTCTTGGCAAATTAAAGCTACAAAAACTGTCTGTCAATCATCTGCAACTAGATACAGCCAGAGATAGCTAGTTTATAACGCACCCATTCTGCATACAGAGGCTATTTATATTGGTACCATGTTCAGATGTAAGTAATTGTTATGTTGGAAAATGGCCATGGGCAGTTTGAGGAAGTGAAATCATACTTTGACTCAGATTCTGATCTTGTCAACTTTAATTTATTCTATGTGAGCAGTAAGAGACCATATTCTCAATCTGAAAGTGTGGTCTCAGAACCAAAGATTTTATCCTGTGCTATACTTTTTCTAAGTGGTTTTTCCAGCTGATACAAGCAATTATTTACTGCTATGAAACACTAATAGAACTGTCCTCTCCAAGCTGTTTTGTCATTCTGTTTCAGGGAGAGGATTGTAGAATTGCAAACAGAGAGGTCACCTGTTTTCTATCATCAGTAATTCTTATTATTAGTCCTTTGTGAAGCATTTAGTTTCTCTTTTGTTTGTTTTTCTTAACTGTATTGTGATGATCACTATACATTTCCTGGTTCTGCTTAATTCACTTTGCATTCTTGCCATTTCTGTGTCTAATCACCATATTCATTATTTATTACCATGAAATATCATTCCATTTCATTAACTCGTCCGACACATTTTGTTTAACCATTCGCTGATTGCAACTGGACACTGACTTTATCTTGAGTTCTTTATTATCGCAAAAAAAAAATACATATATATGCGCTTATGAGTATTTTGGTAAAATATGGAAACTTTCTTTAGTCTTTGATATCCTCAGAGTGTACATGTACCAATGGGAGCTGGGTCAAAAGATTTGAACGTTTTAGTCACTTGTTTAGTATAAGTCTAAATTGCCTTTTAAAATGGTTAATAACTCTGCTAATAGTGTCTTAGTATTTTGATCTTTCCTCAGTTTTTTTCTACATTAATTATCACCATCTTTTGTCATCTTTGATAAGTTCTGCATGTGAGGGCATAACAACTTACCAATGCTGATCCAGGAAGGTTGAGGAAAGACTCTTAAGTCCACAAGTGCTGGGATCAGTTGTAGGAGAATCTGGTCTCTAAGAAAAGTGTCAGTTCTTTTTCCCTGAAACTGATCTTTATGTCTCCACTTTGAAAGTTGAGAGAGATCATTTGTAGACAGTTAAGAAGTAGGTTATTTATAAGTTCTGCCAAAAGGCATTTGTAAAGAAAGTACTCTGTGTAAATAAGGTAGATCCACAACTGTTTCCACAATACAAAAGAAACTCTTAAAACCCAAATACTCAAAAACATTCATTGATAAAGACTGAATTATGATATAAATATACTACATTCTCCTTGGAGTCTGATATTTAAGACATCAAAACATGAATCACTTTATGGAACTGTCGTTTTAATTATTCATTTGTTTCAGTCATGCACAACACTAAGTTTTTTTGGCAGAGATCCTGGCGTCGTTCACCATTTTCTTCTCCAGTTCATTTTATAGAGGAGAAACTAAGGCAAACAGGGTTAAATGACTTGCCCAGGATCTCATAGCTAGTAAGTTTCTGAGGCAGGATTTGAACTTGTGAAGAGAAGTCTTCCTGGTTTCAAGCACAAAGGTTTATCTAATGTGGCGCCTAGCTTGCTGCAAAACATTGTTCATTGCTTTTCATTGATTCTTTATTATCTTTTTAAAAATTATTTTTTATTTATTTATTTTTCCTGAGGCAGTTGGGGTTAAGTGACTTGCCCAGGGTCACCCAGCTAGGAAGTGTTAAATGTCTGAGGCCACATTTGAACTCGGGTCCTCCTGACTTCAGGGCTGGTGCTCTACCCACTGCGCCACCTAGATGCCCCGATTCTTTATTATCTTAATAAGTCTCTCACATTCTATATGACCAGTCATAAGCAGAAGTTGAGCTCATGCTTCATTCTCTGGCCATTTTTTCTATGTGAAAGATACAATTTCAGAAAAGTATTCTTGATTCCAGGCAGATGAGACTGAAAAACTCAGGAGCTCCTGAGTTTTAAACCATTTAAACTCATCTGGTTGCCTGAAAGGCTAGAAGTATCCGTTTCAGTATCACTATTCAGTCACGTATGCTGGAGGGGTAGAGGGTCACAAAGCAGAAGAGAGAGCCAAAGCCTTTAGTTCCAGTCTCAGCCATCACATGTTCCTTTGTGCTGTATGCAATAGGTCATCACTGTTCACAGGCAACCTGTCCTCCCCTTGTCCCGAAGTGAGTTCTAAACTACAAATTCAGGAAAGAGGAAGGAGACAGCAATAGCCTAAAGTTTTATATCTCTTTCAAATCACCTGAGTCTGTTCTTCTTGGTTTATTTGCTAATTCTCTTTAATTTAGCTCCCTGCCTCTCTGCCATCACAGGAACCAAGGGATCTCCATCATCAGAAAGCTCTTCAGTGCTGAGTGCATTTATTTTCAAAAGTGGCCAAATGGAACATATATCCATTCATGCTCATGGGGTGTATTCTACCCACACCACAAAAGTACTGCTTTTGATCTGCGAAATGATCTTAGGTATTTATGTTAATTCTCTATATTTTGCATATCAGACTCCTTAGCTGTCTGGCCATCAAGATTTTCTCTTGTCCTCATTTTGAGTTAAATTATTGCTTTTCTGGTCTTAATAATTTAATATACAGTCATTTCTTTTTTATAATTTGTTTCTAGAGATAGTTTTTTTCATTCTTTAGCTACATCTCAGGAATTTTATATGCTGTTTCACTGTTCACATTTTACTTCACATGATTCTTAAGTGTTTCTGATGAGGTTTAGATTCAGGGAACCCAAATGAAATTAGGGTTTCTGGTGATCAGGGAGTTAAATGAGGTCTAGTGGCAGGTTCACGGTTTAGGGAATCAAATGGAGGGGTTTGGCTCCCCTGCAACCCTCAGGATTCAGCACAAGGGTAGAGAGTTTTGGGGGCTCCCTTCTGGTGGCGCAAGAAGTTCCCTGTAAAGGAATTTACACATCTGAAAACCTAAATTGATAAAAAAAAAAAGTTTATTATGGGGATTGGAAGTAAGGTTAAAGTCTGGTTAAGGAAATAGGTGAGGGTAAAGAAGATGGCACTGGAAAAGTGGGCAGAAAGATCCTGGCTGTAAAGGGCACTGCCAAGGTCCATCTGCAAAAGCCTTAGGTGATTGATGCTCATTATATTGCTTGTCTTGGTGAGGGTTGGGAAGTCAGAGCAGATCATCAGAATGGGGGCTTGGGAGAGCTGGAGCAGTGGGGGCTGGGACAAGCCGGATCTTCTATTGGAATTCAGAGGGGTGCTTTTGACCAGGATTTGTGAATCAAAGACCTTAGCTTCCTGGACTGATAATGCATCAGCCAGGAGGGGCTGGGAGTAATCTGAATCATAAATCAATAGGAAATACAGTTTCTTAAAGGGACCACAACCCGCTTCATTTCTACAATTTGTTCTTTGATCTATTCATTATGCTGCTATGGAGTTATTTTAAAATTCTATCTTTTTCTTGTGTTCCTTGTATTCATTACTGGTTTTATTGTTTTTAGGGTCTATAAAAGTTATGTTTTATATTTATTTATAATTCCTTTGTGGCCTAACATATGTTGGTTGTGTGTGTTTCTGTTTTTGTAAAAGTAGCATGTACCTATAAGAAATCTGTATAGTCCATTCTATTCTTATTCAGAAAATGTCAGAAATATTTCAACTCTAAGTAATGTACTATTTTGTTCACTTCTATATTTTCTTATTTATCTCCCTTGGTATTGTGACTTTCATAATCATATGTTTTATTTATTATAATTATTTTTTTTTTGCAAATATTTCCACGTCAACCATGTTGACAAAAAAATTACTTAAAAGAAGCAAAGATAAAGTAAAAAGAGTTCACTTCAGTCTACCCTCAGAGTTCATCAGTGCTCTCTCTGAGGTGGACAGAATGTTTCAACATTGGTCTTTTGAAGTTGTCTTGCATTATTGTCTACATTGAGTAGTTAAATCATAGTTATTGCTGTTGCAATCATTATAGTATTGCTGTTACTATGTATGATATTCTGCTTCTGCTGTTTTCATTTTGCATCAGTTCATATAAATCTTTCCAAGTTTTTTTTTTTTTTAAAACCTTCCCACTCATTTTTCCATCACAATTACATACCGCATGTTGAACCATTCCCTAACCTATGGGCATCTCCTCACTTTCCGAATTTTTGCCACCAAAAAGAGCTGCTCTAAATATTTTTGCACACATAGGTCATTTTCTCTTTTCTTTGAACACTTTGGGATGCAGAGCTTGGTCAAAGGGTATCCACAGTTTTATAAACCTTTGGGCATAGTTCCAAATTGTTCTACAGAATGGTTAGTTCACAACTACGGCAATAGCGCATTAATTACTGTCCCATTTTTTCACATCCCCTCTAACATGTCATTTTCCTTTCCTTTTTTTTTTTGTTTTTCTTATTTGTTTTTGTTTGTCTGTTTGTTTGTTTTTAATTTTTATTTAATAATTACTTTATATTGACAGAATCCATGCCAGGGTAATTTTTTTTTTTACAACATTATCCCTTGCACTCGTTTCTGTTCCGATTTTTCCCCTCCCTCCCTCCACCCCCTACCCTAGATGGCAAGCAGTCCTTTATATGTTGGATATGTTGCAGTATATCCTAGATACAATATATGTTTGCAGAACCGAACAGTTCTCTTGTTGCACAGGGAGAATTGGATTCAGAAGATATAAATAACCCAGGAAGAAAAACAAATATGCAGATAGTTCACATTCGTTTCCCAGTGTTCTTTCTTTGGGTGTAGCTGCTTTTGTCCGTCATTTATCAAGTGAAACTCAGTTAGGTCTCTTTGTCAAAGAAATCCACTCCCATCAAAATATGTCCTCATACAATATCGTTGTTGAAGTGTATAATGATCCCCTGGTTCTGCTCATTTCACTCAGCATCAGTTCATGTAAGTCTCGCCAGTCCTCTCTGTATTCATCCTGCTGGTCATTTCTTACAGAACAATAATATTCCATAACATTCATATACCACAATTTACCCAGCCATTCTCCAATTGATGGGCATCCATTCATTTTCCAGTTTCTAACCACTACAAACAGGGCTGCTACAAACATTTTGGCACATACAGGTCCCTTTCCCTTCTTTAGTATTTCTTTGGGATATAAGCCCAATAGAAACACTGCTGGATCAAAGGGTATGCACAATTTGATAATTTTTTGGGCATAATTCCAGATTGCTCTCCAGAATGGTTGGATTCGTTCACAACTCCACCAACAATGCATCAGTGTCCCAGTTTTCCCGCATCCACTCCAACATTCATCATTATCTTTCCCTGTCACTCTAGCCAATCTGACAGGTGTGTAGTGGTATCTCAGAGTTGTCTTAATTTGCATTTCTCTGATCAATAATGATTTGGAACACTCTTTCATATGAGTGGTAATAGTTTCAATTTCATCCTCTGCAAATTGTCTGTTCATATCCTTTGACCATTTATCAATTGGAGAATGGCTTGATTTCTTATAAATTTGAGTCAGTTCTCTATATATTTTGGAAATGAGGCCTTTATCAGAACCTTTAACTGTGAAGATGTTTTCCCAATCTGTTGCTTCCCTTCTAATCTTGTTTGCATTAGTTTTGTTTGTACAAAGGCTTTTTAATTTGATATAATCAAAATTTTCTATTTTGTGATCAGTAATGGTCTCTAGTTCATCTTTGGTCACAAATTTCTTCTTCCTCCACAAGTCTGAGAGATAAACTATCCTATGTTCCTCTAATTTATTTATAATCTCGTTCTTTATGCCTAGGTCATGGACCCATTTTGATCTTATCTTGGTATATGGTGTTAAGTGTGGGTCCATGCCTAATTTCTGACATACTAATTTCCAATTATCCCAGCAGTTTTTATCAAATAATGAATTCTTATCCCAGAAGTTAGGGTCTTTGGGTTTGTCAAACACTAGATTGCTATAGTTGACTATTCTGTCTTGTGAACCTAACCTTTTCCACTGATCCACTAATCTATTTCTTAGCCAATACCAAATGGTTTTGGTGACTGCTGCTTTATAATATAATTTTAGATCAGGTACAGCTAGGCCACCTTCATTTGATTTTTTTTTTCATTAATTCCCTAGAGATTCTCGACTTTTTATTGTTCCATATGAATTTTGTTGTTATTTTTTTTAGATCATTAAAATATTTTCTTGGAAGTCTGATTGGTATAGCACTAAATAAATAGATTAGTTTAGGGAGTATTGTCATCTTTATTATGTTCGCTCGGCCGATCCAAGAGCACTTAATATTTTTCCAATTATTTAAGTCTGACTTTATTGTTGTGGAGACTTTTATAATTTTGCTCATATAATTCCTGACTTTCCTTTGGTAGATAGATTCCCAAATATTTTATGGTATCAACAGTTATTCTGAATGGAATTTCTCTGTGTATCTCTTGCTGTTGGATTTTGTTGGTGATGTATAAAAATGCTGAGGATTTATGGGGATTTATTTTGTAGCCAGCTACTTTGCTAAAATTATGAATTATTTCTAATAGCTTTTTAGTAGAATCTCTGGGGTTCTCTAGGTATACCATCATATCATCTGCAAAGAGTGATAGTTTGGTTTCCTCATTGCCTACTCTAATTCCTTTAATCTCTTTCTCGACTCTTATTGCAGAGGCTAGTGTTTCTAATACGATATTAAATAATAATGGTGATAGTGGGCAACCTTACTTCACTCCAGATCTTACTGGGAAAGATTCCAGTTTTTCCCCATTGCATATGATGCTTACTGATGGTTTTAAATATATGCTCCTGACTAGTTTTTATTAGGAATGGATGTCGGATTTTATCAAATGCTTTTTCTGCATCTATTGAGATGATCATATGGTTTTTGTTTGGTTGGTTATTGATATAGTCGATTATGCTAATAGTTTTCCTAATATTGCAGCAGCCCTGCATTCCTGGTATAAATTCTACTTGGTCATAGTGTGTTATCCTCGGGATGATTTTCTGTAATCTTTTTGCTAATATTTTATTTAAAATTTTAGCATCAATATTCATTAGGGAGATTGGTCTATAATTTCCTTTCTCTGTTTTCAGCCTACCTGGTTTAGGTATCAGTACCATGTCTGTGTCATAAAAGGAGTTTGGTAGGACTCCTTCAATCCCTATTTTTTCAAATAGTTTATTTAGCATTGGAGTTAATTGTTCTTTAAATGTTTGGTAGAATTCACATGTAAATCCATCTGGTCCTGGGGATTTTTTCTTAGGGAGTTGATTGATAGTTTGTTCTATTTCTTTTTCTGAGATGGGACTGTTTAGGATATTTACTTCTTTCTCTGTTAGTTTGGGCAAGCTATATTTTTGGAGGTATTTTTCTATTTCATTTAAGTTGTCGAATTTATTGGCATAAAGTTTGCAAAATAGCTCCTAATTATTGCTCTAATTTCCTCTTCATTAGTGGCGAGTTCTCCCTCTTCATTTTTAAGACTAATAATTTGATTTTCCTCTTTCTTTTTTTTAATCAGATTTACTAAGGGTTTGTCTATTTTGTTGGTTTTTTCATAGAACCAACTCTTAGTTTTATTAATTAATGCAATAGTTTTTTTTTTTTACTTTCAATTTTATTGATCTCTCCTTTTATTTTTAGAATTTCAAGTTTAGTGTTTGACTGGGGGTTTTTAATTTGTTCCTTTTCTAGCATTTTTAGTTGCAAGCCCATTTCATTGACCTTCTCTTTCTCTATTTTATACAAATAGGCTTCTAGAGATATGAAATTTCCCCTTATTACCGCTTTGGCTGCATCCCATACATTTTGGTATGATGTCTCATTATTATCATTTTCTTGGTGAAGTTATTAATTATGTCTATGATTTGCTGTTTCACCCAATCATGAGATTATGAGATTATGAGATTATTTAGTTTCCAATTATTTTTTGGTCTACTTCCCCCTGGCTTTTTGTTGAATGTAATTTTCATTGCATCGTGGTCTGAAAAGGATGCATTTACTATTTCTGCCTTACTGCATTTGAGTTTGAGGTTTTTATGTCCTAATATATGGTCAATTTTTGTATAGGTTCCATGAACTGATGAAAAGAAAGTGTATTCCTTTCTGTCTCCATTACATTTTCTCCAGAAATCTATCATATCTAACTTTTCTAGTATTCTATTTACCTCTTTGACTTCTTTCTTATTTATTTTGTGGTTTGATTTATCTAATTCTGAGAGTGCAAGGTTAAGATCTCCCACTATTATAGTTTTACTGTCTATTTCTTCTTGCAGCTCTCTTAATTTCTTTTTTAAGAATTTAGGTGCTACCCCACTTGGTGCATATATGTTTAATATAGATAGTGCTTCATTATCCATGCTACCCTTTAGCAAGATATAGTGCCCTTCCTTATCTCTTTTAATTAGACCAATTTTTGCTTTAGCTTGATCTGAGATCAGGATGGCTACCCCTGCTTTTTTGACTTCACCTGAAGCATAGTAGTAGATTTTGCTCCAACCTTTTACCTTTAACCTGATGTATCTCGCCGCTTCAGGTGTGTTTCCTGTAAACAACATATTGTAGCATTCTGGCTTTTAATCCATTCTGCTAACCGCTTCCTCTTTATGGGGGAGTTTACCCCGTTCACATTTATGGTTAGAATGATCAATTCTGTATTACTTGCCGTCTTGTTAACCCCGGTTTATGCTTTTCTCCCTTCTTTCCCCTTTCCCCCCCTTCCCAGTATTAAGATTGTGAGCACCACTTGCTTCTCACAGCTCTCCCTTTTTAGTATCCCTCCCCCCGCCTTAGAGTTCCTCCCCCTATCTTACCCCTTTCCCTCCCAGTTCCCGTATTCCCTTCCACTTAGCTTATTCCTTCCCTTTTCACTTTTCCCTTCTCACTTTTCAATGAGGTGGGAGAAGTTTCACCATAGATTGAATATGTCTTAAGATTTTTCACTTAAAGCCAATTCTGAAGGCAGTAAGGTACCCACTATATTCATCCCCCTCCATTCTTTCTCTCAGATATAATAGGTTTCCTTTGCCTCTTCATGAGATGTACTACCCCCACTTAACCCTTTTTCTGGTACAATGTCCTTTCCACATCAGTTTCTAGAACAAGGTATACATGTATTCTTTATAAATCTATATAGTCGAAATATAGTTCCCAAGATTAATCTTTACCTTTTTAGATTTCTCTTGAGTTCTATATTTGTAGATCAAACTTTTTGTTAAGTTCTGGTTTTTTCATCAGAAATAGATGAAATTCGCTTACTTCGTTGAATGTCCATCTTCTTCCCTGGAAAAAGATGCTCATTCTCGCTGGGTAAGTTATTTTTGGTTGCATACCAAGTTCCTTAGCCTTTCGGAATATCATATTCCAGGCCCTTCGATCTTTTAATGTGGATGCTGCCAGATCCTGGGTGATCCTTATTGTGGCTCCTTGATACTTGAATTGGGTTTTTCTAGCCGCTTGCAATATTTTTTCCTTCATCTGAGGGTTCTGGCATTTGGCCACTATATTCCTTGGTGTTTTGATTTTAGGATCCCTTTCAGTGGGTGATCGATGAATCCTTTCAATGTTTACTTTTTCCTCTGTTCCTATGACTTCTGGGCAGTTCTCTTGATAATTTCCTGGAAAATAGTGTCCAGACTCTTTTTTTCATCATGCTTTTCTGGGAGTCCAATGATTCCGTTGTTTGATTTTTTTGGATTTGCTTGACTGATTTTTCTTGTCTTCTCGAGTCATTCAATTTCAATTGTTCAATTCTGATTTTCAGTGAAGTATTTTCTTCACTCACTATTTTAAAATCTTTTTCTAATTGTCCCATTGAGTTCTTTTGTTCTGTGGAATTTTTTTCCATTTCACCAATTTTGTTTTTTAGAGAGCTGTTTTCTGTTTCCAGTTCACCAATCCTATTTTTCAAGGATTTTATTTCTTTATATAGTCTCTCTTTAACTGACTTCTCCAGGCTCTTTTGCCAAGCCTCCCATTTTTCTTCTAGCTCCCTTGTGAGAGCCTTTTTAATCACTTCTATGAGGTTCATCTGTGCTGAGGAACAGATGATCTCCTCCTTTGGGGATTCACCTGGAGACTGTCTGTTTTTAGTCTCCTCAGGATTTAGAGTCTGCTCTCTATCTGTATAGAAGCTGTCAAGGGTTAAAGTCCTCTTCAGTTTCTTGCTCATTCTGTCTAATAATCAAAGACAAACTAGCCAAGAAAAACAGAAAATACTGGAGTCTTTCTTTGGGGGAGGGGCTGGGTGTGTTACCGAACTTCCTCTACAGACTGCAGGGGGCAGCAGTGAGGCACTAGCAGGACTGTGCTGCGCCTGCGCTCTGAGATCCCAGAGCGTGCTGAGTCACTGTGGGGGGGGAAAGGAGGGGGCGGCCAGGTCCCGAGAGAGACTCCAGCTGTTTGGGGTTGTATTCTTCAGCCCCGGTGTTTTTAACTTCTCTTCTGGGCTGCTGACTTGCTGCCAGGGCAAAGTATCCAGTCCTGTAGCGAAGCTCTCCCCACAGAGACGGCTGCGATCACTCCCCACCCCCTCTCCAGTCTGCTCCCGTGCTCTCCCTGCCGCTGCCTGCTGCCTGCGCCCGATCTAAAACTGTCCCAGCCCTCCAGTAAAGACAGACCTTTCTTGGCGAATCTCAAGGATGGCTTCTCTTGGTAACTATTTGTGGGTTTTTTTTCAGTCAAGCATTAATTCAGAGGCTTGTAATGAAATGGATAGTGAGAGAAAACGCGGAACTACACAGCTGTGTGCCTCCTCTCCGCCATCTTAACCGGAAGTCCTCATTTTCCTTTTCTACCCTGTTGACTAATCTGTTGGTGTAAGGTGGTACCTCAGAGTTGTTTTAATTTGCATTTTTCTAATCAATAATGATTTAGGGCATTTTTATTTGACTATTGATAACATTGTTTTCTTCTAAAAAACTACTTGTTTTTGCCCACTGACCATTTGTCAGTTAGGGAATGACTTCTTTTATAAATCTGTTTCTGTTCCCTATATATTGGAGAAACTTGCTATAATATTTTCCTCCAATATCTTACTCTTCTTCTGGGTGCATCGATTTTGTTTGTGTAAAACCTTTTAAGGGAACAGGGGAGAGGGGGGAGATGGGGACAGAGTCGGGAAGAGGGATGGAGGGAGGCATAAGGGAGCAGAGTCAGGGAGAGGGAAGGGTAGGGTGAAGAAGGGGAGCAGAGGGAGTTAGAGGGGATTGGGAGGGGAGGGAGTTGGGGGGAGGTGGGGTAAGGGAAAGAAGATATATTCTCTGCTTCTTATATATATATCCCCCCACTCCCTCCCCTCCCCTCAACTCCCCTCTACCTAATTCCTTCCCTTCCTCTCCTCTCTCCATCCCCTCCCCTTCAACTCCCTCCCCTCCCTTCCCCTCTACCTACCTCCCCTTCCCCTCCAACTCCTTCCCCTCTCCTTCCTTCCAACTCCCTCCCCTCTAACTCCATCTCTTCCCCTCTGCCTCCCCTCCCCTCTACTCTACCCTTTCCTCTCCCCTCTACTCTTCCCCCTCCTCTCCCTCCCCTTTACCTTCTATCCCTTCCCTTCAAAATAAAGTTCACTTAATGAAGGTTTCCCTCCTTCCACCCTTCAACACATACATAAACACACTCATATATTTACTCACCCAAGTTGAAGGAAGCAGATGACACATGGGGAGAACAAGAAAAGGAAGCATAAGGGAGATCAAAGGAGTATGAGATTTATTACTAAAAAAGAAATTTATAGAATCCAACATGACATTGGACACATGAACTTTAGTCTGATTCTACATTCAATGCCTTTGTATGCTCAATAGATGTTCTTTGGTAGTGAGAATTTCTCCCTATAAACAACAGGAATGGAGTCAGAAATCATTGAATGCCCAGTCCAATTTTGCTCAGGAAAGAAAAAAAATGAATTTTCTTTTTGGTTCTCAATCACCTACCTACTCATGTAAGAAGGAAGCCCTTCTCAGCACAAAAAAATACCAAGTGGCTGCTTGCCCAGAGAATAGTTTAGTGAGAAGGATCTAGTCTGTCACACTGATCTGAACTTCTCTGATACCATATTTTTCTTTGTAAATAATCTTTTCATAAATCATCTCAAAAGGTTTCATGAAAAGTGGCTTGTAGACTTCAAAGGGTCTAAGAAATGAGAGAGTTGCCTTGTATATTTTCATTACTGATCAGCCCACAAAGAACACTCTCTCTTCATGGTCAGAATTAAATCAAGACTTTAGATGCTCAGAGAAATACAAACTTTGACTGGTCATAGTAAGCTGGAAAGACTTCAAGTAGAGATGTATTGGTAGACCAAGTCTGTTCTCCAAGCACCAGTCTAGCAAACTCTTCAGAGGCTCCTTGCCAGCTGGTAATCTACTAAACATTTGATCCTTTGACCAGGACAACTGTCATGCATTCATCTTCTAAACTCAGGAAGCAAACTATGAAATGCTCCTTCCACATCTGATATGATGATTATTGGATGATAGGGGAAAAAAAGATAATCAAAGGTATTAGGTGATTAAAAATAAAGAGCAGAAAGGGAAGTTGGGAGACTTCCTGTTTCATGTCACAGGTGAAGAATCTAGATTATGTAACAAACCCAAGGTCAAAAAGTAGTAGGTAGAATAGCCAGGTTTTCTGACACCAAATCCCATGTTCTTCCCATTATACAGGATGCTGCTAAAACAAACAAAACCAATAATTTAAGTATTGATGCTGAAGATGTAAGATTTTTTATTTGTAGCAGCCCTCTTTGTAGTGGCCAGAAAGTGGACACTGAGTGGATGCCCATCAATTGGAGAATGGCTGAATAAATTGTGGCATATGAATATTATGGAATATTATTGTTCTGTAAGAAATGACCAGCAGGATGATTTCAGAAAGGCCTGGAGAGACTTACATGAACTGATGCTGAATGAAGTGAGCAGAACCAGGAGATTATTGTACATGGCAACAACAATATTATACAACAGTCAGTTCTGATGGACATGGCTCTCTTCAATACTGACATGATTCAAACTGATTCCATTTGTTCAATGATGAAGAGAGCCATCTACACCCAGAGAAAGAACCGTGGGAACAGAGTGTAGAACACAATACAACATTCTCACTCTCTCTATTGTTATTTGTTTGCATTTTGTTTTCTTCCTCAGTTTTTTTTTCTTCCTTCTTGATCTGATCTTTCTTGTCCAGCAAGATAGCTGTATAAATATGCATATATATATATTGGATTTAACACGTATTGGACTCCCTGCCAGCTACGGGAGGGAGTGGGGGAAAGGAGGGGAAAATTTGGAACAAAAGGTTTTATAAGGGTCAATGCTGAAAAATTACCCATGAATATGTTGTGTAAATAAAAAGCTTTAATTAAAAAATGCAAGATTTTTGCCCAATGATAAGTTATTATGCTTCTGTAGAAAATGAAGCATACTGCTAGTCTTGGTGTAAGTGAAAACAAAAGGAATGATTCAAAGATTCTCCACAGGTAGATAAAGAAACTGTTAGAATTAGCTTCATCCTAAACCCAAAACAGGTTTTTGTGGCACTCTCAGTAATCTTACATAAAAATGAATGTAAGCCCCATATGCCACAATTTAAAAAAAAAAAAAAACAGAGCCATACATCACCTGTCCCAAATAAGGAGAAGGGATAGAAATTCTATGAAGAACTTGAAAATGTTTTCCAAAACAATATATATGTGTGTGTCTCAGGAGAGTTCATTTTTAACTTTTCAATGTCAATATTTATACCTCAGAAATTTCCAAATCCCATAAATTAGGGCTTGATTAATTGGGTTTTTTGTTTGTTTGGTTTTGTTTTTGTCTAGACTTAAGAAAGTGATAGAGAAAATGTTAACAATGCAGAATAAATATAAGTGTGTTAAGTGTAATTTTTCGGGGCAAAGTAATTTGTAAAACACTGATAAACCCATTGCTTTCTTTTCTTCCAGTACTTTTTCATCTAGAAGCAATTGAAAATATACAAAATCATAGATAAAAACAGCATCTCAAAAATGCAATAGTTTTTTTAAGAGATAGAAAATTACTGGTTATAAACACAAGGGGTTAATTTTTAATCAATTAAGCAATGGAAAACAAACAATAAATTAATAAGAGCAACAGTTAATCCCTGAATTTACTGTTGATTTTAAAAAAGATAAAGATGAGAGAGAAAATGAATAAAATTACAACTACAGCCTATTCAAATAAAATTTAGTTCTAGAAAGGCAGGAAAGATAAAAATAAAGATAATGACTGATAATTGTCATTTCTCAGAAATATTTAAATAATTTTAAAGCCACCATGAGAAAAGAATGCAAAGGTGTCCAGAAACAACATCAACCAGCAAACATTTACTCTTTTAGCTAAATAGAGAGATAGAACATTCAAGGACTAGAATATAATTGAGTTAGAATATAATAACTTAAGAAGATTTTACATTATATTCACTCTTTATTTCAACAGAAGAGCCAGGAGAAATTCTAATGATGTTATATTATTTCAGAAAGGGGTCTTACAGACCAACAAATTTTAACCTTTCTTTTTCTATATGAGGAAACCAGAAAAGTCAAATGAGTGACCTGTGATTAAAACTCATTAAAACTTGGGGGGGGGGAGTCAAGATGGCAGAGGGCAGACAGGACTTTCTATAACCTCCTCTCAAACTAACAGTAGATTAAGACTCTAAACTGGTTTTGGAGTCAAAGAACGCACAAATATTTTGAGGACAACAGGTCTATTTCAGATGGGCAGGGGGACAGTCTGTCTAGCCCAGACCATACATGGGGAGAATGGGACAAAAAGTTGAGGCAGGGAGTCAGAGTATTGCAATTTTCCCGGACCTGGGAATCTTCTATGAGGCTCTTGGGCTACTTTATCCTGCTTGCAAGCAGGTGGTTTGGCAGATTTTCTGCAAAAAACAAATTGTAAACCACCGAGTCCTGGAAGAACAGGGGACCTAGCCACAATTACCCATTGGGGAATGGAAAAACATTTTTGCATTTAAGGGTCCTGATAAAGGCCTCATTTCTAAAAAATACAGAGGATTGACTCAAATTTATAAGAATTGTAGCCATTCTCCAATTGATAAATGGTGAAAGAATATAAACAGAATTTTCAGATGAAGAAATTAAAACCATTTCCAATAATATGAAAAGGTGATCTAAATCACCACTGATCAGAGAAATGCAAATTAAGACAACTCTGAGATACCACTACACACCTCTCAGACTGGCTAAGATGATAGGAAAGATAATGATGAATGTTGGAGGGGATGTGGGAAAACTGGGACACTGATACATTGTTGGTGGAAATGTGAACGAATCCAGCTATTCTGGAGAGGAATTTGGAACTATGCTCAAAAAGTTATCAAACTGTGCATGCTCTTTGGTCTAGCAGTTTTTACTGGGCTTATATACCAAATAGATCTGAAAGGTGGGAAAGGGATCCACATGTGCAAAAATGTTTGTGGCAGCCCTTTTTGTAATGGCAAGAAACTGGAAACTGAGTAGATGCCCAACAATTGGAGAATGGCTGAATAAATTGTGGTATATGAATGTGATGGAATATTATTGTTCTGTAAGAAATGACCAGCAGGATGATTTCAGAGAGGCCCAGAGAGACTTATATGAACTGATGCCGAGGGAAATGAGCAGAACCAGGAGATCATTGTACATGACAAAATCCATATTATAGGCCAATCAATTATTATGAACATGAATCTTTCCAGCAATGAGATGACTGATGCCAGTTCCCATGATCTTGTGATGAAAAGAGCCATCTACACCCAGAGGGAGGATTGTGGGAACTGAATGTGAATCACAATATAACATTCTCATTCTTTTTGTTGTTGTTCACTTGCATTTTGTTTTCTTACTCATTTTCTTTCCTTGTTGATCTGATTTTTCTTCTGCAGGAAGATAATTGTATAAATATCTTTGTACATATTGGATTTAACATATATTTTAACATGTATAACATATATTTGATTGCTTGCCATCTAGGGGAGGAGATGGAGGGAAATAAGGGGGAAATCTGAAACACAAAGCTATGCAACGGTCAATGTTTAAAATTTATCCATGCATATGTTTTGAAAATAAAAAGCTTTAAAAATAAAAAAAAGAAACCTATTTTTAAAAACTCATTAAAACTGTCAGTCCTATAAGTTTTTAATTGGTCTAAAAAATACTTTGATTTTTACTCTCTTTTTTATCATGCATATTACTCTTAGACTCATGTATGATGTCTTAGTCTACCTTAACATCTTCCTGGGATAGTCTCATATTACTCTCTTTGGACCTTTTATTGACAATACTTCGACCCTACTCTACTCTTCTCCTGAGCCTTACTCAACCACTTCAGCCTATGCTAATTCCCTAATTGAAAGCCAAATTTATGTTCTCTAGGTATCAATGATGTCATCCAGTTCAAATCAAGCTAAACATTTGAAAGCTCCTTTGTGCAGGAACTAGATGGCGGAAAGGAGGTTGTATAAAAAGATAAAATAAAAAAAAAAACATTCTTTCTATTTTTTCTATTTTTTCCATGTATTTTAGTTCCATCTGTTCAGTTAGATTTGAAGTCCCTTGAAGGAAAAATTCCTTTTGTAGTCCAAAGGTCCTAACATATGGTATAAAAAGGACAAAGTGGGTAATAACACAGAAATACATGAAAGTTCCTGGCTTTTTTTTTCATTTATAATATGGCTGGGCTTCTTTTCCCCCTGCTTCTAAGTTTTCAGTTAAGATGGAAGGAATTATTCCCCACAGAGCCTCAGCTTGAAGAAGTGAACTTCATAAGGCTAAAAATTGCAACCAGAAATGGAAAGTGAATCATTCTAGTTCTGTCTTTATTTTTTTTTTTCTGAAATACTTCATGTCTTTAGGAACAGAGTTGTATATGTAATAACAGAAAGAGCTCTGGGATAAAAGCCAGGAACCCTGGGTTCAAATATCAACTCTAGGATTTTATTTACTAGATGGCTTTTGAAAAATGTTACATTTTTTGGAGTCTCAGTTTCATCATCTGTCAAATTGTAATTCTAATTTTGACCTGAGTAACTCTGAGGGCTAATTTGAGGACCCAGTGGGATGATGGAAGTGAAAGTATTTATTGCTAATTTATATCTTTTGCTTTTAATATCACTTTGTGATGTTAAACTCAATTCTGATATTAAACATATATACGTCTTCACAAATTTCTTTGAATTCTTCATATTTGTCACATTTCATTGCAATTATATGCGACAATTTTTTCTTCATTCCCCAGTCAAAAAGTATATACTTTGTTTTTAGTTCTTTGCTCTCACAAAAATCATGTTACTGTTAATATTTTATTGCATATGCCTTTCTGTCTTTAAATTCCTCAGAAGTTATGTCTAACAGTGGGATATGTGGATTAAAGAGTATAAACGTTTTGGTCATTTACTTCATCATAGTTCCTAACATAGAAAGCCATGAGAAATTAAGAGATTAGCCAGAATGTAAGTGTTGCTCTGTCAGAAACACCAAATTACCTTCTAAAAGAAGTTTTTGAGGTTTTTGATTAAATTATATGCTTTAACTGTCTGTGGTCTTTTATAAGCTGTTCAAATGTTATGAAATTTCTATGGGATGAAATCAAGGCTGTACTTTACACACACACTCTCTCTCTCTCCTCTCTCTCTCTCTCTCTCTCTCTATATATATATATATATATATATATATATATATATATATATGTAATTTAGCTTGATTGCTTATATAGAAAATCATGCTCGGATTTAGCCATCTTTGTAGAAACATGGATTCAAACATATTTGGAGGTTCCTCTGCAAGAGGTCAAATGAGGTAAAAGAAAAAAAAAATACTTCTAAGTCATCCCCGACTTCAAAACCAATAAGCCTAAGAATCAGGTCATTTGGGGAGTTCATCATGGCTTACATAATCTCTTACATGAAAACCATATTATATATTTAAAAGGAATAGCAGATCGTACATAATAGATTTGTAATTTCATGTACAATCGTCTTTTCCCCTCTATTCTACTATGTTATGGTAATTCTTGTTTTATTTCTTAAGTTCAGAATAAACTAAATTAAATTGAAAAAAATCTCTTGGAGAGCAGAGACTGTTTCATTTTGTCTTTGTATTCCTAGTGCCTAGCACAGTGATTTTCACACAGCAGGTGCTTGAATAAATGTTTCTTGAAATGAATTAAATTGAATTTAAATCTCCTTGGGCTGAAGTCCTGAAACTTTGACAGTCATATCATTGTCCATCGCTTGCCTTTATATTTCCCTACATTCTGCTATGGTGCTTCCAGTGACACAGAGAACACCTTTAAGAATGGGGAGGAAATGTCCACCTGCTCAGTGCTAAGCTACTTTGAATAACTTTGCCAAATCACAGCTTTTAGTAACTTATCACAAGGTTAGAATTTCCATTGTGCTAGTTGTTTGTCCTGGACATTCGTTGGTTAGAATAAAGTCTGACTGAGATTATATTACTGACATATTTCTCTGCACCACTGCAGTCTGGCTGCTGAGCCCAGCAATTAAAGGTAATTTTGAAGGTGATTACTGCAAACAGCATTGGGTTATTTGTCACTGGACCAGATAAAGCATATGAGCTCTCTGTCCTACACTGCTTTGTGGGGGCAAAAGTCCAAGAGTTTCATGTTTAAAATACTGCATTATCACCCTTCCTTCCCCCTTCTGAGGCTAAAAAAATACAGTCGGGAGATTAAGAACAGCCTTGGTTAAGAAGGCTATATCACATGAAGTAGATAAAATGATATAGGGTTTAGGACTAGGAAGAACCTCAACAGTGATCCAATCCCTTGATATTCCAGATGAAGAAACATGAGCCTTCAAGAAGTGAGAAACAAGACAGTGAAGTATCAGAACCCTAAATGTGACCCAAACACCCTAATTCCAAGCTTTTTTCTTTCCATTAGTCTATGAATCTTCCTCAGATTAGCACAAATGCTAGGTTAAGGATTCAGTTGCATCAGGGACTGCTCCCTAATTGTTTTCTGTGTGCAAAAATCCATATGACCTTGAGAGGCCTAAGTCTCAGAGGGAGACCAGTGATGTTAACCAGTACATTGGTCAATCATCCAACAAACATGTACAATGCGATATATAAGGAAAAGCTTTTATTTTTTTAAACATGTGTAGAATATTTATTTTTCTTTCTATTTCTTTTTAATAGGTTTTTAATTTTTTTCCAAATACATGCAAAGATAGTTTTCAACAGTCACCTTTGCCAAACTTTGTATTCCAAAATTTTCTCCCTCACTCCCCTCCCCTAGACAGCAGAGAATCCAATATAGGTTAAACATGTGCAATTCTTCTAAATGTATCTCCATATTTGTCACTGAAGCTTTTACTGTAAATCTAGAGGATGTCATGTGTTTTAAACCTGGCCCCCATTTTGCATTTACCATGATAAAGTACAATCATGGTACACTTGGAAACAAGTCCATATTGCTGATGGTTGCTTCCTCTGAGCTCTCAGAAACAGGAAATGTGAATAAGTCCAGACATCAATTAGTAACATAGCATACATTTAGAACTAAAAGATTATTCAGAGGACATTGAGTCCAGTCTTCTAGGTTTACAGAGGAGGTACCTGAGGCTCAGAAAAATTAGAGCAATTTACCCAAAGAAAGAAATACAAAGGAAGGAGAATTGAGCTGAAAGGATGTAAGGGAAACCAACTCTCTATTTATGCTCCAATTTGATGAGGGAATGATGAAGAGCTGGAAGAAATCAGGAAGAATGGAAAGCCAAGAAAAGAAGGCTTACTGATTGTTACTGAGAAATCAAAGATTTGTAGGGCATAGATTTCACGCTCATGAAGCTTACAGAAACAATAGGGGTGGGACATGAACCCTTGCTGCTGGTGTGTAAAAGAAAAAAGATCTGTGTAAGAGACAGATCTAGGCAAAAAGTTTCAGATATGCAATATGAAACTCTGGAAAGGGGGCAGGAGGTCTGGGTTGAAATCCTACCTCTGACCCTTGCTAGTTCTATGATAACCCTGGACAGGTCATTTAAGCTAACTTCCTTAGAGGTTGATTTTGTAGAACCTTGGATGGCTGAATGGGGAGTTGATGAGATACCTCGTGGGTGATGTTAAATTGAGCAGAGGATTGACGAGACTGAATCAGTGTAGAGGCAAGATCATTTTGACAGCTGTGTAGAACACTTGGAGGAGACTGAAGATTGGCAGATGAAGATTGAAGTGCCGGAGAACACTACTTACTGTCTCAGTGATAGATAGTGAGGTACAAAGAGTTCTTTGCCCCTGCACTGAATGGCCCCATACTCTGGCCTTCTTCTGTTCTCATATCTGCTTCTTTGAGCCCTTCTGCTTTTCTTCCTTCAATACTGCCAGCTGTCACAATGCATTTACTGCCTATTTGCCTGCCCTCAGAAATCTTTACTATGTTGTTCCATCTAATGTTACCATCCAGCTGCCTCAAGATGATAGTCATGGTAGCAGGGAAAGATACCTAGATTGAAAGTCCCCCTGTGTTCTGCTCTGGTTGAACCTCTTCTTTAATATTACAGTTAATTCTTGGTACTACAGATTAGAAAGAACATTGATAATCTGGGGTGGGACTCAAGGAAAGAGTAAAACATCAGATAGCATGCTTGGAAGCAAGGGGGATGATTATTCTGCAAGAGAGAAGGCTTAGGAGGTTAGGAGAGAGTGTTACCTTTTGGTTTGTGTTTTAAGGAATATTATGCAAAAAAGGAGCCTGCCTCTAGTCTGCTTGGTCACAGATGCAGAACCATGCAGTAATGGGGAGGGACTAAAGTGGGTTTTGAGTACAGAAAAGCAGATTTCCATTTGTTATGAGGAAGAACTTCCTAATCATTAAAGTTTCCCTAGAGGGAAATAGGCTACTTCATGGGGTCAATATATTTGAATTGTTGAGTCATCTTTAAATATGGTCTTGATAAACACTTGTCTTAATGTAATCTCTTTGCATGAAGGAGACTTTCTTTTTCTTTCTCTTTTTTTGTACTTGTGTTCTCAGCTTTAAGTATAATGCCTTGCACAATAGGTACTTAATAAATGTTTGCCGATTGACTGAGGTTGTAGAGTTGGTCCTTGCATAGCTATTGGCTAAATGGCTATTGTCTAAACTCAGTGGTATCTGAAGCTTTTCCCCACTCTCTGCTTTTCTGATTCTGTGGGAAAGGATGGGATCCTGGGAGCAACAACAATAGTACTCTGATGTCTAAGAGGAAATAGGGATGTTGAAAGCCCCATAAATATCCTGACCATTGACCTTCTGGTTCCTCATATGACATCGTTTCTTAGAACCTTGAAGGGAACCAGGTCTCAGTGCTAGATTCACTATGGCTCAGTTAGCATACGATGAAGTATTAAACGAAAAATGACCAATGGGAATATACAGAAATGGGAGACAAAAAAGGACATTAAAAATGCAGAACCAGATGAAATAGATGGCAGAGACAAATAATGAAAAATAGAGAGATAAAAAGAATATTAGAGGAACAACAAGAAAACTGAAATAGTTATATGTATCAAGAATTTCTAAATTTCTAAAAAGATATTCCACCATGCACCAGAAGATGATCAGTGAAGGATGAAGTGGAACCATTTCAAAATGGAATAAGAAAGGGGGAAGCAGAAATAGGACCACAGCTAAGGCATTAAATTAACTACTATTTATGAGCGAGTGAGGCAATCATGCCATATCCTATCAGCTGGGTGGCTACTCACTTGATGGTTTTAAAAAGCAATGAAGCCGACTTCCGGCCAAGATGGCGGAGAGGAAATACACTGCTGTGTAACCTCCGTGTTTTTCTCTCACTATCCATTTCATTTCATGCCTCTGAATTAATGCTAGACTGAAAAAAAACATACAATTACTTACCAAGAGAAACCATCCTTGAGACTCGTCAAGAAAGGTCTGTTTTTGCGTGAGGGCAGGGACGGTATTTGGAAGCAGTCTGCGGGCAGCAGCTGCAGCGAGAGCACAGAAAGCAGCTCAGAGCCGAGCAGAGTGGAGAGGGGGTGGGGCATGATCGCAGCCGTCTCTGAGGGGAGAGCTTTGCTACAGGATTAGATACTTTGCTCCTGCAGCGAGTCAGCAGCCCAGCAGAGAAGTTAAAAACACCGAGGGTGAAGAATACAACCCCAAACAGCTGGAGTCTCTCGGGACCTGGCCACCCCTCCCCCACAGTGTCTCAGAGCGCTCGGATCTCAGAGCGCAGGCGCCGTAGCACAGTAGGAACCGTGCCTCATGAATACCCTGCCCCTCCCCCAAAGAAAGCAGCCTCCATTCAAGGTTTTTTTTTCTTCTGTTTCTTTGATAGTTTGTCTTTGATTATTAGACAGAATGAGCAAGAAACTGAAAAAGAATTTAACCCTTGACAGCTTTTATACAAATAAAGAGCAGACTCCAAATCCTGAGGAGACTAAAAACAAACAGTCCCCAGGTGAATCCCCAAAGGAGGAGATCGTATGTTCCTCAGCACAGATGAATCTCATGGAGGAAATTAAAAAGGCTCTCATAAGGGAGCTAGAAGAAAAATGGGAAAAGGAGAGGGAGGCTTTGCAAAAGGGGAAGGAGGCTTGGCAAAAGGAGAAGGAGGCTTTGCAAAAGGAGAGGGAGACTTGGCAAAAGCAGAGTGAGGCTCTGCAAAAGGAGAGGGAGGCTTGGCAAAAGAGACTGGAGAAGTCAGTTAAAGAGAGAGTGGATAAAGAAACCAAATCCTTGAAAAATAGGATTGGTGAACTGGAAAACAAAATTGGCGAAATGGAAAAAAATTCCACAGAACAAAAGAACTCAATTGGACAATTAGAAAAAGATCTTAAAAAAGTGAGTGAAGAAAATACCTCACTGAAAATCAGGGTCGAACAATTGGAATTGAATGACTCGAGGAGACAAGAAGAATCAGTCAAGCAAATCCAAAAAAATCAAACAATGGAAAAGAATGTGAAATACCTTCTGGGGAAGACAACAGACCTGGAAAACAGATCCAGGAGAGACAACCTGAGAATCATCAGACTTCCAGAAAAGTATGATGAAAAAAAGAGCCTGGACATTATTTTCCAGGAAATTATCAAAGAGAACTGCCCAGAAGTCATAGAAACAGAGGAAAAAATAAACATTGAAAGGATTCATCGATCACCCACTGAAAGGGATCCTAAAATCAAAACACCAAGGAATATAGTGGCCAAATGCCAGAACCCTCAGACGAAGGAAAAAATACTGCAAGCAGCTAGAAAAACCCAATTCAAGTATCAAGGAGCCACAATAAGGATCACCCAGGATCTGGCAGCATCCACATTAAAGGATCGAAGGGCCTGGAATATGATATTCCGAAAGGCTAAGGAACTTGGTATGCAACCAAAAATAACTTACCCAGCGAGAATGAGCATCTTTTTCCAGGGAAGAAGATGGACATTCAACGAAATAAGCGAATTTCATCTATTTCTGATGAAAAAGCCAGAACTTAACAAAAAATTTGATCTACAAGCACAGAACTCAAGAGAAATCTAAAAAGGTAAAGATTAATCTTGGGATCTATATTTCGGCTATAAAGATGTATAAAGAATACATGTATACCTTGTTCTAGAAACTAGATGTGGAAAGGACATTGTACCAGAAAAAAGGGAAAGTGGGGGTACTACATTTCATGAAGAGGCAAAGAAAACCTAGTATATCTGAGAGAAAGAATGGAGAGGGATGAATATAGTGAGTATTTTACTGCTTTCAGAATTGGCATTAAGAAAAGAATTTTAGACATATTCAATCTATGGTGAAACTTCTCCCACCTCATTGAAAAGTGAGAAGGGAAAAGTGAAAAGGGAAGGAATAAGCTAAGTGGAAGGGAATACGGTAACTGGGAGGGAAAGGGGTAAGTTGGGGGGGGGAACTGTAAGGGGGGGAGGGATACTAAAAAAGGGAGGGCTGTGAGAAGCAAGTGGTGCTCACAAGCTTAATACTGGAAAGGGGGGTAAGGGAGTAAGAAAGGAGAATAGCATAAACCGGGGTTAACAAGATGGCAAGTAATACAGAATTGGTCATTTTAACCATAAATGTGAACGGGGTAAACTCCTCTATAAAGAGGAAGCAGTTAGCAGAATGGATTAAAAGCCAGAATCCTACAATATGTTGTTTACAGGAAACACACCTGAAGCGGGGTGATACATGCAGGTTAAAGGTAAAAGGTTGGAGCAAAACCTACTATGCTTCAGGTGAAGCCAAAAAAGCAGGGGTAGCCATCCTGATCTCAGATCAAGCTAAAGCAAAAATTGATCTAATCAAAAGAGATAAGGAAGGGCACTATATCTTGCTAAAGGATAGAATGAATAATGAAGAAGTATCTATATTAAACATATATGCACCAAGTAGTGTAGCATCTAAATTCTTAAAAGAGAAATTAAGAGAGCTGCAAGAAGAAATAGACAGTAAAACTATAATAGTGGGAGATCTCAACCTTGCACTCTCAGAATTAGATAAATCAAACCACAAAATAAATAAGAAAGAAGTCAAAGAGATAAATAGAATACTAGAACAGTGGAAAATATTAGGTTCACAAGACAGAATAGTCAACTATAGCAATCTAGTGTTTGACAAACCCAAAGATTCTAAATTTTGGGATAAGATTTCATTATTTGATAAAAACTGCTGGGATAACTGGAAATTAGTATGGCAGAAATTAGGCAAGGACCCACACTTAACACCACATACCAAGATAAGATTAAAATGGGTCCATGACCTAGGCATAAAGAACGAGATTATAAATAAATTAGAGGAACATAGGATAGTTTATCTCTCAGAATTGTGGAGGAGAAAGAAATTTGTGACCAAAGATGAACTAGAGACCATTACTCATCACAAAATAGAAAATTTTGATTATATCAAATTAAAAAGCCTTTATACAAACAGAACGAATGCAAACAAGATTAGTAGGGAAGCAACAAACTGGGAAAACATCTTTACAATGAAAGGTTCTGATAAAGGCCTCATTTCCAAAATATATAGAGAACTGACTCAAATTTATAAAAAAATCAATTGATAAATGGTCAAAGGATATGAACAGACAATTTTCAGATGAAGAAATTGAAACTATTACCACTCACATGAAAGAGTGTTCCAAATCACTATTGATCAGAGAAATGCAAATTAAGACAACTCTGAGATATCACTACACACCTGTCAGATTGGCTAAGATGACAGGAAAAAATAATGATGAATGTTGGAGGGGATGCGGGAAAACGGGGACACTGATGCATTGTTGGTGGAGTTGTGAACGAATCCAGCCATTCTGGAGAGCAATCTGGAATTATGCCCAAAAAGTTATCAAACTGTGCATACCCTTTGATCCAGCAGTGCTACTACTGTGCTTATACTCCAAAGAAATACTAAAGAAGGGAAAGGGACCTGTAGGTGCCAAAATGTTTGTGGCAGCCCTGTTTGTAGTGGCTAGAAACTGGAAAAAGAATGGATGCCCATCAATTGGAGAAAGGCTGGGTAAATTGTGGTATATGAATGTTATGGAATATTATTGCTCTGTAAGGAATGACCAGCAGGATGAATACAGAGAGGCTTGGAGAGACCTACATGGACTGATGTTAAGTGAGATGAGCAGAACCAGGAGATCATTATACACTTTGACAACGATATTGTATGAGGATGTATTCTGATGGAAGTGGATTTCTCTGACAAAGAGACTTAACTGAGTTTCATTGGATAAATGATGGACAGAAACAGCTACACCCAAAGAAGGAATACTGGGAAATGAATGTGAACTATTTGATTTTTTATTTTCTTCCTGAGTTATTTTTACCTTCTGAATCCAATTCTCCCTGTGCAGAGGGAGAACTGTTTGGTTCTGCAAATATCTATTATATCTAGGATATACTGCAACATATTTAACATATATAGGACTGCTTGCCATCTTGGGGGGGGGAGGAGGGAGGGAGGGGAAAAAACGAAACATAAGTGATTGCAAGGGATAATGCTGTGTAAAAATTATCCTGGCATGGATTCTGTCAATACAAAGTTATTATTAAATAAAATTAAATTAAAAAAAAAAAAAGAAGCAATGAAGCCAAGGTTTTCCATTTGGACAATTCCCACTGAATCTTTCAGACAAAGTGGTGATGACTACAGTCCTGCAAATGGGGATGAAAGGTCAAGTCAAATGATTCAGCCAGCTTTGCCACAGCAAAATGACGAGTGTGTGCCTTATGAAAGCTCAGAGAATGAATGAGTGAGGGTATCAGAACAATTCAATTCCAGAAACACTTACTGCGTTCTTATTATGTGCGAGGTTCTGAGGTTGGCTCAGCAGGGGTGAAAAAGGCAAATATTCGAAGCTTTGCCGTAAATATGAACTAAGAGGTTTTGGCAGACCTTTCTTATTGGATTGTTGAAGCCTCTTTGAGAAGAGGTAAAGCAGGGGTTCTCTCACCATTATACAGATGGGGAATGTGAGACATTAAGGATTATGAACATAGTCTGACTCCTATTTCTCTCAGTGTACCCTTCCCTCTATCAGTCCCCCCTTCCTTTTCTTACCTTCTTTCCTTTCTACTTCTGCCCTCCTTTTTATCAGCCTTCCCTCTTCTCTTTTCTTTCCCTTTCCCCTCTGACTTTCCTATAGTTGAGTGTATATGTTCTTTCCTTTTTGAGCCAAATCTGATGAGATTAAATTTCAAACAATACTTACTTATCCTCCTCCCTTCTTTCCAGCTAATGTAATAGATCTTTTGCACCTCTTCATGTGATGTAATTTACTCCTTTTATCCTCTTCTTTCCTCTTCTCCAGTACAATCTTTTTTCTACCCCTTATCTTTACCCACCATCTTTGTCTATGAATATCCCTTCTAACTGCCCTAACAAAGATATATTTCTCAAAAGTTACAAGTATCATTTTCCCATGTAGGGATGTAAACAGTTTGACCTTTAAATAACATTTTTTTTTCTTTTCTGTTTACCTTTTTATGTTTCTCTTGAGTTTTGTATGTGAAGATTGAATTTTCTATTTAGCTCTGGTCTTTTCATCAAACATGATTGAAAATACCCTATTTTATTGAATGTTCAACTTTGCTGGGTAGTTGACTCTTAGTTGTAGTCCAAGTTACTTTGCCGCCTACAATATGATATTCTAGGACCTTTAATTTTTGAATAAGGAAGCTAAGTCCTGGGCAGTCCTGACTGTGGCTCTGTGATATTTGAATTGTTTCTTTTTAGCTGCTTGGCAGTACTTTCTCCTTAATCTGGTAATTCTGAAATTTATCTACCACATTCCTTGGAGTTTTCATTTTAGGGTCTCTTTTAGGAGGTGATCAGTGGATTCTTTTAATGACTATTTTACCCTCTTGTTCTGGGATATCAGGGCAGTTTTCCTTGATGATTTCTTGAAAGATGCTGTTCAGGCTCTTTTTTTTAACCTTGGCTCTCAGAAAGTTTAATAATTCCTAAATTATTTCTCCCAACTATGCCCAAAGGGATACCAAACTGTGCAGACCCTTTGGATCTAGCAATGTTTCTACTGGGCCTGTATCCCAAAGAAATCATAAAAAAGGGAAAAGGAACTACATATACAAAATAATTTATATCAGCCCTTTTTATGGTGGTAAGGAACTGGAAGCTGAGTAGAAGCCCATCAGTTGGAGACTGGCTAAATAACTTATGGTATATGGATGTTATGGAATTTTATTGTTCTATAAGAAACAATCAGCAGGATGATTTCAGAAAGCGCTGGAGAGATTTTTATGAACTGAAGCTAAGTGAAGTGAATAGAACCAAGAGAACATTGTTTTGCACAACAAGATTATGTGATGATCCACTGTGATGGACATGGCTGGTGATTAAGGCCAATTCCAATAAATTGTGATGGAGAGAGCTATCAGTACTCATAGAGGGGACTGTGTGTACTGAGTGTGGATGACCACATAGTATTTTCACTTTTTTCTGTTGTTTGCTTGTTTTTTGTTCTTTCTTATTTTTTCCCCTTATTGATCTGATTTTTCTTGTGCAGCATGATGATTGTGGACATATGTATAAAAGAACTGCACATGTTTAAACGCACAATTTTTTTTTCTCCTGGATCTATTTTCCAGGTCAGTTGTTTTTGAGTGAAGTATTTTACATTTTCTTTTTTTTTCTTTTTGAATTTTGCTTCACTGATTTTTGATAGTTCATTGAATTATTTGCTTCTTCTTGTCAGTAGGACAAATGATGAAAACAAATAAATTGCAATATCATTTAATCTATGTGTCCAAGCAATCCCAACACACTTTAGACAGAAAATATCATCTGAATTTAGAAAAAGAACTAAGGAGACTGAATATAAACCAATACATGCTATGTTCACTCATTTTTTTTCTTTTTTTTTCTCTCCCATGATTTTCCTTTTTGCTCTGATTTTTCTCTTCTAACATGATTCATAAAGTAACTTGTATTAAAAAGAAATAAATTTACTAGGAAAAAAATAATATATGTGATTCTTAAGTTTTGTATTTTTCCTTATCTCTCTGGATTCCAGAAATGTTTGGAATTCTGGGTTTGGGGAAATGATTTAGTTAGAAGAGTGTCATAATAAGAAGTTCTGAGGTGTGATTTCAGGTCTTCGGTATCTTGAGCTTGGTATGGCTTAGGATCTCCACCAAAGCTGACTAGGTGAAGTATCTAGAACTTGGAGAGAATCTGAAAGATCAAATCTAAGAAAGGGAAAGCACTTGGATGATAGAACAAAGTCTTTTCTTCTCCTAGGTATTCAGTAGTGACTTGGCCATAACCAGAATAGTGTGAGAGGCAGAACTTCACTATCAGGGTGTAAGCAGGATAAAATATATTCAAGAATAATCCTAAGAGTAATTCAAGAGGCATATTCCATTTAATATTAAAAAGAGTGTTATATTTGGAGATTCCCTAAAAAGGGACTCAGGTCTAAATCTTGCCTCTGCCACCTTCTATCTATATGGCCTTAGTAAAATCCCAATCTCTGGCCTTCATTTTTTCCCTGCAAATTAGCTATCTAGACTAAAATATTTCTAAGTTGGCATTTGGTTATAAGGTGTTTCAAGTCTATTCCACTGTAATTAAACTACTGCTATTGTTTCAACAAGCCTTTTCCAAGAAAAAAAAAATGCACAAATATTTCAAACCTGTTCCGTACCTTTGTTATGTTCATGAGAAATGACAGAATGATTTAAAGGAAACACATTTTTTTACATAAAGAGTATATTTTTATCCCTTGTAAATTTATTTATATGTATAAAATATATATCCATTGTAACAACAAATCTCTTGAAGAGTTTTCAAATATTAAAACATCCTTTCCCCAACTATTGATCTTAATATTCAGATTGAGTGAATAACTAAAGTGCCCTGCCCAGCCCAAAGCCAACACTGGCACTCAGGGAAGTTGATATCTACACAGTGATCCTGATGGCGGTATAAAAGGTTTGCCAACTTCCTATATGTTTCCCCATGTTGCAGAGACAGAATAGTCAACTTTTTGCCTAATGTAGCCAATTTTCATCCAGCTGTGTTTTCTTCCAGTGGGAACTACCTTAGATACTGTGAGTACCTTCAGGTTCATATCTAAAAATCATAGAGTGAACTTTTAGCCATATGAAAAGATGCTCCAAGTCATTATTATTCAGAGAAATGCAAATTAAGACAACTCTGAGATACCACTACACACCTTCAGATTGGCTAGAGTGACAAGGAAAGATAATGTGGAACGTTGGAGGAGATATGGGAAAACTGGGACACTGATACATTGTTGGTGGAATTGTGAATAAATCCAGCCATTCTGGAGAGCAATTTGGAACTATGCTCAAAAAGTTATCAAGCTGTGCATACCCTTTGATCCAGCAGTGTTTCTACTGGGCTTATACCCCAAAGAGATACTAAAGAAGGGAAAGGGACCTGTATGTGCAAGAATGTTTGTGGCAGCCCTCTTTGTGGTGGCCAGAAACTGGAAACTGAATGGATGCCCATCAATTGGAGAATGGCTGAATAAATGGTGGTATGTGAATGTTATGGAACATTACTGTTCTGTAAGAAATGACCAGCAGGAAGATTTCGGAAAGGCCTGGAGAGACTTACATGAACTGATGCTGAGTGAAACGAGCAGGGCCAGGAGATCATTATATACTTCAACAACAATACTGTATGATGATCAATTCTGAGGGACGTGGCCTTCTTCAACAATGAGATGAACCAAATCAGTTCCAATAGAGCAGCAATGAATTGAACCAGCTACATCCAGGGAAAGAACTCTGGGAGTTGACTATGAACCACTACGTAGAATTCCCAATCCCTCTATCTTTGTCCACCTGCATTTTTGATTTCCCTTACAGGCTAATTGTACACCATTTCAAAGTCCGACTCTTTTTGTACAGCAAAATAACTGTATGGACATGTATACATATATTGTATTTAACTTCTACTTTAACATATGTAACATGTATTGGTCAACCTGCCATCTGGGGGAGGGGGTGGGAGGAAAGAGAGGAAAAGTTAGAACAGAAGGTTTTGCAAGGGTCAATGCTGAAAAATTACCCATGCATACATCTTGTAAATAAAAAGCTATAAAAAAAAAACCGAAGAAAAAAAAATCATAGAGAGGGAGGTAAAGAAAACCTAAGAACTATAACATGAAAAATTCTAGTAAGGGTAGTGAGTTTAGAGTTATTATGGCAACATCGCTATATTTCCAAAATGTTTTGCCTATTTTAAATCCCATATTATTCTGGCCTTATCTTCTACGATTATGAATTGGACAGAAAGTTGTTATATCTAATCCTACCCCTCACTGGTAGATGATATTCCTCACAAGATCACAAATATCCCTATCCTACCAATAGCATTAGTATTATTAAGACGATACACACATAAAAAAGAATAGAGGAGATAAAAAGAAGAGGGGGACCTTTGACTCACATTTCTCTCTCATCATGCAGCTCTCTTACTGTACATTGGAGTTTATTCATGAACCAACTATCCACCTAGGGGAACCCCTCCCAAGAGAATAATTTTAATGTACAATATTGTTGTTGTTCAATGTTACTCTATATGAGTTTTTATCCATGGGTTTTTTTGGCAAAAATACTGGAGTGGTTAGGCATTTCCTTCTCCAGTGTATCCCCATTTTATGGATGTGTCACTGAGACAAATAGGACTTATGTATCTTGTCACATAGCTAGCAAAGCTCAGGCCATATTTGAATTCAGATCTTCTGGATTCCATAGCTGCACTACAGAAAACACACTGTACTTGCATATTATGTAACATATTATAACAATATCACCATTAGATATGTACTCTTAAGATATCCAAGAATGGGAAAAGGAACCCAAAGGTACAAAATTATTTCCAGTGGGTTTTTTTATTATGATAGCAAAGAGCAGAAGGCTAAGGAAGTACCAATTAGTTAGAGGAGTGAGTGAATAAATAGAAATATCCTGAAAAACTGATGTACCATAAGAATTATCAAAAGGATGTTTTTTTTTTTAATTTTAAATTTTATTTTATTTAATAATAACTTTGTATTGACAGAATTCATGCCAGGGTAATTTTTTTACAACATTATCCCTTGCACTCGCTTATGTTTCGTTTTTTCCCCTCCCTCCCTACACCCCCCCACCCCAAGATGGCAAGCAGTCCTATATATGTTAAATATGTTGCAGTATATCCTAGATACAATACATATTTGCAGAACCGAACAGTTCTCCACTGCACAGGGAGAATTGGATTCAGAAGGTAAAAATAACTCGGGAAGAAAATCAAAAATGCAAATAGTTCACATTCATTTCCCAGTGTTCCTTCTTTGGGTATAGCTGTTTCTGTCCATCATTTATCCATTGAAACTCAGTTAAGTCTCTTTGTCATAGAAATCCACTTCCATCAGAATACATCCTCATACAATATCGTTGTCAAAGTGTATAATGATCTCCTGGTTCTGCTCATCTCACTTAGCATCAGTCCATGTAGGTCTCTCCAAGCCTCTCTGTATTCGTCCTGCTGGTCATTCCTTACAGAGCAATAATATTCCATAACATTCATATACCACAATTTACCCAGCCATTCTCCAATTGATGGGCATACATTCATTTTCCAGTTTCTAGCCACTACAAACAGGGCTGCTACAAACATTTTGGCACATACAGATCCCTTTCCCTTCTTTAGTATTTCTTTGGGATATAAGCCCAATAGAAACACTGCTGGATCAAAGGGTATGCACAATTTGATAATTTTTTGGGCATAATTCCAGATTGCTCTCCAGAATGGTTGGATTCGTTCACAACTCCACCAACAATGCATCAGTGTCCCAGTTTTCCCGCATCCCCTCCAACATTCATCATTATTTTTTCCTGTCATCTTAGCCAATCTGACAGGTGTGTAGTGATATCTCAGAGTTGTCTTAATTTGCATTTCTCTGATCAATAGTGATTTGGAACACTCTTTCATGTGAGTGGTAATAGTTTCAATTTCCTCATCTGAAAATTGACTGTTCATATCCTTTGACCATTTATCAATTGGAGAATGGCTTGATTTTTTTTATAAATTTGAGTCAGTTCCCTATATATTTTGGAAATGAGGCCTTTATCAGAACCTTTCATTGTAAAGATGTTTTCCCAGTTTGTTGCTTCCCTACTAATCTTGTTTGCATTTGTTCTGTTTGTACAAAGGCTTTTTAATTTGATATAATCAAAATTTTCTATTTTATGATCGGTAATGGTCTCTAGTTCATCTTTGGTCACAAATTTCTTTCTCCTCCACAAGTCTGAGAGATAAACTATTCTATGTTCCTCTAATTTATTTATAATCTCATTCTTTATGCCTAGGTCATGGACCCATTTTGATCTTATCTTGGTATGTGGAGTTAAGTGTGGGTTCTTGCCTAATTTCTGCCATACTAATTTCCAGTTATCCCAGCAGTTTTTATCAAATAATGAAATCTTATCCCAAAAGTTAGAATCTTTGGGTTTGTCAAACACTAGATTGCTATAGTTGACTATTCTGTCTTGTGAACATAACCTTTTCCACTGATCCACTAATCTATTTCTTAGCCAATACCAAATGGTTTTGGTGACTGCTGCTTTATAATATAATTTTAGATCAGATACAACTAGACCACCTTCATTTGATTTTTTTTTTCATTAATTCCCTTGAGATTCTCGACTTTTTATTGTTCCATATGAATTTTGTTGTTATTTTTTCTAAATCATTAAAATATTTTTTGGAAGTCTGATTGGTATAGCACTAAATAAATAGATTAGTTTAGGGAGTATTGTCATCTTTATTATATTCGCTCGGCCTATCCAAGAGCACTTAATATTTTTCAAATTATTTAAGTCTGACTTTATTTGTGTGGAAACTTTTTTGTAATTTTGCTCAAATAATTCCTGACTTTCCTTTGTTAGGTAGATTCCCAAATATTTTATGCTATCAACAGTTATTTTGAATGGAATTTCTCTTTGTATCTCTTGCTCTTGGATTTTGTTGGTGGTGTATAAGAATGCTGAGGATTTATGGAGATTTATTTTGTATCCTGCTACTTTGCTAAAATTATGAATTATTTCTAATAGCTTTTTAGTAGAATCTCTGGGGTTCTCTAGGTATACCATCATATCATCTGCAAAGAGTGATAGTTTGGTTTCCTCATTGCCTACTCTAATTCCTTTAATATCTTTCTCGACTCTTATTGCCAAGGCTAGTGTTTCTAATACGATATTAAATAATAATGGTGATAGTGGGCAACCTTGCTTCACTCCAGATCTTACTGGGAAAGGTTCCAGTTTTTCCCCATTGCATATGATGCTTACTGAAGGTTTTAAATATATGCTCCTAACTATTTTAAGGAAAAATCCTTTTATTCCTATGCTCTCAAGTGTTTTTATTAGGAATGGCTGTTGGATTTTATCAAATGCTTTTTCTGCATCTATTGAGATGATCATATGGTTTTTGTTTGGTTGGTTGTTGATATAGTCAATTATGTTAATAGTTTTCCTAATATTGAACCAGCCCTGCATTCCTGGTATAAATCCTACTTGGTCATAGTGTATTATCCTGGGGATGATTTTCTGTCATCTTTTTGCTAATATTTTATTTAAGATTTTAGCATCAATATTCATTAGGGAGATTGGTCTATAATTTTCTTTCTCTGTTTTCAGCCTACCTGGTTTAGGTATCAGTACCATATCTGTGTCATAAAAGGAGTTTGGTAGGACTCCTTCAATCCCTACTTTTTCAAATAGTCTATTTAGCATTGGAGTTAATTGATCTTTAAATGTTTGATAGAATTCAGATGTAAATCCATCTGGTCCTGGGGATTTTTTCTTAGGGAGTTGATTGATAGTTTGTTCTATTTCTTTTTCTGAGATAGGAGTGTTTAGGATATTTACTTCTTCCTCTGTTAGTTTAGGCAAGCTATATTTTTGGAGGTATTTTTCTATTTCATTTAAGTTGTCGAATTTATTGGCGTAAAGTTGGGCAAAGTAACTCCTAATTATTGCTCTAATTTCCTCTTCGTTAGTGGCGAGTTCTCCCTTTTCATTTTTAAGACTAACAATTTGATTTTCCTCTTTCCTTTTTTAAATCAGATTTACTAAGGGTTTGTCTGTTTTGTTGGTTTTTTCATAGAACCAACTCTTAGTTTTATTAATTAATTCAATAGTTTTTTTACTTTCAATTTTATTGATCTCTCCTTTTATTTTTTGAATTTCAAGTTTAGTGTTTGACTGGGGGTTTTTAATTTCTTCCTTTTCTAGCATTTTTAGTTGCAAGCCCAATTCATTGACCTTCTCTTTCTTTATTTTATACAAATAGGCCTCTAGAGATATGAGATTTCCCCTTATTACCACTTTGGCTGCATCCCATACATTTTGGTATGATGTCTCATTATTATTGTTTTCTTGGATGAAGTTATTAATTATGTCTATAATTTGCTGTTTCACCCAATAATTCTTTAGTATGAGATTATTTAGTTTCCAATTATTTTTTGGTCTACTTCCCCCTGGTTTTTTGTTGAATGTAATTTTCATTGCATCGTGGTCTGAAAAGGATGCATTTACTATTTCTGCCTTGCTGCATTTGAGTTTGAGTTTTTTATGTCCTAATATATGGTCAATTTTTGTATAGGTTCCATGAACTGCTGAAAAGAAAGTGTATTCCTTTCTGTCCCCATTACATTTTCTCCAGAGATCTATCATATCTAACTTTTCTAGTATTCTATTTACCTCTTTGACTTCTTTCTTATTTATTTTGTAGTTTGATTTATCTAATTCTGAGAGTGCAAGGTTAAGATCTCCCATTATTATAGTTTTACTGTCTATTTCTTCTTGCAGCTCTCTTAATTTCTCTTTTAAGAATTTAGATGCTACACTACTTGGTGCATATGTGTTTAATATAGATACTGCTTCATTATTCATTCTACCCTTTAGCAAGATATAGTGTCCTTCCTTATCTCTTTTGATTAGATCAATTTTTGCTTTAGCTTCATCTGAGATCAGGATGGCTACCCCCACTTTTTTGACTTCACCTGAGGCATAGTAGATTTTGCTCCAACCTTTTACCTTTAACCTGCATGTATCTCCCTGCTTCAGGTGTGTTTCCTGTAAACAACATATTGTAGGATTCTGGCTTTTAATCCATTCTGCTAACCGCTTCCTCTTTATAGAGGAGTTTACCCCGTTCACATTTATGGTTAAAATGACCAATTCTGTATTACTTGCCATCTTGTTAACCCCGGTTTATGCTTTTCTCCCTTCTTACTCCCTAACCCCCCTTCTCAGTATTAAGCTTGTGAGCACCACTTGCTTCTCACAGCCCTCTTTTCTTTAGTATCCCTCCCCCCTTAGAGTTCCTCCCCCTAACTTACCCCTTTCCCTCCCAGTTACCGTATTCCCTTCCACTTAGCTTATTCCTTCCCTTTTCACTTTTCCCTTCTCACTTTTCAATGAGGTGGGAGAAGTTTCACCATAGATTGAATATGTCTAAAATTTTTCTCTTAATGCCAATTCTGAAAGCAGTAAAATACTCACTATATTCATCCCTCTCCATTCTTTCTCTCAGATATAATAGGTTTTCTTTGCCTCTTCATGAAATGTAGTACCCCCATTTTCCCCTTTTTCTGGTACAATGTCCTTTCCACATCAATTTCTAGAACAAGGTATACATGTATTCTTTATACATCTTTATAGCCGAAATATAGTTCCCAAGATTAATCTTTAACTTTTTAGATTTCTCTTGAGTTCTGTACTTGTAGATCAGATTTTTTGTTAAGTTCTGGCTTTTTCATCAAAAATAGGTGAAATTCGCTTACTTCGTTGAATGTCCATCTTCTTCCCTGGAAAAAGATGCTCATTCTTGCTGGGTAAGTTATTTTTGGTTGCATACCAAGTTCCTTAGCCTTTCGGAATATCATATTCCAGGCCCTTCGATCCTTTAATGTGGATGCTGCCAGATCCTGGGTGATCCTTATTGTGGCTCCTTGATACTTGAATTGGGTTTTTCTAGCTGCTTGCAGTATTTTTTCCTTCGTCTGAGGGTTCTGGCATTTGGCCACTATATTCCTTGGTGTTTTGATTTTAGGATCACTTTCAGTAGGGGATCAATGAATTCTTTCAATGTCTATTTTACCCTCTGTTTCTATGACTTCTGGGCAGTTCTCTTTGATAATTTCCTGGAAAATAGTGTCCAGGCTCTTTTTTTCATCATGCTTTTCTGGGAGTCCAATGATTCTCCGATTGTCTCTCCTGGATCTGTTTTCCAGGTCTGTTGTCTTCCCCAGAAGGTATTTCACATTCTTTTCCATTGTTTGATTTTTTTGGATTTGCTTGACTGATTCTTCTTGTCTCCTCGAGTCATTCAATTCCATTTGTTCGACCCTGATTTTCAGTGAAGTATTTTCTTCACTCACTTTTTAAAGATCTTTTTCTAATTGTCCAATTGAGTTCTTTTGTTCTGTGGAATTTTTTTCCATTTCGCCAATTTTGTTTTTTAGAGAGCTGTTTTCTGTTTCCACTTCACCAATCCTATTTTTCAAGGATTGTATTTCTTTATCCACTCTCTCTTTAACTGAGTGGGATGACTTCTCCAGACTCTTTTGCCAAGTCTCCCTCTCCTTTTGCAAAGCCTCCTTCTCCTTTTTCCATTTTTCTTCTAACTCTCTTGTGAAAGCCTTTTTAATTTCCTCCATGAGATTCATCTGTGCTGAGGAACAGATGATCTCCTCCTTTGGGGATTCACCTGGGGACTGTTTGTTTTTAGTCTCCTCAGGATTTGGAGTCTGCTCTTTATCTGTATAGAAGCTGTCAAGAGTTAGTCTTTTTCAGTTTCTTGCTCATTCTGTCTAATAATCAAAGACAAACTCAAAGAAACAGAAGAAAAAAAAAACCCTTGAATGGAGGCTGCTTTCTTTGGGGGAGGGGCTGGGTGGTGTTACTGAGCTTTTTCTACAGACTATGGGCAGTAGTGAGGCCCTAACAGGACAGCGATGGCTGTGCTGCGCCTGCGCTCTGAGATCCCAGAGCATGCTGAGACACTGTGGGGGAGGGGTGGCCAGGTCCCGAGAGACTCCAGCTGTTTGGGGTTGTATTCTTCACCCTCGGTGTTTTTAACTTCTCTGCTGGGCTGCTGACTCGCTGCAGGAGCAAAGTATCTAATCCTGTAGCAAAGTTCTCCCCTCAGAGACGGCTGCGATCATGCCCCACCCCCTCTCCGCTCTGCTCGGCTCTGAGCTGCTTTCTGTGCTCTCGCTGCAACTGCTGCCCGCAGTCTGCTTCCGATCTAATAACCGTCCCCGCCCTGGAGCAAAAACAGACCTTTCTTGACGAGTCTCAAGGATGGTTTCTCTTGGTAAGTAATTGGATGTTTTTTTTCAGTCGAGCATTAATTCAGAGGCATGAAATGAAATGGATAGTGAGAGAAAAGCGCAGAGGTTACACAGCAGTGTGCCTCCTCTCCGCCATCTTGGCCGGAAGTCTGAAAAGGATGGTTTTTGAGAAATCTACAAAAAACAAACTTACATGAACCGGAGCAGTAAAATGAGAAGAACTATCATCAACATTATAAACCAATAACACTGTTTTACAAGCCGTAAGATCTCTGATGATTGCAATGATCTATAATTTCAGAGACAAAATAAAGAAGCCTACTATCCACCTCCTGACAGAGAGGAGCAAGATACAAGATACCCAAAGAGATATCCATTTTTGACCCTGTCTGATCTAGGATTTGCTTTTCTTTACTAATGCATAGTGGCTACAAGGATCTTTTCTTTTCTTTTCTTTTCCTTCTCCTGCTTCTATTTGTGAAATAGTGAGAGGAAAAGGACAAATATATAGTAAATGAAAAAACAAGAGATCTTCAAAAGCATGAATATTGTGTAGAATATGATAGACAAACCAGGGCTCATTTATCACTACATGTAAGATATTATGAATAAACTATGTTCATTGTAAGTTAACTAACTTAAACTAAGTTAAAAATAAATTAGATAAAGATAATATGGCACGTTGCTTTTGGAACATTGCATAGTAATGATCAATTTCACAGGGAAACTTAGAACTATCTATAAACAATACCATTCTTCCAGAGATGCCAACTGAAACTCTTGGAATGTCATACTCTGAGGAAATAGAGAAACTAGTCACTAAAAGGTCAGTGGAGAGGTTCATTTAAAATGTGAATGGGATACAAAATTAATGAAAAGATAAAGCATTTAATAAGCATTTACTACTATGTGCAAGGTACCATGCAAACCCTGTAAACACACACATACACACAGGCATGCACACACACAAAGAATTTATATTGTGATGGGGAAAGACATTTACATTAAAAGTAAATGGAAAGGGGGAGATAGTGAAGGACGGTTGGTCTCCAGTGGAGAGAAATGAGCAAAGAAGCAAGCAGGGCTGTCTTGGACACTTACTCAGAACAGAGGTCATAGAGACCATCACTGATGAGAAGAGAAAGAAAGTTCTAAGGAAGGACTTAGTATGAAAAGTCTCTAAGTGAGTAGTTACATTCTAGGCGCAAAAGGCTGCCAGGAAAGAGGAATCTTTGAGTGTGAGAAAGCAACAGAGAATATTATAAGAGTAAAAAAATAGTGGAGGAAATACAAAATGCCTTTAAAATGCCAGCCCTGTAATTAGGTACTAGCCCTTTTCCTTATCTGATATAGCTAGTCGGGCTTCTTCATTACCTTCTATAATGTTGGCACTACACATTTTTACATCAGTATTGAGCCCCATTGACTTTCACTGAATAATTAAGATTACTGATTTCCATTTCTTCTATTCAAGTCCTTTCAGACCCCTGGTCAAGTATATCTGAACTGATGTGGTTCAAGACCCCACTCTAGAAGCACCAAAACATTCTATCTGCTTCAGGGGCAGGTGAGAAGACCAACTGTGTCTTTTGTCAGGTGACCTGGAAATGCAAGAAAAATGTGTCAATATAAGCTGAGGGTTTTGTTTTGTTTTCTTTTCTTTTTTGGTCAAACCATAGCAACTTAAGAAATCCATCCCTTGAGTCATAGTGTAGAAGCAGCATTGGTGATATAATTGATCTTTCCACCAAATATTAAGATGATTTTATCTGCAGTCCAGAAACCCCAAGTACACCATATGAGGCAGAAGGGGAGGAAAGCAGGCCCTCAATTTGCCCCCAGGCATTTTCACCTATGTAACCCTTGTCAGCAGAAGGGAATGTTCTGAAGACAATCCAGTTGTTAAGAATTCAGTAATTATGAATTTAGTGGCAGTCAACCACAGTGAGAAATTTGAATATTAAACCATTTTTATTATATAATAAACCCTTACTGCTAATTGGATTCTGTCACTGAGGACTCTGAGTATCTCCCTCCCCTCTATCTTTCTCTCTCTTTTCAAAAACAATTGGTGCAAATACTAGAATAAAAAAAGTTCAAACGACCACATTAATGTGAAATTAAGGGTTTGAGTTTAAACTGTGGGCTGAGTTCCAGCCAGAGCTAATTCCCAATGGAATTCCCATGGAATTTCCGGCTTCCTCCTTGTGGATCTGATTGCTTGGTTGTCTGGAGTAGCAACATTAGAAAGGATTAACTTCATGTTGGATTTAATAGGCCTTCTTAATGGTGGAAATCTCACTTGCTTTCACATTCTAAATATCTCTGCATATGATAGTGCCTAGAGGCATGTATATACTTCATAAATGTCATGTTGGGTCATCCTCATAATTTCTATATCACTTTTTTTATTCTGGAGCACAACATTTGTCCTTTAGGATGCTTGACTGAATTGCTGAGAGAAACTTATAAATATTTAATAAGTATGTCTTTTCAAAAAAGTCATAATGATCAGAGGTTTGCATTCTTATTAGATAGTAAGATTTTTTAAGAACTTTCCCAATAACAAACTTGTGGAATAGTGAATATCTTACTGTGTTTATTTACAACATGGGGATGTCAAGTGATATATCCAAAGTTAAAACTATTATTAGCCTGATGTTACTTCCACCTGATAAGTCCAGATGGCATAGGCAAGAAACTAAAAAGATAGCAAAGTTGGGAGGGATTCAGTTTTAACTAGAGCAAAGTGTCAGATTGAGTTTCCAAGGGCTCATGGGAATTCTAGCTCCGGAGCTGAAAGGCAGCTCAGAAACCATACAGCACAACTTCCTTATTTCACAATTAAAAAAAAAAAAAAAAGACATGGTGCTAAAATGACTTGCTCCTGGTTACATAATTTTTTTAAAAAGTCAGGAGTAGGGGGGGCAGCTAGGTGGCACAGAGGCAGCTAGGTGGCACAGTGGATAGGGCACCATCCCTGAAGTCAAGAGGACCTGAGTTCAAATGTGACCTCAGATACTTAATATTTCCTAGCTGTGTGATTCTGGCCAATTGCCTCAGGGGAAAAAAGTCAGTGATATGGTTTGAATTTATTTCATTATCAACATTGAACAAAGTAGTGAGAACTTTGATATGTTAACAAAAGTTGGCATATGAAGAAACTGAGTCCCAAAGAGTTTAAATTATTGCCTTAGATTCACAGTAGTCAAAGAGGTGAAATTAAAGTTCAAATTCTTCTAAATCTAGAGGTGTGGGAAATGGGATTAATGGGCTGTCCACAGAGATGTCATTGCTTTATTGACTGTCACAATTAAATTCACTGACTTCAGTCAATCACTTGACAAATTAGTCCCCCTCACTGGAGGGTGCAAAAGGAAGCAGACAAGCAAAGTATAGGAAGAAATCCTCTCAAATCCATCCCTCCACTCCTGGATAAATGGAAGGGAGAAGAATAGCTGGAGTTCTTGAGGGGTCTCAAAACAAAATATGTCTCAGAGGAATTTAATGAACCTCAAAGGAAAGAGAATCTAACATGTTATGATTAACAGTATGTTAATCATTCTCTAACACTGGTTCTCAAACATTTGGTCTGAGACCATTCTGTAGTCTTAAAAATTATTGAAGATTCTAAGAAGATTTTATGTGGATGCTATCATCTTTACAATATTATAAAGTAAAACTGATTAATGTTTAAAATATTAATCCATTTAAATGTAAACAAAAACCTATTACATGTCAACATAAATAACTTGTTTTTATTGTTTTAAAACATTTTCCAAAACAAAATAAAAATTGTGAAAAAATGCTATTATTTTCCTTTTTTTTTTTTGGCAAATCTTCATAATGTCTGCCTTAATAGAAGACAGCTGGATTCTCATATATGTTTCTACTTTCAATCTGTTGTTTTAGTTGAAGTTTATGAAGAAAATCTAGTCTTACATAGATGTATACCTAGAAAGGAGTGGGAGTAGTATTTTAATTGTCAAATAATATCTTAAAATTATTATGAAAATATGCAAAGGTCCTAGGGCCATTCATGGGTCTGTTCTACATTTTGAGAATCTCTGCTGACACCACTGCGGACCAATAATCATCCAGTCGTTGCCAGAAAATCTTCGATAAAGAGAAATTCAGTATCCCCTAGGTCTTTCATTCTACTTTTGGACAGTTCTAAAGTTAGGAAGTCTGTCTTCCGTGTGACCTGAAAACTTCCTTTTTGCAAGTTTTTACCCAAATATAGAAAGAAACAGCTGGCAACTGAGTCCCCAGCTTGAAAAAGTAGATTATAGAATTTCTACAACTTGGTAAAAAAATTTTCAAAATGGAAGCAGTGGAAAATCCATAAACCTGTAGTTTGGTCTGCTAGTCCACAGTCACGAAGCATCCTAAAGCATGAAATCTTAAGGGCCGCTAATCTCTTATTCTAAACAAAGCCCAGGGTCTGAATGATACAAAAAACTTTTCAAATAGTTAAGGCTAAAAAGTTAATCATCTATTGACCAAACCTAAAAAGAGAAGCTTCATTACATTTAGCCCAACATCAAGCCCATCTCTGGACCTTAACTGGAAACTTTCTCTTCTTAATAGGATTTTCAAAAAACCCTTCATTAGCCTCGGGTAACATTTAAGGCTCCGAAGTCCTTGCTATGATACAATACTGGAAAAAAGACTTGAGTGGAGAAGGGGGAGTGGGAGAAAGGGTATAGGTTATTCCTCGCCAGCAAATTTCAAAGGCTCTCGTCTTTTAAAGAGAAGTATGAATGCCTTTGATCGGAAATATTGGAGAGATAACATGTCCTTCCAAAGAATGAAAATTGTTTGGAAAATAGATGCTCCAGTGATCCAGTTTTCAGGAGTCAACTCAAAGTACATCCTTCTTTCTTCACTATGCTAGCTCACATAATGGGGAAGAAATGAATGTTTTGAGATTCCTCTGGATTTTATGTGAAACCTAGTTTAAGACTACTCTGGAAAGAACAAAGGCAAGTCAGAAGTTAGGAGAACAGATCTACTGATATAACGATAGTCTGATTTTTCAGTCACAGTGAAATATGGAGCAGAAAACAGCAGGAAACAACAAGAATTCTGAAACTCACAATCCATCCAAGCAAATGGTGCGAGTCAATCATATTTTTTAGTGAAAAAAAAATTATGTTCTAACTCAAGAGAGTATCATGGAACCTTCTCTGATAAACTTGACTCCACATTAACCTGGATGGAGTACTGGGCCTGGCATCAAAAAGAACTGAATTAAAATCCAGCCTCAGGTACTTACTACCTGTGTAATTCTAAACAAGTCATTTAACTCCTGTCCTCCTCCCTTTCTTCAACTGTAAAATGGGGATAATAATAGCATCCACCTCCTAAAGTTGTTACAAGGATCAGATGAAATAACATTTGAAAATGCTTAGCACATAGTAGGTACTTAATAAATGCTTGTGCCTTTCACCCTTCCTCTTCTTCTCTCCTTTTATAATCTCTCTGTGTGATCTTTTAAGTTCCTGGGAGCTATTCAGTTAGCATCTCCATGAAGGTCATTCTAAAGCTTCATGGGCAGTCCTTGTCTCATTACAAGCCTAAGCCACCACATGGCTACTGCAGATCTCTACCTGTTGACAGCTCCAACTCACTATGTCTAAAGTTAAACCGTCATCTTTTCCCTTATACCTAGTTTTCCTGGATTCCCTCTTTATATTGAAGGTGTTATCATCCCGAGTCCCTCTAACTCAGTACTTCGAGATCATTAGACCTTCTTTCTCCTTCGCCATCTCGCTCTGTGATCTACCTCCTCATACCTTCTATTACTGCCATTCTAATGCAGATCCTCATCCCTTTTGCCATTAGTTACTGTAATAATAATCCCCTCTGACCACAATCATTCTGCTTCAAAGTCCATCTTCCAAATAATTTGACAAAACCTTCTTCTGAACACATAAATCTAACCATATCACTTCCCTGCAGTAGCTTCTATTACCTCAAGGATAAATTTCAAATGACAGTCTGGCTCATAAGGTCTTCTCTAATCTTGTTCCAATTTCTTTTCAGTTTTATCCAATACTGTCCCCTCTTCATTCAGTCCACATCTCAACCAAAATGTACTTCTATCCATTCACTCAAATTGATATGCCATATCCTGTTTCTACCCATTTATATGAGTCTGACCCCAGCAGTAGGATGCATCCTGTCCTTATCTCCATCTGTCACAGTACTCATTATTCTTGAAAGTTCAGCATAAAGGGCAGAGTAAAGGGTAAAAAAATTATAACGTTTTCCTAGCTCAGTCCAGTTGTTAGTGCCATTTCCCTTCTCAAATATCCTCAAAGTTTTTTTGTCTGTTGCTTTCTTTACTCTCATCATTTACTTTTCTGTACTTACATGTGGAAACTTGTCAGCATATCCAGTAGAATGAAAGCTACTCAAAGACCCCAGGGCCTTTAAAAAAATTCCTATATCTACAGTGCCTAACAATTGCTTTAGGGACTGTAATTCCTTAATAATGTTTATTGGAATTAATTTAATTAAATATCTGTCTTCTTTGAACTTGCCACAGATGTATATAATGTCAGGATAAGAAGGATCTTTAGAGGATATCTGCTTCAATCCATTTACCTTTTAGAGAAGGTAATTGAGTTTCACAACAGGGAATTGACTTACCAAGGTCACATAGTGAGGATCAGGACTGGAATTTGAATTCAAGATCTTCAGATTTTGCTGAGCCTGGAGCTCCAGAAGTTTTCCTTCTTGGTATCTAACATAATAGTTAAGTGCACTCATATATTCTTATTCATTCTCATTCATATTCTCCATCTGTCTCTGTCTGTCTGTCTGTCTCTCTCTCTGTATATGTCTCTCTTCATTCTCTCTTCCCCCTCTCTCCTCTCCTTTCCTCCCCTTCTCTCTGTCTCTGTCTCTCTCTTACATCTACACTCACACACATCTAGCTGATTATTTATCTACTTTCTTCTGTTCTCACATTATTTTCATTTTGTGAATCTTTCTCTCCTAAATGAATTTGTTAGTCCTGAGAGGCACTGACTTTGGCTTACATATCTTTGCACTGTCTACAATGCTGTCCACAAAATTGGGATTGACAATAGGCTTTTAAGAAAGATTGTAATGGGCTTGTATGCCTCCATAAAATGACATTTCTATTGAAAAGCCATGTTTCAAATGAAGCAAGACTCTTCTGGCATTCTTAGAACATGTATTCCTCAGCAGGGTCTTTTTTGTCTATATATGTTTCTAAAAAACAGGCAATTTCTTAAATTGATCATAATCCTACTACATAATTTCCCAAAAGTTCTTTTTTAGAGAATATATTTATTTTTAGTATTATTTCTTAATTGAGTTCCAAATCTTCACTTCCTTTCTACCTCACAATTTGACATCAATCGTAATACAAAATCATTTCTGCATTAGTCATGTTGCAAAAAGAAAACAATAAAAACAAGAAAGATAAAGAAAGTGAAATGTGCAGGATACATTGGTTTTGTTTCTGGAGGAAGATAGCATTTTTTATCATGGGTCCTTTGGAATTGTCTTGTATCAGAATTATCTTTAGCTAAGTGTTTCACAACTGATCCTCATTATAATATTATGTTTATTGTGCACAATGTTCTTTTGATTCTGTTCACTTCATTTTATAGCAGGTCAAATAAGTTTTCTCACTTTTTTCCCCCCTGAAATCATTCTGCTGATCATTTCTTACAGCACAGTACTGTTCTATCACAGTTACAACATGTTCAGTCATTCCACAATTGGTGGGTATTCCCTCAATTTTCAATTTTTTACTACCATAAAAAAACCTGTTATAAATATTTCTCTACATATAGGTCCTTTTACATTAAAAAAAAAAAAGCTTTTTGGGATATAGACCTAGTAATGCTATTGCTGGTTCAAAGGACTTACACAACTTTATAGTCTTTTGGGCAGAGTACCAAATTGTTCTCCAGAATGAATGGACTTCATCAATTTCACCAAAAATGCTTTATTATACCTATTTTCCCCACACCTCCTCCAAGATTTATTTTTTCCCTTTTCTAGCCAATTAGCCAACTGATATAAGGAGGTTCTTCAGAGTTATTTTAATTTTCCTAATCAATAGCAATTTAGAGCATTTTTTCTATGATTATTAAGAGCTTTGTTTCTTCTTTGAAAACTTCTTGTTTATATCCTTTGACTATGTATTAATTGGGGAATGGCTTTTTTAAAAAATAAATTTGGCTCAGTAAACTTTGAGAAATGAGGCCTTTATGTAAAATTATTCTCCCCCCTTTCTTTCTTTCTAATTCTGATTGCATTCAAAGGCCTATAAAATAATATATATTCTTTGACCTAGAAATATCACTAATAGGTTTATATCCCAAAGAAACAAAAGACAAAAAGGAAAGACTCTGGGTGTACAAAAAATGGCTGAACAAGTTGTGATATGTGATTGTTTTGGAATATTATTGTACTATGAAAAATAATGAGCAAGATGATTTCAGAAAAATTTGAAAAGACTTACATGAGCTGATGCAAAATGAAATAAACAGAACCAGAAGAAAATTACACAGTAACAGCATTACTGTATGCTGACCAACTATATGTACTGACTTAGCTAGTCTTACCAATACAATGATCTAAGTAAGACAATTACAAAGGACTTTTGATGAAAAATACTATCCATCGCTAGAAAAAGAACTGATGGAGTTTGAATGCTAATTAAAGCATAGCTTTTTTTTAAATTTTATTTTCTTTCTTCCTTATTTTTTCATCCCTTCCTCCCTCCCCCCCTTTCTCTGCCTCTTTCCTATCCTTCTTCCTTCTTTTTGATCTGTGTTTTCTTTCACAACATGACTAACATAAAAATATGTTTTGCATGATTGTACATGTATAGCCTAAATCAAATTGTTTGTCATCTCAATGAGGGGAAAAGAAAGGGGAAGAGGAAGAGAATTTGGATCTTAATTTTTTTAAAGAGTATTAAAAACATTTTATAATTGGGGAAAAATATTAAATAAGTATTTTTTTAAATTTGGTGGTATTGTTTTTGTTTGTGCAAAACCTTTTTACATCATGCAATCAGTATTATCTCTTTTTCCTTCTTGTGATCCCCTCTATCTTTGGTTATAAACTATTCCTTTATCAATAGATCTGACATATATTTTTCCATGTTCATGTAATTTACTAATGATATCACCCTTTATTTCTATATCGTTTGTTCATTTTCACCTTATTTGGGTATATGGTGTGAGATGCTGTTTCTAACAACCTGTTTTCTAATTTTCTCAGAAATTTTTTGTCAAATTGTTAATTTTTGCCCCAAAGGTAAACAATAAAACACTAGATTACCATGGTCACTTTAGGACATTGTTAAACTAATCTGTTCCACTGATCCACAACTCTATTTCTTAGCTAGTATCAGATTATTTTGATCATTATCACTATGCAATATAATTTTAAATGAACAACTTTATTTCACATTTTTCATTGATTCTTTGATATTTTTAAACTTTTGTTATTATCATTTCTAGCTCTATAAAATACTATTTTGACTGGTATGACACTGAAAAATTAAATTTATGTAAAGATGTCTTTTTTATTGCATTGGCTGAGATGATGAATAAACTATTAACATTTCTCCAATTGTTTTGATCTGTTTCTATTTGTGTGAAAAGTGTTTTATAGTTAAATTGATAGAGTCCCTGGGTTTGTCTTGGCAGTTATATTCTCAAGTTTTTTATTTTAAATATTATAGAAGTTCTTTTTAAATCTCTTGCTGCTAGGTTTTGTTTATAATGTTTAGAAATACTGATTATTTATATTTTATATCCCACAACTATTTACATTGCTCATTGTTTCAATTAAGTTTTTTAGTCAATTTTCTAGGTTTCTCTCAATATCCCATCATAGAGTGATAGTTGTATTTCTCCATTCACTGCTTTTAATTCCTTCAATTTCCTTTTATTTGGGTCTTCTGGCTATAGCTACCATTTTTAATGCATTACTAAATAATAGGAGTGATAATGGACATCTGTGCTTCACCTCTGATTCTTTTTGGAAAGGCTTCTAGCTTATATCCACCATAGATAGTCATTTTAGATAGAAACTTAACATCCTAAGAAGGACTACTGTGCTTTCTAGTGTTTTTGAATAATTATGTGTCATATTTTGTCAAAATCTTTTTCTTCATCTATTTACATAATCATATGATTTTTGTTTTTCTTATTGATGTAGTCACTTATTAGGATGGTTCTTCTAATACTGAATTAGCCTTTAACTCCAGGTATGAATCTCACCTGGTTATAAAGTATGACCTATATGATCTATTACTGTGATCTTCTTGCTAGTAATTTATTGCATTAATATTCATTAGGAAAATTAGCCTATTGTTTTTGTTTTCTGTTTTTGCTCTCGTTGGTATAAGTATCAAAATCATAGTTGTGTCATAAAAGGAATTTGGTGGGACTTCTTTTTCTCTATCTAAAAAATAAATGTATATAGTATTGAGATTAATTGCTTTCTAAGTACATAGGGAATTCACTTATACATCCATGTAGTCCCAGAGATATTTTTCTTAGGCATGTTCAATTTTTTTAACCTCAGATAGGACTATTTAAGTATCCTATTTTCTCTTTTAATAATCTCAGTAACTTATTTTTTTAAAATATATGTCCACTTCTCTTAGATTTTTAGTTTTACTGGTACACAATTGGAATTTTTAAAAATAATTTCTTTAATTTCAACTTCATTGGTGCTATATTCAGCCTTTTTAATTTTGATACTGGTGATAGGCTTTCCTTCTTTCTGTTTTAAAAATCAAATTAATTGATAGTTTATTTTCCCCCTAAAGCTAACTCCTAGTTTTACTTAATTTTAAAAACTTTTAATTTTATTAATCTTTCTTGATTATGAAGATTTTGATTTTAATGTTTAGTTATAATTCTTCTTAGTTGCATGCCCAATTCATTGATCTATTCTCCCTCTTTTATTGATATATCTGTTTAGAGAAATAAATTTTCCCTTAAGTAATGCTTTGGCTTCATCCAACAAATGTTGTTGTTGTCTCATTGTTGTCATTATCTTTAATGAAATTATTGATTATTTCTGTGATTTGTTCTTTCATCCACTCATTCTGTAGAATTAGGTTATTGAGTTTCCAAGTCATGTTTAATCCATGCATCTACAGACCTTTATTGAATATAATTTTATTGCATTATGAGCTAAAGAAGACGTATTTAATATTTTTATTTTGCATTCGTGTGTGAGAATTTTATGTTCTAACACATGGTCAATTTTTATGAAAGTGACATGTACACCTGAAAAAAAAGTCATGTGCATTTCCATTATCATAATCAACCCCCTATATCTATCATATTTAACTTTCTAAAATTCTATGCATCTCTTTAATGTATTTCTTATTTATTGTATCATTAATTATCTAGTTGTATGAGAGAGAAGTTGAATGTCCCCACTAGAATAATTTTACTATTACCTCCTGTATAACTGAATGCTATGCAGTTTTGTACCTATATATTTAGTAATTATATAACTTCATTGTCTGTGGTGTCTTTTAGTAAGATGTAGTTTTCCTGCTTATCTCTTAGGGCTATTTTTGCTTTTTCTTTGTCTGAGGTCATGATTGCTATCCTTGACTTTTATTTCAGGGAATTGCATATCTTTTTTTTTTCCCAAGTATCTTCCTTGTAAACATCATGATGTTGGATTCTGGTTTCCAGACCATTCTGCTTACATTGTATGAGTGACTTCATCCCATTCATATTCTCAATTATGATTACAAATCATACATTTTCCTTCATCCTTTTTTCCTGTTTATCCTTATTCTTTTTTTTTTTTACCATCCCTCCTCAAAAATCTGTTTTGCTTCTGATCACTTCCTACCTTAATTCGCCTTCCATTTTATCAGACCCTTCTCTTTTATTCCCTTCTTCTTCTGTAAGATAGATTTCTATACCCAATTATGTGTACATATATATACACATACACACACATATACATGTATACGTATACAAACATATCCATTTATGTATCTCCTTTCCTCTTTAAATGAATCACATGATAGTACGATTTTTCAGAAGTCTCTATTGAGTCTTGCACTGGAAAGTCAAAATTTCTATTCAGTTCTGGTCATTTCATCAGGAATAGTAGAAAGCCCTCGATTTCATTACATATCTGTTTTCCCCAGAAGGATTATATTCAGTTTTATTGGATAGGCTATTCTTGAGTCTAATACTAGTTTTCTGGAATTCTAGAATGTCATATTTTAATCCTTCCACTCCCTTAATGTGGAAGTGGCTAAATCTTATGTGATCCTGACAATGTCCACACAATAGCTGAATAGTTTCTTTCTGGCTGCTTACAACATTTTCTCCATGACCTGAGAGCTATAGAATTTGGTTATAATATTCTAGCCTCTATTGCACCATCCTGGGTCATCCCACTACCCAAAAAAGTAAGATTAAGAGAGGTAAAGTTTAGGAAATAATCATTCAAAGGTCAGAAGACATCTTTAGTTCTTTGTTCGGTTATAAGAGAAAAAAAAAAAGCATTTTAGTAAGTAGAGGCACAACCAGAGAGGGAGTATCAGTAGATGTTGAGGAGTCTGAACATTATGCCATAAAAGTTCTGGCAGAAAGAAGTTGTGAATATTAATTCTGAGAAACAGGGTATAAAGTATATGGTTTGAAAGTTATCTTCAAGTGATTGAAGGAATGTCATATCGAAGGAGATTTAGATTTGTTCTTGGTAGAAGGGAGACAAGAGGCAGATAGCAGGTCAGACAAACAGAGAGAAAAGATATAAAGACAAAGATGAACAGAAATAGGGAGGGGTTAGGGAGGGAGAGAGAGGGAGGAGGGATGGAGAAAGAGATAGAAGGAGAGGGGAGAGACAGACAGACAGAAAGAGAGACATAGAAATGAAGAGAGACATTGATTGCTACTTTGGTTCAGGATGGATCAACTGCCATCTGAGGCCTCTCTAACCCTGTTATTCTGTAATCTTTTTAAGGAATTAATATCTCCAAAGAGAGTAGTGTTGAAGAACCTATACCTTTCCCAAGCTTTTGATTTCTTTTTCTGAATGGAAGCTTTCCACATTCTAGAAACTGTCTTTTAGCATTAATGGTGGCAGTGAAGAAGCTGCCTTTTGGAACAGCACATCTGTGCTCATTCATTTAGTTACATTATATGCAGGAATCTGTCAGGGAGAAGATTTATTGGACTTTTAACCATCAGGTAAGAAAGACAGTATTGAACTTTCTATTTTGGTATCTTCTCTGAACAAGTTCAATACCATGTTATTCTTGTCAGCTTCTGAAGTTGGCAACATCTTTCGCTTGTCAGTATGGAGCCGATATTCATAATCCAAACATTTCCCTGCCTGTCAAGGGTGGGGTGGGGAGGAACAAGTCACAATTCTGATTCCCAGATAGCAAACAACATGTGAGAGTGATTATGGTTTGGGAAAAAAATTGGCCAAAGGTGGGAAGGCAGATAGTGATGAGGAATGGTTCATTAAACTGAGGCTTATGGATCAGATCCAGTATTTCATTCAGAATATTTGAGGTGGAGAGAAGCAGCGTGGAAATTCTGAAAATGAAGAGCAATGAAGACTGATCCAAGTTATGGGAAAAGTCCCAAAGGAAAAGGGTTGGAAAAGGAGATAGGGGACACATAGATTATGAAACATGGAAAATGGGGAGATTACCCCATTCTCTCCCAGGAAATGTGCAAAGAGAATGTGCGAAGTCTTATGAGCCTTTTCTTTAGTTGTGTCAACACCCTCTGGAAGAAAGAAAAATCACAGAGCCTGAAGAGACCCGAGAAGTGCTTCCTGGGGTCCCTTGTTTCCTGTCAGCTTATGTTCAAGCAACGCTGTCTACATCAAATTTTTCCTAAACTCTTTCTCCCAGGCCCCTTATCTCCTGAAAAAAAGTAAAAGACTACCAGTTCTTTTGAAAATATTTTGTCTATAAAGATCCATAAATAGGTTTCTCAGAATATGATGCAAGTTTCTTGAGCACAAGGACTGTTATAATTTTGTCTTTATAGTCTCAGTATAGAGCACATGGTTGGCACTTAATAAACTGTGCTGATAGACTGACCAACTAAACCAAACTGGGACTTAACCAGTGTCCCTGATAGTTAATCAGTCAACCTTTGTCTGACAGCTTCCTGTCTCCCAAGGCAGTCCAGTAGACAGTAGGACAGAGATCACAGAAGGAGATCTTGGACTTCTCATGGACTTCTCCATGAGGAAGGAGCCAGTCAGTCCCAATGCTCCTTTCCTCCCCTGGTTGTGCTTTAAATAGGTATATCTGTATCTGAGGTCTTGCCTGCCAAGATTGAACTAGAAATCCTGGGACCTCCCAGAATTCAAGTCTATGTCTATAAATTTGATGGAACCAAATTCTGCAACATACTCTTAATTTTCTATATTTCAAAATCACTGTGGCAGGGGAGCATCAGTGTATTTGAGATCAAGAGGCCTAGGCTTGGATGCTTCCCATGTGACCTGGAGCAAGTCTGGGATGCTTAATTCATTTCACTCTCTATGACTGCAACCTCTTATCCATTACATGGGAACAGTGTTTCCTTCATAAGGTTGCTTCAGGACTCTGAGGAGCCAAACTCTGAAGCACTTCGCCAATCAATTGCTTTTGTCTTGACTGGTATCATATGGTATTACCTATGAAGTATTCAACTGTACCTAGAATAGAGGTAGTGGATGGTGTCAAAGGCAAACCCCCCTTTCCTTCTTCTGGCCACCTTTGTTCAGTGTTAACATTTCTGGGATTTCCAATGCAGTCTTGTAACTCTCATTCTGGTTATAAGCACAAGTTGATAAATCTGGGTGTAGATGACTACTCCCCTATTTAATCCCCTATTTAAACAGCATGGACCTTGTATATATAGTTTTGTACATATGATTTCCCCTATTAGAGTGTAAGCTTCTTAAGAGCAAGGAATGCTTTTTTCTTATTTTATACCTCCAGTGCTTATTACAGTTCTGTTACGGAATAGACATTCAATAAATGTTTGTTGACTTATTAAAATGATTTAGTATAATCTTAGAGGAGAACCATAGTAGGAAACATCTAAAGGAGGGAAGACTCTGAAGCTAGAGGCATGATGACTTAAAATGATCCAGGCAAATCTGGGTTTTCTTCAGCCAGGCTGATATGAGTGATGTCTTGCTACTATTCTCTATGGCATTGCATGCTATAGGCATTTGTGTGTATATGTGAGAAGGAGAGAGGAAGGAGGGAGAAAGAAGGAGAAAGGAAGAGAGAGAGGAGGAGAGGAAAAGAGAGAGGGAGAAAGAAGAGAGAGGAGGAGAGGGAAAGAGAGAGAGAGAAGGAGGGAGAGAAAGGAGAGAGAAGGAGAGAGGAGAAGAGGGAGAGAGAGAGAGAGAAGGAGAGACAGCAGAGAAGGGGGGGAGGCAGAGAGAGGGACAAACACACACACACACACACACACACACACACACACACACACACAATGAAAATTTGAGAAGTCAGCTGGGCAGGATTTCAGAGGCTCATAGCTTTATAGCTAGAATTGAACTTAGAGGACACTGAAGGAACGCTTTAAGAAGAAGGCCATTGCCGAGGTCAATTTAAATGTATTTACAAAAATGTTTTATTACAGAAATATAAACAAAAGTATTGCTCTTTCTGAATTTCAAAGGGCAGTTGATATTGTAGATACTCAAATGCCTTGGAAAGAAAGAATACCTGAGTCCAAGGACTGCCTTTGACTTCTCCTGGCTTTGGGTTGTTAAGCAAAATATTTCACTTTTAAATATTTCCAGCCATTCTCCATAACTCCATCTTGGATGGTAATGGTAGAGGGAGGTTTTTTTTTTTATTAACCCAGAACTCTCTATATGGACCCAGTTTTTAAGGTTAGGTTCTTTTCCCAAACTGCAGAAACAATAAAGGCCACATACTTAGCCTCTGTGATGAGATTCGATGGTAATGTACAGTACAGTACTATAATTTTACTGTAGCTCTGCATCCAAAATTTCTTGTCTTTAAGCTTGCTTGTCTGTTGAGCTCCACACTTACCTCTGAAATTTCATCAGATACTTCAAAGGTGTAGACCTCTCAAATTCAATATGTCATTAATACTCCACTCATTCTTAGCTCCCTCACTAATTCTGTTTCTCCTTTAAAATTCCTATTTCTGTCTAAGGTACCACCATCTTTCCAGTCAATCAGATTTGAAACTTCAAGTTATCTTTAACTCTCCCATCCTCCAGACATAATCAGTTGCTAAGTCTTTTCAGTTCTACATCATAGCTATGGCATCTTTCTTACATGTCCCTTTGCCTCCTCTCACATAGTCATCCCTCCCCCTGCCCCAATTCAAATTCTCATTTATCCTTAACCTGGGTCAAAGCAATAGCTTCTAACTTCCAGCTTCTCTCCTCCACCTTGTACCCAACTGCCAAATTCATATCCCTTTAGCACAGGGCTCTACACAGCACTCATCCTCAAGAAGCTCAGGGTGTTCTGAATTGCCTCTAGGGAATAAAGAAAAAAACAACTCATGTTTGGCAATTAGAACCATTCACACACTCAATTTTCCAGACTGATTTACAAACATTTTCCATTCCAACCAAGCTTATTCATGACATTCTACCTAACACAATCACGACTTGGACTGGCCAGGTCTCATGCCTATAAGGCTCCCCCTCTTCACCCCACACGCTTAGAATTCCTGACTCCTTCAGAATTCCGCTCAAGCACCCATCCTATCTCTTTGACCACTCCTTCAGCTTTTATTCTCTACTTTATTTGCAATTTGTTTCTATGTGGGATATGCTAAGCACTCCCCCCCCCAAAAAAAAAATACAAGCTTCTTGAGGGTAGGAATACTTTGTGTCTCTGTTTTTCCAGTACCCAGCATAGTTCTCAGTACACAGTGGGTCATAGCTCTCCTTAATGATTGATTTAATTAGTAATATGGAAATGAAGATGCTAAATTTTTCATGAAAATCCCCCATAGAGCAGATGTTACCATACCTAGAACACTAGAAGGGCAAGCTTCAACATATGGGACCCATCATGGAAAAAGAACATACGTCCACTAGGACCAACCTACCTCATTCCCACGTGAATATTAAGTTTCCTTTATGTGCAAGACTCTGTCCTGTCCTCCAAGGTGAGGAAACAAAGATAAAACATAAATCCGGAAGCTGACTGTGTAGAGTTGCTGTTGTTATGATTGTTGTGAGTGTTATCATTTTGGTACCCAAGAGATACTTGGATAAAAGAACTGAAAATTATGAAATCAGAAATATTTCAAATTATTTTGCACTTGATGATCCTTTTGATCCCTTACAAGGATACAGTTGTTTATGGTTTATTATGCTTTTCCTTTTCATAAGCTTTCTCATTTGCTTTGCACAATGGTCCCATATGGAAACTTAGCTGAAGGTATCATTCCCTATTTTAAAAATCTTTCACGGCTTTCACAAATGTTTTCCCCCAACAGGAAGCTGTCCCTGATAACTCCAAAAAGAAATTTAGGGTTCTAAGTAACTTATAAAAAGCTACTGGTTGATATTTGAAAAATACTAAAGAGCCAAACACCAACCATTTCCCTCCCCAGAGGCACCAGCTTGTATCCCAAATATACACTCACCTGCCACAAACCTTCTGGTATCAACTCCCATGTGCTATTTTCCTTCTTCTTTGTTCACCTAGCCTGGGTGTCTTTAAGGAGCAAATGGAGTGTTCTCAGAGAGCGGGGTCAGTGTGCTCTTAAGAGAGGCTCTGAAAACTCTCCTATCTGAAAAATAACAAACAAAAAAAAACCAAGAGTAATGACTAACTGTGCTTAGCCTTAAGCAGTTGGCTTATATGACCAATGGGTTGGCACCTGCTTTGGGGCAATAATGAGAAATGTGGGAGAGGAACATCTGGAGATGAAAAGCTCTGACCCTGTGAAGAAAAAGAATCTAGTTGAATTGGAAAGATAATATATATTTTGCCTGATCACAAACAGAAGGTGAATTTTCTATAGACATGCTTCCTTTGTTTCCCCATACTGGACACTATTGGCCTTTGGTAGGATGGGCTTCTTCTTCTGCTAACACGAGCTTCTTTCTAGACTACTGAGGGAACCCAACCAAATGGACATATGGAATCATGGCAGCATAATATATCAGACATAAAGGAGAGGAAATACAACAAAATGGCAAAGAGGGATTTTACAAGATAGAATGCTAGAATTATAATTGATCTTTGGATATAGAATGTAAAATCAAGGAGGGATCTTAGAATAGATCATGTCAGAGCTGAAAGAAGCCTCAAAACAGGGAATATCAAACTAGTCCCATTCCCTCAATTTACAAATATTTCCATTGAAATTTAGAAAGGTTAAGTGAGACCTTGTCCAAGGTTTCCCAGTGAGTAGAATCCAGAGCCCTAACTGCCTTCCTTCTTCTTTTTCTAATATTATATACTTCCAAATAAATCTTCAATATGAATGAAGAATTTACACAATTTATAGGCAAATGCTCCATGATCAATTGGCCTTCCAGATAAATAGCTAGCTTCCATCTTTGGGTAAAGGCTGGAAGAAAAGTTGTCCTAAGGACACACAGACATCTGCTAGAGGAGGGACTCAAAGAGGAGTGAGGGGAAAACCACTGGTCACCACTTGGAATGAAGGCAGAAGAAGTTCTAACCAATTATTTTTCCATCATCTTTGTATAAATTCTATTGCTGGATATGATAGCATGGGATGTAAGAGTACTTGATTCATTCATCAACATTTCATTCAGTCACTGCTGCTTTCCACCATCAAAAACTCTAAGTTCAAAACTCAGTCCTCAATTACCTTTACTACTCTGTCACACCTTTTTATGGGACATGGGTCAAATCTCTTCCATTTTGTGGCCTCAATTTCTACCTCTTTAATTCAGTGTACTTTAGGATTGGAGATCCAGGGCCCCAAAGATGACTTCATCGTTTATGAAGCACCCACTACTATCTTATAGATTTCAGCTAATAAGAAGATTGTGATGGGGGAAGCCCAAAACTGCTCTGACCTGGGTGGGGAGGGGGACCATGAGGTAAAGGCTTGAGAAACTACTTGAAGGGGAGAAATTCTCCTAGAACTCTTGCCTCTGTGAAAGACCTGCCCCAGGGAATCAAGATAAAGTTGATTCGTTCTGTTACCTTAGTGGGACTACTTGAGTCCAGGACCACTCCCTACTTAGTTTAAATTTAGGTTGTCTCATTTAGCTGGAGATCTACATTTTTATTGACCCCTATTGAGCTGAAAATTGGCTCAAGTCCTCTCCCAATAAGTGGTCTCATCTAGGCCTGGGGGCAGTGACAGCATTGAGGGAATTTTATTCCCTTGAAACTTGTGTCTCAGATTTCCTTATAAACATCACGATTTTAAACTCATTTCTTTGCAGAGGACCTAAAAAGCAGGAATCATGCCATGCCAAGGGACCTCTCCTTGGCATAGTTGCCTGCAGGGACCCCCTTCCCACTTTGAAGACATTCTCCTTTCAGCGTTAACCACTCTTTATCTCTCTCATCTACTTCTCTGTCAGGACCTGGCAGAGACCTAAAGCAGGATCATGCCTTGTGAAGGAACTCCTCTCTCTCCTTGGCATAGCTGCCTGCCAGGACCCTGCCCACTGAGAAGAGACCCCCTCTTCTCAATATTAACACACCCCTGTTTATCTCCAACAGGATTTCTCTACACCCGTTGTTTCTCTCTCTGCCAGGATTTTGTCACTCAAATGTCAGCCTCCTAGCAAAAGCTGAATTCTCAGTGCCAATAAACTTCTTTTAGCCAGTCTAACTTTTTGGGTTCATAAATCCTTTTATGAAGGACCTGTGCCAATTAGAAGTTCCCACAACTCTCTGCCTTCCTCCAAACCTCATCAATTGGATCTAAACTGTTAGTGGTCTACGTGATGGAACCTTCCTAGGCCTTCCTTGAAACTTGAGGGTTTAGCAGCACCCTAATTCAGCTCCCTATTTTCATCACTAAAGATATCAATATATAATTGGACAAATTGTAAATTAGACCTATACCTGTTGTGCCACAGTTCTTTTTTAATCTCCTCACCTAATTTCTTCAATTGTCCTATTTAGTTACTCTGCCTCAGATTATAACCTTTCCCTCTTAATGTCTGATGAGACAAAGGTTTTATATCTTTAAGCTATAATCATTCCTTCTTAATGTTTGACAGGATAAAGGTCTACCCATTTTAGACATCATTAGAATATCAGTAACCCCTCCAGTACTTCCCTCCATTGTGTCATCCTAGGTACCTCCCCCCATTAAGTTATCCCTATCCAGGTACCTCCACCATTATGTGATTGTTCTTGTTATCCTTTAAAAATCTTGCTGTCCCGATACTCAGGGCTGGATTCTTTGAGAAGATAGTCTACTTCAGCCCTGGGACCAACCATGGATCCATTTGATCCCAGTATATCTCTCCATTTAATAAACTATCGATTGGTCTCTAATCTCTGTCTTGCTCAATTTCTCCAGCTTTACATACCCAATGAATTCTAGAGTTAAAAAGTTTTTTGTTTAAAACAAAACAAAACAAACAAACAAACCAAAAAAAAAAAAACTTGGTCCACTAATTTTATCTTATCTTACAGATGAAGAAACTGAAGACCAGAGAGGAAAAGTGATTTAGCAGAATCATAGAATTGGAGCATTAGAGGATTCCCTGGGAGATCACCTAGTTCAGTAGCCTGAGAGCATTGAAAAGTAGTGAGATGTGTTCCAGAACAGAATGAATTTCTGGAAGAGATAAAATTCAAAGGAAGGTTTCTCAAGTCCCATATTCTTTTGGCCATAACAATCAAGACTTTCCCCCTTTCTCCCTTTAGCTCTCACATCGACTTTAGATTATAACTACTATTTTCTAATTCTATAACTTTGAGGTGGCCCCTTCCTCCTCTTTGAATCTCACATTTTCTTCTCTCTCCTTATAGAACAAAGTGTCTTTGAACTTGGATGATCTCAAAGACCCCTTCTAGCTCTGAATCCTGCTATTCTTTACTAGGTGTGGAATTTTCTTCAACATATCAGCCTCCAGGGGGCAGAAAGTTCTTGTTTTCCTTCCAAAACAAATTGTATCCTTTCTCTTTTCTTCCTTATCCCCTTGATGTAATTTTCCTTGGAGTAGAAGCTACTTGATTCAAAAGAAGCCACTAAATATTTCAAGGATGATGGACCTATCCTTCTCATAAAGGGCCATTCATAATAGAGGAGGCAGGAATTTTGTTGCCCTAGGTCATCAACTTAAAGATATTTCATTTTAAACGTGCTTGTAGACTATTCTGCTAGAAGCATTCAAGCAAATATATTTCCCCTGGTCTTTCCCCATTTCCTCATTCAAAACATTTCAATTTTATCAGTATTCCTCTACCCAAAGAGTCAATTTCAATATCAAGGAATTCACACTTGACTCTTTAAATGGGACAAAGCATCAGTAACTCAGGCAGTGGCCTCCTCTTTGTTTCTCTCTCAGGCCCCTTAGAGATAATGAAAGGCTTCATTAGCATCTGTGTGTGTGTGTGTGTGTGTGTGTGTGTGTGTGTGTGTGTGTGTGTGTATGTATTTTATTTTGCTGAGCTCCTCAAGCAGCACACTGTATTAATTTCTTTGGCAGCCAATGCTATGTATGTTGTCAACAATCAGCTTACAGATATTGGGAATCGCTTATAGAGTAAGTAAAATGTATATTTCTCACTCTTGAGGGGGAAAAAAAGAATCAATATCACATATGTACTGACTCTGACCAGGAGACAGGAAGAACAAGAGCCAGGTGATTTATATGCTAGGTTGGGAAATTCAGAATACATTAGTAGAATAAGATATGCGTTCTTGATGGTCATATTTGTTATATAAGTCTCCAGTGTCAGCTGGTACAATATAGTTCTTACTTAGCTGAGCAGATTTAAAAGGAATAGATCTGGCTTCAAACCTGAGCTCCGCTTCCTAAAAGTGATGAGGCTTTCATTGTCTTCCCGTTCCTTCAGTTCCTACCATACTGGCATAGTTTCTGTTCCCTGCTCAGCATTCCATTTTTTGGCTCCACATCTTTGCATATGTTTTGCATCTTTGCATTGTTCTCCATGTCTGAAATGCAGTACTGTCATGAATGTTACGGAATATTATTGTTCTGTAAGAAATGATGAGCAGGATGAATACAGAGAGGCTTGGAGAGATTCATATGAACTGATGCTAAGTAAAATGAGCAGAACCAGGAGATCATTATACACTTCAACAACGATACTGTATGAGGATGTATTCTGATAGGAGTGTATTTCTTTGACAAAGAAACCTAACTGAGTTTCAATTGATAAATGATGGACAGAAGCAGCTATACCCAAAGAAAGAACACTGGGAAACGAATGTGGACTATTTGCATTTTTGTTTTTCTTCCCGGGTTATTTTTACCTTCTGAATCCAATTCTCCCTGTGCAACAGGAGAACTGTTTGGTTCTGCAAACATTTATTGTATCTAGGATATACTGCAACATATCTAACATATATAGGACTGCTTGCCATCTAGGGGAGGGAGGAGAGGAAGGGGGGGGGAAATCGGAACAGAAGCGAGTGCAAGGGATAATGTTATAAAAAAATTACTTTGGCATGGATTCTGTCAATATAAAGTTATTATTAAATAAAATAAAATAAAGTATTTTTTAAAAATGCAGTACTGTCAAACTGCTTAGAGAACAGGAAGAATGAGATCCCCATCATTGGAAGGTTTTAAAAAGAAATTGACAATGTATTGGGGAGTTAAAGGGAATGCTTGTTCAGGGATATCCTGAACATTAGCTCTGAGGTCCTTTCCAGTGCTAAGATTCCATCATATTGATATAGGATTTGGCTAACGTGTGGTACATTCAAAAGTATTGTAAAACTTTTTTTTTCTCATTATTCATCAACCATGTTAATTAATTACTCACAGTAACAATAATTTTGATTCTAAGGGACCACAGAGATTATTTATTCTAACTCAGACAACGAATCCCACCTTCCACATAGATGCTTTCCCTTGCAAACTGATAGAAATCTCATTATTTTAAGGTTATACACATGCAATCAATATTTAATATGAGTCATGTTGGGGAAAGATTTTAGAACAAAATGGAAAAAACCATGAGAAAACAACAATAGAAACGGCAACAGAAGTGAAAATAATATGCTTTGATTCACATTAAGTTTCCATGTTTCTCCTCCTAGATATGAATGGTATTTTCCATTCAAAATCTATTGGAATTGTCTTGAATCTATGCATAGCCGGGAAGAGCTAAGTTTATTATAGTTGATCATAACACAATCTCTCGGTTACAGTTATAGTGTTTTCCTGATTTCCTGGTTCTATTTCTCACTTAACTCAGCATCATTTCATGCAAGTCTTTCCCCCCTCTCTGAAATCATCCTGCTTATCATTTCTTAGAAAACAATAATATTCAATTAAATTTATATAACATAACTTATTCAGCCCTTCCCCAACTGATGGGCATTCACTTGATTTCTAGTTTCTTGTCACTACAAAAAGGACTGCTAGAAACATTTTTGCATCCTTCCCCCCTTTTAATGATCTCTTTGGGATGCAAACCCAGTAAAGACACTGATGGATCAAAGAGTATGCACAGTTTGGTAGACTTTTAGGCATAGTTCCAAATTGCTTTACAGAGTGGCTGTATCAATTCACAATTCTACCAACAACATATTAGTGTCCTAGCAAAATTCAGCAGCAAGAGATAGAAAGAGAAATTCCATTTAAAATAATTGTAGATAATATAAACAATTTGGATAATTATCTGCCAAGACAAAGCCAGGAACAAAATCAATGCAGCCAAATTAGGAAAGAAGCAGAAAGCTGGGGAAAATGTTTTATATCCATTGTTTCTGATAAAGATCTTATTTCTAAACTATATAGAGAACTGACTCAAATTTGTAAGAATACAAGCCATTCTCCAATTGATAAATGGTCAAAGGATATGAACAGACAATTTTTAGACAATGAAATTAAAGCCATTCTAGTAATATGGAAATTTTTCTCTATTTCTTGATGCTGGACTTTGTTCATAATAGAAATGATAATGATTTAGGTAAATTTATGTTGTGTCCTGCAACTTTTCTAAAGTTGTTAATCATTTCTAATTGTTTTTACTTGATTCTCTGGGATTCTCTAAATATCCCATAGCAGCCTCAATTTCTTCATCTGTGAAATGGAGAGATGTAGACCATATGATTTCACAATAATTCAAGAAATCATAACACCATAGTAGTAAAAACAAAGTAATGTAGGGGGGGAGGGTGGTGGTGGTGGTGCAACTAATTATGAGAAAACAAGGATAAATGTCCAGGTTCTAAAATATTTTAAGAAAATCAGATTATGATCATATGAAAAGAGTAATGAATTCTGAATAGGATGCTCTAGGTGACCAAAGCTCTGCCATTTTCTGAAATCTTGATCAAATCACAAACTTAAAGAATCACAGCATTTCAGAGTTGCACAAGACCTCCGAGATGTCACACTGAAAAAGACGATCTCATTTCCACAGAGAATACCAGTTTTTGCTTATTTTGCCTTTAGTCACACATACCCCATTTCACTGGGAACATAGTAACATTTGAGGTTGTACATTCTACTTTGGGACAGAAAAAATTATAATAATATCTCTACTTTTCATTAAATCTTTTTTTCCCCACATTCACTCACTCTTCCTAGTTCTATCCTCCGGGAAAAAACAGAACAAGTGTAATTAAATTTTCACATAATCACTGTTTAAAAGTACATGAAGAAAGCTATTTCTCCTCTCTAGTCTTCCCCTCTTCAGAATTTCTGCATTTTGTTATGGCAAGTTACATAATTTCTAACATTTGCTTTTATAATGTAAAATATTTATGGGTTCTTTCTTCCTTAAATGGTAGGGACTAAAGTCCTTCTTCATTCTGTTTGTCCTCTGGATCAAATATCAGCCTCTTTTTTCTCCTTTGGAAAAGGAATACAGTTGGATATCATGGCCTGGAGTTATGAGCATTCAGTGATCCCATAAGATGTATTGTGCTCTCCCATTCTATTGTGAACATAAACACACTCATGATGTCTAAGTGATTCAAGCTGAAAAAAAAAAACCTGAGAAAACAGTGCAAATGTTTTCTACATATTGCCTTCCTAGTTGCTGAGCCAAATAAAAGAAAGAAAAAAAAAACAATCATAATTTTCAATTCTGCTGAAATGTCAGTCACCATGAGTGAGTTGGTGTTTCAGTTTATTTTCACAAGCATCCCACAGATAAATATTTTCTTATCATGCCCACTTCAGTAAGCTCCATATTTTGGCAATTTTCCTCTTCCTCCTATGTCTCGTCCACCGAGACCTCGTTACTCGTGTGGGCTTCGAGGGGGGATCCAGCCTGAGGAGAAATGGGCGAGAAAGAGGAGGGAGACGAGGCTGATTGTTGCCAAGGTCTCAGTTTATTGCTCTCAGGATACAACTTATATAGGAAAAAGCATGGGAAAGAGAAGTAGGGTGATCTGGGAAAGGAACATAGGCTATAGCTGGTCCAGTGAGCAGGAACATAGTGTGGTGACAACTCAAGATTGATTCTCAAGACCGTTTTGCCCGGTTGCAGTTCTCAGGATTGTTTGACCACCTGCTCGATTCTGTTGCAGCAAGGGGTGGGGAAAAGGCACCTGGGCTAGGGCCATGAGAAAGGCACCTGGGCGGGGGCCTTCGGCTTCCAACACTCCTAACCACAATGAGCAAGGCTCAAAATGAGGACAAAGCCAAATCATCATCTAAGTTAGAGATTTGGTCTGAATTGACTGATGAAGAATCCTTTGTCATTACATATATTCTTATAAATTTGGCACAGTTCTTTATAATGAGGCCTTCCCTTTTAATCTTGCTTGTGTTTGGTTCTGTTTATGCAAAAACTTTTAAATTTAATGTAATCAAAGTTGTCCATTTTGCATTTCATAATGTTCTCTAGTTCTTCTCTGGTCTTAAATTCCTGCATTCTCCAAAGATCTGATAGTTAACTAATTTGCTTATGTTATCACTCTTTACACCAAAATCATGTACCTATTTTGACCTTATGGGTTGCAAGATGTAGGTCTATGTCAAGTTTCTGACATCTTATTTTTCAGTTTTCCTATACATTTTTTTTTGAAATAGTTTGTTCTTATTCCAGAAGCTTGGAATTTGGGGGGATTATCAAATACTAGATTACTATAGTCATTAATTATTGTCACATGTATATCTGACCTATTCTACTGATCCATTACTCTATTTCTTAGCCATCCTGTGTCAATATTGTTGGGATCAAAGTAGAAAAGATAGAAGGAAGGTCAGGTCAGCAAGTGCTGACAAAGATTGAGGTTCAGCACAGCACGTTCTACCTTCATGAGTTACAAAATCTCTAACGTTTGTTTTCAAAATCTGAATTTATCAATAATAAATCTATGTTCCTTAAAGGTAAACTATTTCTAGTTTGAGGGAATGACAACTTGTTCCTCAATTGCAATCATAAATTCTTGTGGTTCTGTTTAGCAAACTTACAACTTACTGCCATCTACATACATCAAATGACTGATAAAATATTTTGGCAAAAGCTTCCTTTAAACTTAGAAAAAATAATCAGTTGTATTTAGGAAAGGCAATAATGTACTTAAGGTTAAGCAGAGACATAATGCACTTAAATTGTCCCACTGAAAAATAACACATTTTATTTTTTTTTAATTCTTGACATTAATGTATTAGTAAATATTAGCAACAGTATTTTTCCCCATGTGGATATCAAATAATCTCCGGTTACCACTACACTAGTCTATTTTGTATATTTTCACTAGGAAAAGAAGAGACATCAGTGTGGAACTTAGCCAAAATTTTTATGATGTTAAATATTTTCAGAAGGCCCATTCAATAATTGCTCAATTAATTGTAGGATGTTTTTGACACCCTGGACTTTTTTTTTTTAAAGCACACACTTTTCTTTTTTAGTCAATATAGTATTTTCTTGTATTTATAGATGTTTTGAGTTGATGCAATTTGTAAATTTTTATATAATTTCCAAAATACATAATCGGCCTATATTTAGGGAAGAAGTAAGTAGTATTTTCCAACTTTGTTAGTAATATAAAATGAATTGTATTATGTGAAAAATGATTAATGAATGATTTCACTCTTTTGTCTGAGATGAGGCAGGCAAAGTGCTTTGCTGGTAACTTGAGTCATGTTCTATTGGTCCCTTGCTTGAGCCAATAATTCTGGATCTTTTCTGAACCTGCTAAATCCCAGACTTATAGATAAGCTGGAGTTTCATTCATTTCCTATGATGTAACTATGCTGTCATTCATAATATTAATAGTTTTCATGGTTTGGAAGCTTTATTGTTTTCCATTTGATTATGTTTATTAACATTAACTCATTCTTCTTTAATTTTGATGGCATTCAGATAGAAACTATCCTCAGACTAGTTGATGTCCTGACATTATTCATTTATTTTCAATATTATCCAGATAATTATGTAACTGTATAAAATAACTATGTGAAATATACTAATTGTGACTTTTTTTTTTGGCTGAGGCAATTGGTCAAACTGGGTGACTTGCCCAGGGTCACACAGCTCGAAAATGTTAAGTGTCTGAGGTCAGATTTGAACTTAGGTCCTCCTGACTTCAGGGCTGGTGCTCCATCCACTGCATCACCTAGCTGCCCCCATTGTGACTTATTTTTCTAATCTCTCTTTTGTGGTGGTCAGATAGAAATTTCTCTAGAAGGAGTAATTATTATATTATTCTTGTATATTTGATGTACAGCAGAGTACTGCACGAGTTAATAAAAAAATAATAAAAAAGCTGTTTTATATATATATATATACACACACACACATACATGCATACATACATACATACATGTACATATACACACACAGACATTGCTGTTACTAAATCTGCTTTCAGATAATCCAAATTTGGATTAAGTAACATATCTAGTTCATGAGTTCATGATATCAGATCTGTGGAGAAGTGTCCTACAATGCAGACATTTGATAAATATGGAGTAGGGCCACGAGGATAGAAGGGGCTGTGATATGGTAATAGGAAAAAAGTATCCATCTTTGAAGGAGACATAACAACCTCTGCATACTGACAACAGGAAGGAATATGCCATTTCCACAGTTTCCAAATGGAATAGCATTCTGAGTATCTGTCTTTATTGGTCTCAGTTTTCTCACTTTGAAAATGAGGGAATTGAACTAGCTTTTCTCTAAAGTCCTTTTCAATTCTAAAGTTCTGGGATCCTATGATTTATGGTCAGATAAGATTTTTATTACTTTTGGCCAAAGGCTATTGCAAGACTTAGAGAGAAAGAAGAACTCCACTGTGATCTTTAAAGTAAGTTATAAAGATGAAAGCAGAACAAAGTTTGTATGAGTTTTTAAGAATAAAAAAGAAGTAACACTTCAAGGTATCAACAGACTCATTTGCCCTCTAGGCTGGCTTTTCTCTCCAATATTACATCAATTATGGCCATTCTCCAAGACAAAATTCGTGACCTTCTTCTTTTCTCTCTCTTTCCAGTCTCAGCCTTTATCTCATTCTCACCCATATCAGAGAAAAATAAAGTTCTTTTGGATATGACAATACACGTAAGCTTATACAATATAAATCTGATATAAATTGGCAAGATAAGATAATTGAAGCCCTGAGAGGTACAGGAATTTTTCTAAGTTTGATAGCTACTACATTGAATAGTTCTGATTCAAATATAATCTTCTAACTCCAAACCCAAGGCTTATTGCATTACACACACAGAAATGTTAAAAACAAGTATATTTATCCATTCCTCTGTATTTAAATGAGTAAAGCAGAGCCATTTTGTAGGCAAAGTTGAATAGTGGATCTACATGAATTTGGGGTGTTGGGGGTGAGCAATTCCATGGCATAGCCTTTATTAGACAACTAGAACTTAGTTTCTATGGAGGTTGGCTGAAGGAACCAGGGTTTTTGTACTTGGAGAAGAGAAGATATAAAAGACATCTAAAATCTTTCTTCAAGTATTTGAATGAAATTTCACACTCAAGAGAGCTTAAGCTTGTTTTGCTTTACCCTAGAGAACAGAACTAGGAATAATGTGCCAAAATTGCAAAAAGACAAAGGTCAGCTTGATAAAAAAGAAAATATTCTTTAACACTTCGAGTTATCCAAAAGTAGAAAAGGCTGCCTCATAAGGTAGTAAGTTTTTGATTACTGAAGATCTTCAAGAGAAGTCTAAATGACTATTTCTCAGGGATCTAGCAGATGTTATTCCAATCCAAGTAAAGGTTAGACAAAGTAATTTCTAATTCTGTGAATTCTCTGTATTTTCAATCTACCTCATTCAGCTGGTAGCTTCTCTCTCAGATTCTGTCTCCCTCAGATTCATTACTATCACCAAAGTACAAAAAGTTCCTGGCTTAGTAAAGTTTGGATTGTTCTGTAAGTGATCTACTTATCTTTTGGTAGCACCGGTTATTTCTATGCCCCTATAGGCCTTAGAAGACCACACAAGTGCTGTGACTGTGACATTGCCTCTACTGAGCATTCTCTTAGAATGTGAAATCTAAAATAGCCAGCTGATTTCTGAGAAGTGGACATTCTATTATGCAGGTTAAGCCTGAGTTCATTCTGTTGGGGGACAAAGGGTCATACTACAATTGACTGAGTGTGTCTGCTCTTGATTGACTGGGGGAAATGAGTGGGCTTACCTTGAAACTGTGTGTGCAGAGATTACATCTGATGAAAAAACAACCCTGGAGAGATTGCAGTATTTTGAGAAAGAAAAAATAAAGGGGGGAGCGGGAGGTGGGAGAGGAGTTGAAGAGGGAGATCATACAGCCCAAGGAGGAAAATAAAACAGTAGGCTCTGGAGAAGCCATGATCCTCAGGCATGAATGATTTCAATGAACACCAGGAACTCAACTTAAGAATGAGAAGTGGGTGAAATTCTTAGATACTGCCTGTGATAAGAAGGACACAGAAAGACAGAAAGAACAAACAGACTTGTCACACGTCTATTACAAAAGAAAAAAGGTCGGATATACTTTACTCTTCTCCTTCTAGTGTCATTTTCATTTTTATTCAAGTGGGCAGGCAGGAAAATATTTTTAAAATGATGCAAGAGGAGCAGCTAGGTGGTACAGTGGATAGAGCACCTGCCTTGAATTGAGGATGACCTGAGTTCAAATCTGATCTCAGACACTTAACACTTCCTAGCTGTGTGACCCTCGGTAAGTCACTTATTCCCAATTGCCTTTAAAAAAAAAAGAAAGAAAAAAAGACAAGGATATTACAATAATGGCTTCTACTTAAAAAAGACTCTAATGGTATACAAAATACATTGCAACTCAAAACTGGATATTGTTCCCATATTATAGGTGAAAGAATCTAGGGTCAAAAAGGAAGTTACAATTTTTTTATTTTAAAAAAATTTAAAAGAAAAAGAAATAAGTGACTGGTATAGTCTCATAACTAGCACATTTCCAAGATAAAGACTATTTCTGGATCTAATGATTTTGGGTCTACCACTAATTGCTCTGACTTGCTCCAGACCAATCTATAATTGGTTCACATTTGAATGGAAAATTATTTTTGCACTTTAAAAAGTATTAATTTGTTATAAGAAAAAATGTTTAATAGGATATTGGACTTCAGTCTGATCATTTTCCATTAAAATACCATTCATAGGTTTTGGGGAAAGATATTCATATTCTTTAGATCACAAAATCAACATCCTCTAATTGTGGTGCATAACTTGTGACATGTGTTAGAAAAATATTGTAATGCCGGAGAAACTGAGGCAGGAGAGAGATTAGAGAGGTTTAATATTTTATTAATTGGAGAGTAAGATTGACTGGACAGGACTCTCGTCTCAGATTATCCAGTCAGACAGAGATAAGTATACTGGGACCAAAGAATCCATATTGGTCCCAGGGCTGGAGGACCCAAAGAATCCATCATCCAGCATACAGCTGCCAGATGCCATTCTCCAGCAATGAATGGAGGAACCCCAACTTCTTAAATACCTTTTTGGAGACAAACAAGAGAAAGGGAGGGAAGGTTTTTTTATCAGGGAGGGGAAGCCATAAAACCTAAAAATTCCAGAGACAAAGAAGTAAAGATATCATGGGTTGATCTTGGAATATTTTAAGGGATATTGTAAATCCCTGAAAGAGTCAGGAGATCTACTCTTTTATCTTGCTAATTCATAACCCGAGAGCGAATAATCCTTAGTTTTACTGGGTCAGAGACAGAACAGTTAAGGAAACTGAGACAGGGAAACTGAGTCAGGACAGTTAAAGAGAACTGTGGCATAACAATATCTACCACATAGAAACTATGACCTTGGCTTCCAAAAATATAATCTTACAGTACCTCGGAAGCATTATTGGAACAGCTTCTTTCTTTACCTTCTCTAGGAGAAAGCACCTCCCATAACCTCAAGAGAAATTTCACTCTGTAGCTACAAGATAGTATGATTCCTTCTAATAATTTCAGGTTTACTCCTATAATAAGTTAAGAAAAGAAAAATTATCAGAGCTAGAAGGGACATCAGAGGTCATCTAACCTCCTTATTCTACAGAAGAGGAAACAGAGAAGAGAGATGAGATTTGCAAAAACCATGTCATAAAACCCAGGAGTGGCAGAACAAACATTAGAATGTAGGACTTTTGATAAGAAATTTATTTTGATTAGAACTTTTTCCTAATCTTTTTGATTAGAAGTCTGCTTTGATTAGAATTTCTGCTTCAGAAATCTCCCATTCCATTAAATCACTTTGCATATTTTTGCATCTAACCAACTAAAATGATTGAATTAAGTATCTACTGTTTGCCACTGTTAGGCAATGATGATGCACTGAGAATCCTCTTCTTCTAGGAATTCACATGCTGCTAGGGAAACACATTTACACAGATAACCAAACAAAAGAGAAATTGAAAGAGAGGCAGGAAAAAAAAAAAAAAACTAGAAAAAGAAGATAAATAAAGGTTTTCCAGAGCATGGTGTCTATTAACTGGGTATTAAAAAGAAAGAAAGAAAGAAAGAAATGTATTCTTAAAGATAAAGAGGAAGAAGGAGTATAGTCCAGATGTGAAAAATAGCTTGTCCAAATACATGGATATAATTACTGGGAAAATTGGAAAGCAGTTTGAAAGAAACTAGGTATGGACCAATATCTCATACTGTATACCAACATAAGATCAAAATGGTACATGATTTAGTTATAAAGGATGATAAGATAAGCAAATTAGGTGAGCAAGGAATAGTTTTACCTGTTAGGATCTATGGAGAAGGGAAGAATTTATAACCAAACAAGAAAGAGAATATTATAGGATATAAAATGAAAAATTTCAACTACACTAAATTTTTAAAAATTGCACAGACAAAATCAACATCAAGATTAAAAAGACAGCACAAAACTGGAAAAGCTGAGTCAAACTGATAAGAATACAAGTCATTTCCCACTTGATAAAGAGTCAAAATATATAAACAAGTAAAAGTTATCAGATGAAGTACTCAAAGCTATCTATGAAAATAAATTTAAATCCCTATTGATTAGAGAAATGGAAATTAAAACAGTTCTGTGGTACCAACTCATATCTATAGATTGTATAATATTATAGAAAAGAAAAGTAGCAAATGTTGGAAGATATGCAAGAAAATTGGGACTAATGCAATGTTGGTAAAGTTGTGAACTGACCCAAAAATTCTGAAGGAAGCATGCCTAAAAGTCATAAAAAAACTGTACATAACTTTTGACCCAGCAATACTACTAGGCCTGTATTCTAAAGAAACAAAATAAACAAACAAACAAACCAATAAATAACCTATATGCACCAAAAATATTAATAGCACTTCTTTTTGAAGTAGAAAAGAATTAAAAATTGGGGTGATGCCCATCAATCGGGGCATGGCTGAACAAGTTGTGATATATGATTGTGAAGAAATACTATTGTGATATAAGAAATGATGAGCAGTACAATTTCATAAAAACCTGGAAAGACATATATGAATGGATTCAAAGTGAAGTAAGCAGAATCAGATGAAAGACAAAACTATTATAATTGCTTTTACATGTAATTGGGAAAAATAAAATATTATTAAATTGTTTATCAAATTCAGTGGTATGGTAAGCCATACAATATGGTTATAGCAAATAGTATGTGATGTAATGCCGGAGAAACTGAGGCAGGAGAGAGATTAGAGAGTTTTTAATATTTTATTAATGGGAGAGTAAGATTGACTGGACAGGACTCTGGTCTCAGATTATCCAGTCAGACAGAGATAAGTATACTGGGACCAAGGAATCCATATTGGTCCCAGGGCTGGAGGACCCAAAGAATCCAGCGTCCAGCATACAGCTGCCAGCCACCATTCTCCAGCAATGAATGGAAGAACCCCAACTTCTTAAATACCTTTTTGGAGACACAGAAGAGAAAGGGAGGGAAAGTTTTTTATCAGGGAGGGGAAGCCTAAAAATTCCAGAGACAAAGAAGTAAAGATATCATGGGTTAATCTTGGAATATTCTAAAGGAATATTGTAAATCCCATAAAAGAATCAGGAGATCTACTCTTTTATCTTGCTAATTTATAACCCAAGAGCGAATAATCCTTAGTTTTACTAGGTCAGAGACAGAACAGTTAAGGAAACTGAGACAGGGAAACTGAGTCAGGACAGTTAAAGAAAACTGTGGCATAACAGTGAAGGAGAGAAATGTGAAATAAGTAGATAATTGGGAAGTAACCAAAAAGGAAGCTGGGCTCACTTAATAGTAGAGGAGGATGATGACCAAGAGAAGTGACCAAGACTTAAAGAATATCATGGAAATTGGAGTAAAGATATAGATGTATGAAACTCATGCCAATTTTTGAAATTAATTTAGGAACCATTCTTGATATTCTCCCACCTTTTTTGATACGGAGTTGTGGCCTGTTGTTTCAAAAAATATTATGAGATACCTTAGAAATTCCCACTGGCTATCCTAACAATGCCAAAATATTGATATTTATGAGCCTCAGGCATTACTATATTAATTTATTGTGAGAATCATGTAGGCTAGGGCAAGAGCAAGAGATATTCAGTGATTTATTTCACATGCAATGCTAAGTCATGTCCAGGTCTGCTTTATACTATGTGTCTTTACCACAAGCAGATCATTTACAATTTAAAAAGTGTTTAAGCAAGTAACTACACCCAAATCTGCTGTATTACAAGCATAGAGGTGTGAGAAACGAGGGTTGAGAGCTTCCTTGACAGCAGTGACATCCCCTGGCTGGCCACAGGCTTTGCAAATAGGTGTGGGGTTTGTGGCCAAAAAATGGGTTTATGACACTAAGAAAACAACTTTCTTAGTGGGAAAAAATCCTGTTATTGTCCCATTTTGCCACAAGTCTTAGATTTCCCAGATTCTATAGCACCCTGTTCTCCCAGGCATCACTGGAGAGGGAGAGAGGTGACAGAAGTTCCATGATTAAGGGGACTCTTGTCAAAAATTCAGCAATTCCCAGTCTGGACGTCCCCAGCCAAAGAATTCTGCTGGAGAGTGGCGCTCCTGATAGCTCAAACCTTCCTGGGTATTAGGGTGTCCCAGCTATAGATTAAACAACAGCAAGAGAAGGCTTACCTTGGCCAAAATTTTGGGGATCCCCCTAATGGCCATCAAATGTTGAGGTGTGAGAAATGAGGGTTGAGAGATCCCTTAACAGCAATGGTGTCCCCTGGCTGGTCGAAGGCTTTGTGAAAGAATTCACAAACCTGAATGAATATAGGCACAAGGTTTGTAGCAAAAAATGGGTTTATTACACTAAGAAAACAAGTTTCTTAGCAGGCAAAATCCTATTAGGATTTTTGCAAAGGTTTGAGCACACAGCTTTTGATTATATTGGATTTTTGTTGCCCTGAGCCAGGGAGCAATTTGAGGGACTAATTTTCAATCCAATAGAGGGTAGTGATAGGCCAAGATTTCCAATTGAATTGAATGAGATTACTATCTGGGAGTTTCCCTATGAATAGGAGGGTGGGGTCCCTCCCAGAGGCCCACAGGATTTGAGACCTAGAACCACCATTCTCCCAAAGATCAAAGGGGACACAGTTTACATCACAAGTATAATTTAATACAAATACGCATATTTTGACTTAGTGGCAAGAGAGATGCTGTGAAATAGCAGACTTATTTGATCAGACAAAGATTTTGTTGTTGTCTAGTTGTTTCAGGGGTGTTTTATTCATTGTGACCCTATTTGGAGTTTCGGCAAAGATGCTGAAGTGGTTTTGTTGTTTCCTTCTTCATTTTATAGCTGAGATATTGAGGCAGAGTTAAGTGACTTTCCCAGGGTCACACAGATAATATCTGAGGCCAGTTTTGAACTCAGGACCTCCTAACTCTAGGGCTAGCTTTTGACCCACACATCTGCCCCAAATCAAGATACAACTTAGTAATAAATGTTGTACTCTTCAAGCTAATTTTAGTTAGTTTGAGAAAAATAGGAATTGCTGCTTTTATGCCATAATTGTACACATGGGCTTTTATTTGTAGGACCTGACTTTTTTTAGGACTACAAGATTCTTTCTTTCCTTTACTCGTTTTATAGGTAAACAACCTAAGACAAGTAAGTAATTTGCCCTGTCATATAGATAGCACGTCCAGAATTTGAACTCTGGACTCCTGCAAAATGTTAGCTATTAGGTCTACTCTCCTAAGGTACAAGGCAAGTCCTCAAACTCTTCTCACCAACACTAAATTCTTGGTACACTCAAGCTAAGTAAATAGATGGACCATCACCCAGCAGCTGCCCTCCCAAAGTGGAGTTACCGTTAGGGTCCTGGCTCTCCAAAAGCAACTGAAATTGGATAGCCATTCCTTCAGGTAAAATAGATCAAAAGATATGTTCTCCTGTCCTGTAGGCAGATTGTGCTAGGGTTTTGAAATCATCTACTTATTATACAGCTTACAAAATTTCAGGCAGAGAAATGAAGAATAATAAGAGCCAGAAAGTGCAAAACTTTAAAATGCTGGGGCAAAGATCTTCTTTGTTTTATTTTAGAAGTACTATGGAACCTCTGAGTCTAGCTGAGCAAGATGATTTTTTTTTTGGAAGAGGTTAGCGAATTATTTTTTTTATAATTAGAATTTGTCTGTTTCGAAGAATGATTTCCTGTCTTGTAAGTTTTGCTAATCTGGGGACAGGATGTAGATATAATTACTGATTTTCTTCATGTTCTTCATTTTGTTAGACTACAGCTATGTATAATATTCCATAATACTCTTTTAACTTGTATATGTTATTATCTTTGCTTTTTCATTCATAATGTTGGTAATGTTCATTTTTTTTTTCCCTTCTAAGTCAATGAGTTTGCTAATGGTTTGTCAATTTTATTGGTTTAAAAAGAGTTCCAGAATTTATCGATTCAATTCTTCTATTATTTTACATTTCAATTTTTTCTTTTAATCTTTATGATCTTTTTTCCCCCTTTTGTTGCATTTTCATTCCTTTGTGTTTTTTTTTACTCTCCTGTCTATAGATATGAAGCTAAATTATTTATTTTCTATTCTTCTCTATTGTTCTGCATGGCTTCTGTGTAGAGCTGGGGGAATGGATGAAATGTACAGAAAAGCACCAACTCTTGTTGCTAGTCAGGATTTCCTATTATGTAAAGGGGTTCCAATAGCTTCAGAAGCTAATGGATTCCCTCTTACTAGAAATCATTTAAGCAAAGACTGATAAGGCACTTGGTAAGGATGGTGTTCACTTAAGCACTGCACTTGTTGACCCTCTGTACTTCCTTCCAGCTTTGTGGATAGCAACTCTCTGAACTCCTTAGTTCAAGGGCAGCTAGCTAGTTGGTGCAGTAGGTAGAGCACTGGGTTCTACGGCAAGAATAACTTGTTTCCAACTAAAGCCTCAGAAGCTTATTAACTTTATGAATGAGTAAGTCCTTTCCTATCTGACAGCCTCAGGTATATTGCATGTGAGATGGAGCTAATAACAATCACCTACCAGAGGATTATTGTGAAGATCAAATGAGATAATCTTTGTAAAGTGTTTTACAAAACTTTTAAAAAATGGCAATGTAGCTATTGTTCTTATCTTAGCAAACAGACAAATGGCATTTTACCAGAGACCTCTCATGTTTCTGAGAGTAAAGGGTAGAAGTCAAGAGCAAGATGAAGTGTTCTGTAAAGCTTAAAGCATATTATGAATGTTACCTATTATTTCTGTGATTACCTCAAAATGTGATTTATTTAGGGGCAAACAAGCTTAACATTATGATAGATTCATAGCTACATACTAAAGAAAATTGTTATACTTTGGGATATACCAATGAGCTGCTTCCTGCCCTATTCCAGAAATCAGTACCTATGGCAAGGGGGAAATAATGGGGATGAGCCATATTTCTGAATCAGTATGTCATTCCTTATGTGCTTAGGCTTGATCTCACACAGAAAGAATAAATTCTCTATTCTACTACTGCTTGATTTGCATGACCAAAATAAGATAGATTATTTCACCTTTGTACATGATTGAATCATGCATTTAGGTGGCAGTTCAATAGAAGCAGGGCAGTGGCTCAGTGATCAGTGTGTAGCTTGAGTGACTATTGTATAGATTTGAACTAGGTCAAAGTGATGGAGATTTTATAAACTTCTGGCTTATGAATCACTTATCTTTCCTCAGTTTCTTTAATTCACTTTTAGTTCTGTTCTTTTTTTTTTTTTTCTGTGTTCTGTTTTTAAGATGTTATACATAGATTTTATCTAAGTTGCATGTGATGACCACGTATTTATAATCAGCTGGAGTCAGGAATTCAGGTTAAGGGAAAAATCTTCAATCTTCATTCTCAGTAGAGGTGAAGAAGTATTGCGATAGCAATATGGGCAGCTGCGACAGGAAGTCAGCTAGTAGAGGGGGATCAGAGGTGAAGGGGGGTCACAATAGCAATGCGAGCAGCTGTGACAAGATGCCAGCCAGCAGTCTCTCCTTCCCCTTCCTTTTCCACTCCCCTGCCTCCACCCACCAAAAACTTCATTTCCTATATAACACATCAGGACTTGCACAAAAGAGTGGGCAGGGGCCATTCTTTCTCCAAGCATATATATTAATAGAGTATAGTCCAATTACTATTTAGCCTCACGTGCTTGGGACCTCAGTGCATCAACTCAAGCCTCAGCCCATTACAGTTGCATGTAATTGAAAAATTAATAATAAGAAATTTTTATGGCAAAATAATTGTTATTTTCTTTTTTGTTACAACTCTAGTGAATGAATCTCCTCTAACAGGCTATTCAGTTTAGGAAATTCCTCTTAATTCCTTTAATGTAATTTTATTTTATTCTCACTTGTTCCCTGTTGATAATAGGGAAATTCATCTTCTGCTTTCCTCATGACAACTCAGATTGCATTAGATACACACTGCCCCTTGTTTTTCTTTTACTGTCTTAAAAACCCTATTCTTTTAATCTGAGGGGTCTTATTTTCCAACGATTTTTACTTTTATTGTTATTCTTTCTAGTTTTAATATATCTTTTGATTTTTCCGAATATTTTAAAATGTGAACTATCTCATTCAAAAGAAAAAAAAATAGAAAGTTATACTTTCTTTATAAAATTTGTCCAGAATTTCTTAAAAAAGAAATATTTTTGCCCCACATGTCATTTTGTCTTTCCTTATTCCACCCATAAAAATTAAACTACTCTTTTCATACATGTATTCAACAAAAGTCTAATCAACTTTATGGGGAAAACAATCAGCCAAATACTGATGCTGATGTACTTTATAACTAGTATGTTTACTTAGAACTTGTACATGTATGTGTATTAGTTGGTAATATAAACTTTAACTTTTTAAGAGAATTATATGTAGAGAGTCATTTAAAGTGATTATGATTATCATTTTTCATACATCAATTGAAAATGATTAACTTATAACGTGGGACTTAATTTCATTATGCTTCTTTTTAAAAAGCTCATTTTATCCAACTTAAAAGAGGCAAACACAGACTACCATCTAAACACAACTTGGCATTAATAAATAATAAAAGACAACATAAGCTTCTTCAGGCAAGAAATGGGTCACAATTGTAGCATCGAATTTTCAGGTGTATTAGTATAACTTATCTTTCATTGTTTGCCAGAACAGAATTAGAAGTCATTTTTAAAACTTGGTAAGTCACTGTCACCCGAAATGATTTTTGAGATCATTTCTTTTTATGGACCAAACATCTGCCTCATTAAAAATCCCATTGTTCTTAGTTTCACAAAATGTGAGACAATGTTCATGGGAAATACTTCTTTGTTAACACATTCTAACAACATTTCAGTTCTAAAATGTATATCTTATTGTGGCTTAGCATTAAGCTTCCAGATGCTAACAGGAAATATTGTTCATTTTCATTCATGTATATTCTTTTTATTAACTATTATTACTATTTAAACATTTTAATCAATTTCTATATTTAATATACTGAAGATGTTATATGTTCAACATATGCCATATGTTTTCATTTTAATTTAAAAAAGGAGTATGGATTTTCTAAGTTTATAATGCCCAAATTGAGCATAAGACCCCAATGTAGATTATTAAAGCCTAAAAAACATCACTGCATTCTTTATATTTAGTTCTCTTTTATTCCATTGATATTTATTTTTGCGCTTTTTATTTTAGCCCTAATAATAGACAGAACAGTCCCATAAGAATTTCTTGTATGCTCCCAGTACCAATTATGTAGCACTTACAATATTTGTCAATTGATAGGATAGATATTATTGACAAAATATGTAAACAGACAAATATAATTTTTGTTTATGTTAAAAAAAAAGGAACAATTTTCTTTTCTGTTGTGGCAAGATATTTTACAATTTCTTTTCTATTTGAAGCAGCAATTAAATTTTAAACCTTGTTTGGAACTCCAAAGTGTGTGTGTGTGTGTGTGTGTGTGTGTGTGTGTGTGTATGTGTAAAACACAAAATCACACAAAATCATTATATTTCTATTCATACACATGAGTATGTGGAAAAAATGTTTTCATGCCATTATATATAGGATGAAATCATAAAATCATAGAATTTGGGTATTCACAAATACCTCAGAAGTCATTTTGTTTAATTCGTACCTGTATCTTAAATCTATCTAAACCATCTCTTTTCTTTGGAATTAGAATTGGATTTTAGATAGATGTATAATATAATTTTGCCATCTTACTGGTTGGGGAATTCTCTGTGCTGGATTTTAGAAGGTTTATGATATAACCCATTAATAACAATGGGTGGCAAAAAAATCAAATCAAACACATTTTATATAGTTCACATTTATTTAACTTTTAAAAAAGTTCATAATGTGCGTTCTTCATACTAACCCTAGGCAGTTTATTGTAGGTAAGTACAATGCTCATTTTCTACATTAGCAAATAGACCTTAATTGTTGTCATGTAACTTAACCAAAGTCTTGCCATTAGTGATGGAACTTGGTCTCAGAGGCAAGTTTTCCATTATTATTCTTGAACTCTTTCCATTACTCCATTTTGCATAATAGGTTAGCAACTTCATAATTATGAGAAACACTTCCAGCCAAGATGGCTACTCGATGGGTATCAGGCAGCTTACGTCCCCCAAATCTATACCAGCAAAAAATCTACAACACCAGACTGAATAATGATCAAGAAATCCAGGAAGAAAGTATCCTAAATGACTTCATCAACCCCAAATTTCACAAAAAGTCAGCCAGAAACTCTCAGGTGACAAAGGAATAGCAACAAAGTCATGGCCTAATATAGTTAAACAAGAGTGTAATCTACCAGAGACACATCTAACTTTGACATGTTTACCATGATTGGTAAAGGTTCTCATCACAAAGTCTGAAACAGCTTCAAACCCCAAGCAAGTATTTTAGAAACCACTGGGAGCCATAGCACCTAGTCTAGATATCATATTTATCAGATCTGGCTATCTCAGGCACAGGGCTTTAGTATTCTGTTCAGATATACTATATAAGACCCTAAGGATCCATCACTGAGCCACAAAAATCTAGTGGGGCTTATTCCTAGAAAATATAAGTTAACCAAGTTTATTAAAACTAAGCAGATTCAACTACCACACCTAAAAGCCTGCATTCAGAAATTATTGTTACATAGATGAACCAGCTCAATATATAAACTACTATAAATAATTATAATAGATCCAGAGGTACCCTAAAATACAAACTAGGAGAGAATAAATACAAAGCACTTACATAGCTTTAAAATCTTGCGGACTTCCTTAGATTTTACAAGTCTCTTCCCACTGATAATGTTCAGTAGCACTCATATTCAGACATTCTGCCTTCATTTCTGTTTTACTGTTTGAAGCCTACTCACTTGTAGATTAAGAAAGAGAATGAAGCATTTACCTCCCATGCTATACAGACCACAATGAGTTTCTTTCTTTAAATTACATTAATTTAAACATTAGCTGTGCGGCTAGGTGGTGCTGCAATGGATAGAGTGCTAGGCCTGGAGTCAGGAAGACTCATCTTCCTAAATTCAAATCTGACCTCAGATATCCCCACTGCTATGTGATCTGGGCAAGTCCTTGAACACTACTTCAATTTCCTCATCTGTATAGTGAGTTGGAGAAGGAAACGACAAACCACTTCAGTATCTTTCCCAAAGATAAAACAAAACAAATGAAAAACCAGAAATAATCCCTAAAACAAATGGGGTCATGACAAGCTGACATGGCTGAAAATGACTGAACAGCAAAACGTTAAATTTAAGTTTCCATATACTGAATATGTCATGTGCTTTAGCCACTGGAGAAAGTGGCCAAAGGGTCTTAAAGCTACTTGGTAGTTCCTTGATTTTCTGAAGAGTACTGTAGCAATCTACAGTATAGTTGCACTTGATGGCCTGTTGGCCCTTTCCTCCTCACTGATAGCAAGTGAGCTGCTACAGAGGGCTGATTTTCAGATAATAGAGATGATCTGCTTATTGTTAATGGAAGACTCTTTAAGCCAAAGATCGCAAGGAAAAATGAATTTTCTACAAAGACTACCTGAAGAAGAAATCACTGCATTTAGAAGAAATCAAGAGACTTTTAAAAATACAAACCAAGAAGTAAGAACTGGAATGAAACTAAATAACTTACAGTGGAAGGTGATAAACTTCATCTAATTCATATTGGACTCCATAGAAATTGGAATATATTAAACAGAAATCACTGACTCCGTGAGATATTAGAACTATTAGAAGATAAAGAACTATTACAATAAAAAATGGAACTGAAAAAATATAAGAAAATATAAAGTATTTTCTATCAAAAAAATTTAACTCACCTAGAAAATAGGTCAAATTATTAATTGAACTAGAAAATAGGTTAATTATTATAGAAATAATTTAAGAATGAACAGGCTACTGAACAGTATAATAAAAAGCATTATATTTCAAGAAATCATAATTAGAAAAATGTTTCTTTAATTTGTCCCACCCATAATATTTCTAGAAAGAACTCATTTGTGAGAACTGTTATTTCTTTACCTTCTTCATTCTCCATGATCTTTTGATGATCCATGATTCTTCTGAACTATAGGGACACTGTGAACCTTAATACCAAGCTAAAACTTTCTTGGATGTGAATATCCAGGATGGCCTATGCCTAAGGCCAGCCCTAGCTATGTGATGCATTAGTCATTTTTTTTTTTGGCTATAATTGATACCCATGGAAATTTGGTAGGTAAGGCTGTACGGATAAAAGCTGGGAGGGTGTGTTTACCTATTGTGTATTTATTCCACATAATAAAGCAGACATAATATCAATACAGTATAACTGGCACTTAAAAAGTAACTCTTGATTTGCCTTTCCTTCATGACTTTGACAAAAGACCTGATAATCTCTGTCTTCTTGAATGTTTGGCAGATGAGAATAAAATTCAGCCAACCCTGTCTTGTACGCATTCTGATAGCAAATGAAATAATTATTGAAAAATGATAATCGTTGTTTATTTCATTTAAATGCCTCATTGAGATCTGGGAGTAGTCATTTGAATACTGGGGAAGGAACAACTGGAGCTGGAACTATATTGCTGGAGATTATTTTTTATTGTTTATTAATAATGTTTGAACCTAGCTTTAAGTGACTAAAACTTGTAGAAACCAAAAAAGCTTTCTCTGGAGAACAGGCTGACCTCAGAGATATTCCAGGGAAGCTAGATAGTTGTAAGGAATGCTGAGTTCTCACCCATTGATTATGTGGGGTTCCCTTCGATCTAGTTTTGGGTCCACCAAAATAGATTGAGTTACCTGCTGATATACATCTCAAACTGCCCTTCTTTTGCAGACTTCTTATTATGTGAGATTAGTCAAGCAAATGTCCTTATACCTGTATCTGAACTCTATATAATGGAACCTCACAAATACTCAGGAAGGCATCTACTCCTTTTTTCTATCAAAAGCCATAATAAATATCCTTCTAAAGGCATTTCACATTTTAGGTTTTCTTCTCATGAATAACCATGTTTGCAGTGTTATGGATATCTACCTCATGAGAAGGATGGTTCCTTGGAAACCTCCTGCCTCTACCAAAATGTCAAAGACAAACACTTATCCATAAATCAAGCCAGTGGATCAAGACAGCCTAAACCAAATAGTATTCAGAGGGCTGGACGCTCATATGTTCTCAACATGTGAAAGAAATCATAGTCCATCTTCCCATTTGGAGCTTATTCTGCGCAACAAAAGTACTGGATTTGGATTCAAAAGTCCTGGGTTGAAACCCATGCTGTGTGACATGTGCCAAATCATTTCGCCATATCTGGTTTAAAAAAAAAAAAAAAAAAAAGGAAGAGCCACTGATTGCCTCTGAAAACCCTTCCATGTGGAAATCTCAGATTCTCTAATCATGCAACAGCTCTTGGAGGTCAAAGAGAGTGATCAAGTGCTTTAGCATTGGCCATGCTTCACTCTCTATCTTCTTTGTAATATTGCTTTCCTTTTGCAGGATTTTTTCATGAACATGTGGACATTTCCTAAGCCGGCTTGAGAGTCCCTTTAAAATGGTATTGAAGGCATATAATTTTTGAAACAATATTAAGTCATTTGGGAAGCTAGGTGGTACAGTGCCAAGCAGACTTGAGCTCAAATCCCTCCTTAGATGCTTACTAACTGTGTGACCCTGGGCATGTCACTTGACCCCGTTGCCTCAATTTTCTCATCTATAAAATGACCTGGAAAAGTGCAGAGGGCCACAGATAGTGGGGGAACTCTGGGTAAAGTATAAGACCCTTCAGCCCAGAGGGAACCTGCTGACAATATCTGGTTTGGCTTCCCATCTCCCCTAAGGGCTCTCAGCCTTCCTAGAAGTCAGGGAGGGCATGGCTATGTGTTCTACTTGAAGCAAGGGATACTTACAGTAAAGAGAGACATTTACATATCAGTAGCAGGGTGCTTATAGTTAGCACTTGCTCAGTGTGATGTAATGATATAATGGTTCTCTAGTTGGCACATGCTCAGTGTGCTGTAATGATGTAATCACACTGAGGTATTTAAGGGCTGAGAGGACTGGAAATAGAGACACTCCATCTTTGACCATCCTGGTGGCTCTCCTGCCTCCTTCACTCCTCCGCTAAGACCAAGGCTGGTCCCGAGATCCTCCAGAGAGCTAGTCCTGACACTACAAAAAGGAAAATGGGAAACAAGTCCAATGTCTTTGCCAAGAAAACTCTAAGTGGAGTCACAAAAAGTCAGACATGACTGAAAATGACTGAACTACAACAATTAGGTCATTTATTAATACTTACCATTATATGTTTATTTGCACAACTGTGTAGGAAACATTTTCTAGGTAATCTGGCAGTGCTCATAGCCTGTCTTAAAAAATAATGATCATACTTAGGGGTGATGACAGAAATTAAAAGGTACATGTTGTTGAATTTACACTCATTTCCAAAAGTAGTTGCTAAAGCATTATTATACTCCTTTATAACTAATAAGTTACTGGAAGAAGAAAAAAAGATTGTATCATTTTTCATAGTCTAGAAATAAGCATCTTTGCTTTAAATAGCAAAGGCATCAAGCTTATCAAGGGAAATTATTCAACAAACATTATAGGTTTTTGTTTTGTCATATCTTGAGTCATCCTAAAATCCAGTAGTATTATTTTCTCAGAAAGAAATGCCATCTTGAAAAGACATTCCATATGATTCTTCAAAGTATAGATTATAGATTGTGTTATTATAAAAGTTTTATAGGAGTTTTTATTAATCATTTACAAAGAATTTATTAAGTATATCTGATTAACTAATAAAGCATCAATAGGAACTAGTCCAAACCGCATGCATATATTATTGGGATGCAGCATATGAAGGAAATCAAGTTAGTCTTCTTAGGTAAATGAATGAATAATTGAAAATGTGTCTTTGATGAATAAATGCCCACTTGATTCTATTGAGAGGAAATATTATTTCCTAGGATAGTTAAATATTTCTAAAGTCTCAAACAGAAAAATAATAAATTATTGCAGAAAGTATAGAAACACATGATATTATGTAATCCATTGGAAAAGGCACTGGTCCTGGAGTTGAAAAGCACTTGGGTTCAAATTAGCCTTTAAAATTTACTTTCTTTGTTGTTACTGGGTAAGTCATTTATTCTCCCTGGACCTTTTCTCCCATCCGTAAAACAAAATGGGTGAAGTAGATTATCACTAAAATTCCCCCTCCTCTAATATAATAATACTTTGAGATATTGGTGGGAAATTGGTTTCAAGCTGTCTTTCAGCCTCCTTCTCAAAAGCAGCTATCTCATCAAGCCTCATTCATTGGGCCTCCTGGATCGCTGTGAAAAAAAAAGTTAACTAGAGCACCTAGTTATCAAGAATAATGAGTTTATTAAATAGAAAGGTTTCATATGGCTACAGTGCAGGGGAAGACTATCTGCAATCTCTTGTTACATGTGTGTCTCCCTCTCCCATTTTATTCCTACCCGCTCTAGGCAAAGACTTGCTTGGGAGTAGTTGATTCAAGTGCACAGATTCTTATTGACTCCTCTGCTTACACAAAGCTGTTGAGGTACATTGCCTTTTCATGCCCTTCAGTATACAGTTGTGTTTGAAGGAATTGTAGAGGTCATTGGTCTCAAAGTTAATTCAATCTGGATCTTGAAAGAAGTAATAGATATCTATTGGCAGATGATATTCCATAGAACTAGAAGACTATTCTTGTACCTGTTGCTGGGCTGCATCACCGAATCAATGTTGCCTGCAGTTTCAGTGCACCAGTCCCAGAGCCCATTTGGTGGATAGACAGGTACCTTTCCACATTACAGCATTTCAGAAACTTGCATTTAGAGATACGCGATATATAAAATGGACCTTTGCATTCATCATTTCAGTAATCCTGTCCATGTACCAATATATCTGGGACAATTTCATCAGCCCAGCAGACTTGCCCAGATGCAGAAATCAGTGCATTTTAAGAAGCTCCATGTCCACCCAGTGACAGACAACTTGCAGCACTAATTGCTTAAGCAGCGTGTCCCAGCCTATATCTACTAATAGGTCACACATAAAGAACTATACCATCTAATAAATGGCGACCTTTAACACAATCCAAATTCTCATGGCCACAGGAACTATGCAAACAGCAAGATGAATTCTGGCAGTTAATTAGTCAATCTTGTCCACGGCTTTTGCCAGGTTATTGCTATGGCCGGTATGTTAAATAACCATCTGGTTTAGTCTGACTAGCCTCTGCCTGAAAAGATTATCAAAAGAAAATGTCATCAACAAAAGAAAATAAGATGAAATAGATTAACTGATACTTACAAAACAGCAACCATTATTAATACTTTCTTGCTAATCCTTGTTTTAATAGAAAATTTAACTGTGATCACATATTCTTCTGTTATGAGGGTGAATGGAGAAATTAATGACAAAGAGCAGAAAGAGAACATTTATAAAATCTGAGTATATTCAAATTGTCGGATTCTAGTGATACACATCACAAGGTTATTTGGTGGAATGAAAGCATTGTATTGCCAGAGGCCTTGCCTATGAGTGTTGTCACTGTTGTTGAGGTGTCTCCAACTCCCTGTGCCTCTATTTGGAGCTTTTTTGGCAGTGGTTTGCAGTTTCCTCCTCCAGATCATTTTATAGATGAGGAAACTAAGGCAAACAGGATTCAGTTATTTGCCAAAAGTCACATAGCTGACCAAATACCTGAGACCAGATTTGAATTCAGGAAGATGAATTTTCTTGACACTTCACATCCAGTACTCTACCCAGTGCAACTAGCTGCTCCTTCCTCCTAGTAGGATGTGAATATCACCATTTCACAATGTTCTAATATAGCCTTGGATTGCCAGAAAAAGATTGCTTTGGGTGAATTCGTACCCACTCTTTTTTTAAGGTTGCAGCATATCTTTAAGCATACCATTTAAGATCGTTTCCAGAAGATATAATGGACTACTTCAGAAAATTGAGTTCTACCAAAAAAAGTGACGGTTTCCAAGAAGAATCTGAATGCTTGATGGAGAAATTATAGAGGGAATTCATTTTCAGACATGGGTTGGACAAAATGACCTAAAGTTCCTTCAATTTAAAGTTCATGCTTTTGTTAATATTTAAAATTCTGTAAAAGAAACAGAATCAGTGATTACATATAGATGGTTTGACCTCTGCAGAGGTTAGTATTAGTATCATATCATGTTGACCATGCATATTATTTCTCCCCTAACTCCCCATCCTTCATACCCCTACCAAGAAAATAAATCACTGAATTATTTTGAGACCAATATTTCAGAGCAGAAATGAGCATCTTGGATTTTTTTAAACAATTAAATTACAAATCATGTATAAATTAAATCATTGTAGCATTTCCTTTTGTCTGTCCATTTGTGGCAGGAAAGATTTTAATTTTGAAGTTATATTGTGAATTTAAAATTTATTTGCTATTTTGAAATATTAGCTATTCCAAATACCAAAGACATTGTACGTTCCAAGTGACATTGGCCATCTCGTTATCTAATCACCATCTTTTCCTTTTTTCACCTTTCTTTTTTCAAGAAGATGTGAAGTTTTATATCCTAACTATAGTTGACAGTAGAACATTAATGTGATGAATAGCTTTAATTTCAATAAGTGTATTCAAACCTGAAGTGGGCCAGAACTGAAATATTTAGTTGATAGTAACCTCAGGTCATTATACTTTTCATCAACAATTGATTAATCAATCCATCTGATACCCTAAAAGGAAATTTGGGGACTCAGAGATGAATATGCTTGCAAAAATACATTTTGCCAACCATTCCGTGTCATATGCACACATACACAGAAAATGAACACTTGACTATAACATGAGTTAACAGGCTCCTCAACATTTTTTTTTTTTTTTTTTTTTTTTTTTTTTTTTTTATAATAAATTTTATTTTATTTAATAATAACTTCGCATTGACAGAATCCATGCCAGGATAATTTCTACACGACATTATCCCTTGCAATCACTTATGTTTCGTTTTTTCCCCTCCCTCCCTCCTCCCCCCCCCCCCCCAGGATGGCAAGCAGTCCTATATATGCTAAACATGTTGCAGTATATCCTAGATACAATACATATTTGCAGAACCAAACAGTTCTCTTGTTGCACAGGGAGAATTGGATTCAGAAGGTAAAAATAACTCGGGAAGAAAATCAAAATTGCAAATAGTTCACATTCATTTCCCAGTATTCCTTCTTTGGGTGTAGCTGTTTCTGTCCATCATTTCTCCAATGAAACTCAGTTAAGTCTCTTTGTCAGAGAAATCCACTTCCATCAGAATACATCCTCATACAATATCGTTGTCGAAGTGTATAATGATCTCCTGGTTCTGCTCATCTCACTTAGCATCAGTCCATGTAGGTCTCTCCAAGCCTCTCTGTATTCATCCTGCTGGTCATTCCTTACAGAGCAATAATATTCCATAACGTTCATATACCACAATTTACCCAGCCATTCTCCAATTGATGGGCATCCATTCATTTTCCAGTTTCTAGCCACTACAAACAGGGCTGCTACAAACATTTTGGCACATACAGGTCCCTTTCCCTTTTTTAGTATCTCTTTGGGATATAAGCCCAATAGAAACACTGCTGGATCAAAGGATATGCACATTTTGATAATTTTTTGGGCATAATTCCAGATTGCTCTCCAGAATGGTTGGATTCGTTCACAACTCCACCAACAATGCATTAGTGTCCCAGTTTTCCCGCATCCCCTCCAACATTCATCATTATTTTTTCCTGTCATCTTAGCCAATCTGACAGGTGTGTAGTGGTATCTCAGAGTTGTCTTAATTTGCATTTCTCTGATCAATAATGATTTGGAACACTCTTTCATATGAGTGGTAATAGTTTCAATCTCATCCTCTGAAAATTGTCTGTTCATATCCTTTGACCATTTATCAATTGGAGAATGGCTTGATTTTTTATAGATTTGAGTCAGTTCTCTATATATTTTGGAAATGAGGCCTTTATCAGAACCTTTAATTGTAAAGATGTTTTCCCAGTTAGTTACTTCCCTACTAATCTTGTTTGCATTCGTTCTGTTTGTACAAAGGCTTTTTAATTTGATATAATCAAAATTTTCTATTTTGTGATTGGTAATGGTCTCTAGTTCATCTTTGGTCACAAATTTCTTTCTCCTCCACAAGTCTGAGAGATAAACTATCCTATGTTCTTCTAATTTATTTATAATCTCGTTCTTTATGCCTAGGTCATGGACCCATTTTGATCTTATCTTGGTATGTGGTGTTAAGTGTGGGTCCTTGCCTAATTTCTGCCATACTAATTTCCAGTTATCCCAGCAGTTTTTATCAAATAATGAAATCTTATCCCAAAATTTAGAATCTTTGGGTTTGTCAAACACAAGATTGCTATAGTTGACTATTCTGTCTTGTGAACCTAACCTTTTCCACTGATCAACTAATCTATTTCTAAGCCAATACCAGATGGTTTTGGTGACTGCTGCTTTATAATATAATTTTAGATCAGGTACAGCTAGACCACCTTCATTTGATTTTTTTTTCATTAATTCCCTTGAGATTCTCGACTTTTTATTGTTCCATATGAATTTTGTTGTTATTTTTTCTAAATCATTAAAATATTTTCTTGGAAGTCTGATTGGTATAGCACTAAATAAATAGATTAGTTTAGGGAGTATTGTCATCTTTATTATATTTGCTCGGCCTATCCAAGAGCACTTAATATTTTTCCAATTATTTAAGTCTGACTTTATTTGTGTGAAAACTTTTTTGTAATTTTGCTCATATAATTCCTGACTTTCCTTTGGTAGGTAGATTCCCAAATATTTTATGCTATCAACAGTTATTTTGAATGGAATTTCTCTTTGTATCTCTTGCTCTTGGATTTTGTTGGTGGTGTATAAGAATGCTGAGGATTTATGGGGATTTATTTTGTATCCTGCTACTTTGCTAAAATTATGAATTATTTCTAATAGCTTTTTAGTAGAATCTCTGGGGTTTCTAGGTATACCATCATATCATCTGCAAAGAGTGATAGTTTGGTTTCCTCATTGCCTACTCTAATTCCTTTAATCTCTTTCTCGACTCTTATTGCAGAGGCCAGTGTTTCTAATACAATATTGAATAATAATGGTGATAGTGGGCAACCTTGCTTCACTCCAGATCTTACCGGAAAGGTTCCAGTTTTTCCCCATTGCATATGATGCTTACTGAAGGTTTAAAATATATGCTCCTAACTATTTTAAGGAAAAGTCCTTTTATTCCTATGCTCTCAAGTGTTTTTATTAGGAATGGCTGTTGGATTTTATCAAATGCTTTTTCTGCATCTATTGAAATGATCATATGGTTTTTGTTTGGTTGGTTGTTGATATAGTCAATTATGTTAATAGTTTTCCTAATATTGAACCAGCCCTGCATTCCTGGTATAAATCCTACTTGGTCATAGTGTATTATCCTGGGGATGATTTTCTGTAATCTTTTTGCTAATATTTTATTTAAGATTTTAGCATCAATATTCATTAGGGAGATTGGTCTATAATTTTCTTTCTCTGTTTTCAGCCTACCTGGTTTAGGTATCAGTACCATATCTGTGTCATAAAAGGAGTTTGGTAGGACTCCTTCAATCCCTACTTCTTCAAATAGTTTATTTAGCATTGGAGTTAATTGATCTTTAAATGTTTGATAGAATTCAGATGTAAATCCATCTGGTCCTGGGGTTTTTTTCTTAGGGAGTTGATTGATAGTTTGTTCTATTTCTTTTTCTGAGATAGGAGTGTTTAGGATATTTACTTCTTCCTCTGTTAGTTTAGGTAAGCTATATTTTTGGAGGTATTCTTCTATTTCATTTAAGTTGTCGAATTTATTGGCGTAAAGTTGGGCAAAGTAACTCCTAATTATTGCTCTAATTTCCTCTTCGTTAGTGGTGAGTTCTCCCTTTTCATTTTTAAGACTAACAATTTGATTTTCCTCTTTCCTTTTTTTAATCAGATTTACTAAGGGTTTGTCTATTTTGTTGGTTTTTTCATAGAACCAACTCTTAGTTTTATTAATCAATTCAATAGTTTTTTTACTTTCAATTTTATTGATCTCTCCTTTTATTTTTTGAATTTCAAGTTTAGTGTTTGATTGGGGGTTTTTAATTTGTTCCTTTTCTAGCATTTTTAGTTGCAAGCCCAATTCATTGACCTTCTCTTTCTCTATTTTATACAAATAGGCCTCTAGAGATATGAGATTTCCCCTTATTACCGCTTTGGCTGCATCCCATACATTTTGGTATGATGTCTCATTATTATCATTTTCTTGGATGAAGTTATTAATTATGTCTATAATTTGCTGTTTCACCCAATCATTCTTTAGTATGAGATTATTTAGTTTCCAATTATTTTTTGGTCTACTTTCCTGTGGCTTTTTATTGAATGTAATTTTCAATGCATCATGGTCTGAAAAGGATGCATTCACTATTTCTGCCTTACTGCATTTGAGTTTGAGGTTTTTATGTCCTAATATATGATCAATTTTTGTATAAGTTCCATGAACTGCTGAAAAGAAGGTGTACTCCTTTCTGTCCCCATTACATTTTCTCCAGAGATCTATCATATCTAATTTTTCTAGTATTCTATTTATCTCTTTGACTTCTTTCTTATTTATTTTGTGGTTTGATTTATCTAATTCTGAGAGTGCAAGGTTGAGATCTCCCACTATTATAGTTTTACTGTCTATTTCTTCTTGCAGCTCTCTTAATTTCTCTTTTAGGAATTTAGATGCTACACTACTTGGTGCATATATATTTAATATAGATACTTCTTCATTATTCATTCTACCCTTTAGCAAGATATAGTGCCCTTCCTTATCTCTTTTGATTAGATCAATTTTTGCTTTAGCTTGATCTGAGATCAGGATGGCTACCCCTGCTTTTTTGGCTTCACCTGAAGCATAGTAGATTTTGCTCCAACCTTTTACCTTTAACCTGCATGTATCACCCCGCTTCAGGTGTGTTTCCTGTATACAACATATTGTAGGATTCTGGCTTTTAATCCATTCTGCTAACCGCTTCCTCTTTATAGAGGAGTTTACCCCGTTCACATTTATGGTTAAAATGACCAATTCTGTATTACTTGCCATCTTGTTGACCCCGGTTTATGCTTTTCTCCCTTCTTACTCCCTTACCCCCTCCCTTACCCCCCTTCCCAGTATTAAGCTTGTGAGCTCCCCTTGCTTCTCACAGCCCTCCCTTTTTCAGTATCCCTCCCCTCCCCTTAGAGTTCCCCCCCCCCCAACTTACCCCTTTCCCTCCCAGTTCCCGTATTCCCTTCCACTTAGCTTATTCCTTCCTTTTTCACTTTTCCCTTCTCACTTTTCAATGAGGTGGGAGAAGTTTCACCATAGATTGAATATGTCTAAAATTCTTCTCTTACTGCCAATTCTGAAAGCAGTATAATACTCACTATTTTCATTCCTCTCCATTCTTTCTCTCAGATATACTAGGTTTTCTTTGCCTCTTCATGAAATGTAGTACCCCCACTTTCCCTTTTTTCTAGTACAATGTCCTTTCCTCAACTAGTTTCTAGAACAAGGTATACATGTATTTTTTATACATCTTTACAGCCGAAATATAGTTCCCAAGATTAATCTTTACCTTTTTAGATTTCTCTTGAGTTCTGTGCTTGTAGATCAAATTTTTTGTTAAGTTCTGGCTTTTTCATCAGAAATAGATGAAATTCGCTTATTTCGTTGAATGACCATCTTCTTCCCTGGAAAAAGATGCTCAATCTCGCTGGGTAAGTTATTTTTGGTTGCATACCAAGTTCCTTAGCCTTTCGGAATATCATATTCCAGGCCCTTCGATCCTTTAATGTGGATGCTGCCAGATCCTGGGTGATCCTTATTGTGGCTCCTTGATACTTGAATTGGGTTTTTCTAGCCGCTTGCAGTATTTTTTCCTTTGCCTGAGGGTTCTGGCATTTGGCCACTATATTCCTTGGTGTTTTGATTTTAGGATCCCTTTCAGTAGGGGATCGATGAATTCTTTCAATGTCTATTTTACCTTCTGTTTCTATGACTTCTGGGCAGTTCTCTTTGATAATTTCCTGGAAGATAGTGTTCAGGCTTTTTTTTTCATCATACTTTTCTGGAAGTCCGATGATTCTCAGGTTGTCTCTCCTGGATCTGTTTTCCAGGTCTGTTGTCTTCCCCAGAAGGTATTTCACATCCTTTTCCATTGTTTGATTTTTTTGGATTTGCTTGACTGATTCTTCTTGTCTCCTCGAGTCATTCAATTCCAATTGTTCGACCCTGATTTTCAGTGAGGTATTTTCTTCACTCACTTTTTTAAGATCTTTTTCTAATTGACCAATTGAGTTCTTTTGTTCTGTGGAATTTTTTTCCATTTCGCCAATTTTATTTTTTAGAGAGCTGTTTTCTGTTTCCAGTTCACTAATCCTATTTTTCAAGGATTTGGTTTCTTTATCCACTCTCTCTTTAACCGACTTCTCCAGGCTCTTTTGCCAAGCCTCCCTCTCCTTTTGCAGAGCCTCCCTCTCCTTTTCCCATTTTTCTTCTAGCTCCCTTGTGAGAGCCTTTTTAATTTCCTCCATGAGATTCATCTGTGCTGAGGGATATAAGGTCTCCTCCTTCGGGGATTCACCTGGGGACTGTTTGTTTTTAGTCTCCTCAGGTTTGGAGTCTGCTCTTTATCTGTATAAAAGCTGTCCAGGGTTAAATTCTTTTTCAGTTTCTTGCTCATTCTGTCTATTTATCAAAGACAAACTATCAAAGAAACAGAAGGAAAAAAAAAAACCCCTTGAATGGAGGCTGCTTTCTTTGGGGGAGGGGCAGGGTATTCGTGAGGCACAGGTCCTACTGTGCTATGGCGCCTGCGCGCTGAGATCCGAGCGCTCTGAGATCCGAGCGGGCTAAGACACTGTGGGGGAGGGGTGGCCAGGTCCCTAGAAACTCCAGCTGTTTGGGATTGTATTCTTCACCCCCGGTGTTTTTAGCTTCTCTGCTGGGCTGCTGACTTGCTCCTATAGCAAAGCTCTCACCGCAGAGACGGCTGCGGTCCTACCCCCTCTCCGCTCCACCCGGTTCTGAGCTGCTATCTGTGCTCTGGTTGCAGCTGCTGCTACCCGCAGACTGCTTCCAAATACCGTCCCCGCCCTCGCGCAAAAACAGACCTTTCTTGACGAGTCTCAAGGATGGTTTCTCTTGGTAAGTAATTGTATGGTTTTTTTTTCAGTCGAGCATTAATTCAGAGGCATGAAATGAAATGAATAGTGAGAGAAAAACACGGAGATTACACAGAAGTGTATTTCCTCTCCGCCATCTTGGCCGGAAGTCCCCGGCTCCTCAACATTTAAGCAAGGTTCTATATTCAGTATCAAGAAATGGAGCTGGAATGCACCATTCTCAAATATTTTTTAGTTTCAGTAACATGAAAGGCCAGTATACTCAAATAAAAGTGCATACAACCTTAAGGATATGAAGGATTTCTGAAGCTGATCAATCTTTTTAAATTACTCCTAACATCTCAAAACTTTTCCTTCAATATTTTTAGGAGACTCAATGCTATCATGAAATGAATTCCCATAGAAAACATTTTTACACTCAGAGGTTCTGATAAAAGCCTCATATCCAAAATATATAGGGAATTGACTCTAATTTGTAAGAAATCAAGCCATTCTGCAATTGATAAATAGTCAGAGGATATGAACAGACAATTCTGAGATGAAGAAATTGAAACTACTTCTAGCCATATGAAAAGATGCTCCAAGTCATTATTAATCAAAGAAATGCAAATTAACACAACTCAGATACCACTACACACCTGTCAGATTGGCTAGAATGACAGGGAAAGATAATGCTGAATGTTGCAGGGGATGTGGGAAAACAGGTGGAATTGTGAACACATCCAGCCATTCTGGAGAGCAATTTGGAACTATGCTCAAAAAGTTATCAAACTGTGCATACCCTTTGATCCAGCAGTGCTTCTACTGGGCTTATACCCCAAAGAGATACTAAAGAAGGGAAAGGGGCCTGTATGTGCAAGAATGTTTATGGCAGCCCTCTTTGTAGTGGCCAGAAACTGGAAACTGAGTGCATGGCCATCAATTGAAGAATGGTTGGATAAATTGTGGTATATGAATGTTATGAAATATTATTGTTCTGTAAGAAACGACCAGCAGGATGAATACAGAGAGAGACTTTTGGAGAGACTTACATGAACTGATGCTGAGTGAAATGAGCAGGGCCAGGAGATCATTATACACTTCAACAACAATACTATATGATGATCAATTCTGATGGATGTGGCCCTCTTCAACAAAGAGATGAACCAAATCAGTTCCAATAGAGCAGTAATGATCTGAACCAGCTACATCCAGCGAAAGAACTCTGGGAGATGACTATGAACCATTACATAGAATTCCCAATCCCTCTATTTTTGTCCGTCTGCATTTTTGATTTCCCTCACAGGTTAATTGTACACTATCTCAAAGTCCAATTCTTCTTGTGCAGCAAAATAAGTGTATGGACATGTATACATATATTGTATTTAACATATACTTTAATATATGTAATATATGTAACCTGTCATCTGGGGGAGGGGGTGAGGGGAAGGAGGGGAAAAGCTGGAACAAAATGTTTTGCAATTGTCAGTGCTGAAAAATTACCCATGCATACATCTTGTAAATAAAAAGCTATAATAAAAAAAATGAAATGAATTCCCATAGCCTTCAATTGATTGTTTTCCCTTTGGTCATTTCTGACTATCAATATTCAAAACAGTGGTGAACATTTTTCATAAACATTAATGATATCCTGTGACTTTGGATATAGTCAGTAAATGCTTTAGTCCATCATTTTTGACTCCAGCTATTATAAGACGCAGCAACTTACCTTTCTGCTAAAACTACAAGGAACATAGATCTAGCTATGCTTTCTCTTCCTCTTTTATTGGAAACTCAATTATCTACTTGTGTGCTTATGTTACATGTGTAAAATGAAAGGAAGAAAATTTCCTCTTTTCCTAACTTTTATTTGCTGACAAGATTATGACCAAGCTCAGTTATTGAGGCTTCCAAACTAGGTGTCATCATCAATTTCCTCCTGCTCCCAATATCCAATCTGCTGCCAGTGCCTGGGGGACTACTTTCCTTATATCTCTTGCTTCTCTCCTCTGACACTGACACTGCTCAGGTGAGACTAGTACACTAACCATCCGGTTGAGCCTCCTGCCTATGGTGTCTTCCCTGCTCCAAGTTTATCCTTTACTTCTTATATTCATTATGGTATTGGTCTTCCTAAAGAGCAGGTGTAATCATGTTACCCCCTTACTCAGCATACTCCAGTTGGTCCCTGTTGCCTCTAAGATTAAATAGATAATCTTCTCTTTGGCTTTTAAATTCTTTGACAGCTCAGCCCATTCCTGACTATCTCCTCCTCTTGAAATTTTCTTCCTTCCATGATCTCTGTGACTTAAAGTGGCCTCTTACTCTTCCTTTCACAAGGCACGTCATTTCCTGATTCTCTCCTCTTTCACTGGCTGCTCCCCTTGCATGGAATTCTCTTCCTCTTCCTTCTGGTTCATTCTACCTTTGTTTCATTTAAGTCTCAGCTAAGTTCCACCCTCTACAAGAAGTCTTTCCTATCCCTCTCAAGGGTAATTCCTTACCTCTTAAATTACTTCCCATTTATGTAAAAGATACATATGTACAGGTATGTATATAGAGATGTGTGTTTACATACATATGTGTCAGTATTACACACATATACTTTGCCTGCATGTATCCATTTTTGTTTGGTCTGTAATATCTGTAATATTTGAGATCTCTGAAATCAGGGACTGTTTTTGCTTTTATTTATATCCCCATTACTTGGCACACAGCTTGACCCATAGTAAACACTTAATAAATGTTTGATTTTAATGTTTTTCTTTTAAATAATAGCTTCTTATTATCAATATATATGCAAAGATAGTTTTTTAACATTCATCCTTCCAAAGTTTTTCCTTCCTTTCCCGCACCCTCTTCCCTAGAGAGTTAGCAATCCAGTATGTGTTAAACATATACAATTCTTCTATACATATTTCAACTTTTATCCTGCTGCACAAGAAAAATCAGATAAAAAAATTAAAAATGAGGAAGAAAACAAAAAGCAAGCAAACAATAACAAAGAAGGTGAAAATACTATGTTGTATCTTCGTTAAGTTCTGCAAGTCCTCTTTTTGAATGTGGATGGCTCTCTCCTTCACAAGTCCATTGGAATTGCCCTGAATCACCTCATTGTTGAAAAGAGTCATGTCCATCAAAATTGATCTTTGCATAATCTTCTTGTTGCCCTGTACAGTGATTTCCTGGTTCTGCTCACTTCACTTAGCACCAGTTCGTGTTAATGTCTCCCCAGGCCTCTCTAAAATCATCCTGCTGGTCATTTCTTTTGGAACAATAATATTCCATTATATTTACATACCATCACTTATTCAGCCATTCTGCAACTGATGAAAATCTGATCAATTTCTGGTTCCTTGCCACCGCAAACAAAAAGTGCTGCCACAAACATTTTTGTTTTTGCACATGTGGGTACTTTTCCCTTTATATGATCTCTGGGTATAAAGATCCAGTAGAGACACTGCTGGTTAAAAGGGTATGCACAGTTTGATAGCCCTTTGGGTATAGTTCCTAATTGCTCTCCAGAATGGTTACATCAATTCACAATTCCGCCAACGATGTATTAGTGTTCCAGTTTTTCTACATCCCCTCCAACATTTATCATTATCTTTTCCTGTTATCTTAGCCATTGATTTTGATTTTTGAAAACAAAATTGTAATTGATAATTTAGTACCCACACATGGTGACATCTTTATCTTAGGTTATGAATTTCCTCATTTCTCTGAGTAGTCAGCCTCTAGAGAAAGTGCTAATTACAAAAAAGTATGAACTTGAGGTTCTAATTGCCCTTCATAATGAGGTAAGAATGGATAGGAAAATATCCAAAAAGTTAGCAGAAGGAGAGGAAACCAGAAACTTGGACAATCTGCAAACTGTATTATCAATCTCTGAATACTCAGGTTTGTCTGTACAAACATAAAATAGTTTTGTTTTGTTTTGTTTTTTTTGGGGGGGTATTTTCTAAATATATCTCTAAAGCTTTGAGACATCATATGAAAACACATTTCTCCAGCATGTTGTCCTTTGTAAATTTATTTCCATAAATGTTACAGCATTGTATTAAATGCCATTTTCATTTTAATAAATTCTACTTGATGTTATTTCCATTGGAATAAATTCTCCATGGTGATAAAAATTTACTATCAATGCATACACATTTTCAATTGAACCCTTTTCATGAATAATGCAATAAATATGCAAAGAAATGACATATTTATATGTACAGTAATGTGTTTTCATATTTAGACTAAGTCAATACTCAAAACTTGTTCTATTGTGAAAGAAACCGTTTCTTATTGGTTCACCATATTTAGCTAGCCTATGATATTCAGAACACTTGTGGAAAATTTTTATTCCTCACATTGGATTTCTTTAGAACTTTAGTTTTTGTAAGTCAAAAGCTTTAACCAAAAGCAATCTAAAATTATGTCAGTTTCTCAAAAAATGACAAAGATTTCCTTAACTCCATCATAGCTAACATTTATATAGCCTGTTAAGATTTGGAAAATACTTTACAGATGTCCGAAATGATCGTCACAACAAAATTGTGAGGTAGGTGTTATTATTACTATTAATATTAGTCCCATTTTACAGTTGAGAAAATTAAGGTTTAGACAGTTTAAATGCATTGCCCATGCTCATATACCTTGTCGGTGACCAAAGCAAAGTCAGAACTCAGCTCTCCTGGATTTTAAGTCCAGCCCTCTATCTAATAGGTCACGTATCTGTCTTAACCATCCCCGTGCTCCATTTTATGTTTTGATTACTTTTTGTAAGAGAAGCTGCAGTATATACTCTGTTGGATTATACACATTTGTTTTAAGAAAAATACATTCTATATATCTACACCTAGATAAAAGGGAGTAAATTGTAAAAGGGGAGTTCATTAAAATTTCACTCATTATCACCATTTTGAATATTTAATAAGAGCCTACTATGTCCAGGATTAATTTTCTTTTTTTTTAATTTTTATTTAATAATTACTTTATATTGACAGAATCCATGCCAGGGTAATTTTTTTTTTTTTACAACATTATCCCTTGCACTCGTTTCTGTTCCGATTTTTTTCCCCTCCCTCCCTTCACCCCCTCCCCTAGATGGCAAGCAGTCCTTTATATGTTGGATATGTTGCAGTATATCCTAGATACAATATATGTTTGCCGAACCGAACAGTTCTCTTGTTGCATAGGGAGAATTGGATTCAGAAGGTATAAATAACCCGGGAAGAAAAACAAAAATGCAGATAGTTCACATTCATTTCCCAGTGTTCTTTCTTTGGGTGTAGCTGCTTTTGTCCGTCATTTATCAATTGAAACTCAGGTCTCTTTGTCAAAGAAATCCACTTCCATCAAAATATGTCCTCATACAATATCGTTGTCGAAGTGTATAATGATCTCCTGGTTCTGCTCATTTCACTTAGCATCAGTTCATGTAAGTCTCGCCAGTCCTCTCTGTATTCATCCTGCTGGTCATTTCTTACAGAACAATAATATTCCATAACATTCATATACCACAATTTACCCAGCCATTCTCCAATTGATGGGCATCCATTCATTTTCCAGTTTCTAGCCACTACAAATAGGGCTGCTACAAACATTTTGGCACATACAGGTCCCTTTCCCTTCTTTAGTATCTCTTTGGGATATAAGCCCAATAGAAACACTGCTGGATCAAAGGGTATGCACAATTTGATAATTTTTTGGGCATAATTCCAGATTGCTCTCCAGAATGGTTGGATTCATTCACAACTCCACCAACAATGCATCAGTGTCCCAGTTTTCTCGCATCCCCTCCAACATTCATCATTATTTTTTCCTGTCATCTTAGCCAATCTGACAGGTGTGTAGTGGTATCTCAGAGTTGTCTTAATTTGCATTTCTCTGATCAATAATGATTTGGAACACTCTTTCATATGAGTGGTAATAGTACAATTTCATCCTCTGCAAATTGTCTGTTCATATCCTTTGACCATTTATCAATTGGAGAATGGCTTGATTTCTTATAAATTTGAGTCAGTTCTCTATATATTTTGGAAATGAGGCCTTTATCAGAACCTTTAACTGTGAAGATGTTTTCCCAATTTGTTGCTTCCCTTCTAATCTTGTTTGCATTAGTTTTGTTTGTACAAAGGCTTTTTAATTTGATGTAATCAAAATTTTCTATTTTGTGATCAGTAATGGTCTCTAGTTCATCTTTGGTCACAAATTTCTTCTTCCTCCACAAGTCTGAGAGATAAACTATCCTATGTTCCTCTAATTTATTTATAATCTCGTTCTTTATGCCTAGGTCATAGACCCATTTTGATCTTATCTTGGTATATGGTGTTAAGTGTGGGTCCATGCCTAATTTCTGCCATACTAATTTCCAATTATCCCAGAAGTTTTTATCAAATAATGAATTCTTATCCCAGAAGTTAGGGTCTTTGGGTTTGTCAAACACTAGATTGCTATAGTTGACTATTCTGTCTTGTGAACCTAACCTTTTCCACTGATCCACTAATCTATTTCTTAGCCAATACCAAATGGTTTTGGTGACTGCTGCTTTATAATATAATTTTAGATCAGGTACAGCTAGGCCACCTTCATTTGATTTTTTTTTTCATTAATTCCCTAGAGATTCTCGACTTTTTATTGTTCCATATGAATTTTGTTGTTATTTTTTTTTAGATCATTAAAATATTTTCTTGGAAGTCTGATTGGTATAGCACTAAATAAATAGATTAGTTTAGGGAGTATTGTCATCTTTATTATGTTTGCTCGGCTGATCCAAGAGCACTTAATATTTTTCAAATTATTTAAGTCTGACTTTATTTGTGTGGAGACTTTTTTATAATTTTGCTCATATAATTCCTGACTTTCCTTTGGTAGATAGATTCCCAAATATTTTATGGTATCAACAGTTATTCTGAATGGAATTTCTCTTTGTATCTCTTGCTGTTGGGTTTTGTTGGTGATGTATAAAAATGCTGAGGATTTATGGGGATTTATTTTGTAGCCAGCTACTTTGCTAAAATTATGAATTATTTCTAATAGCTTTTTAGTAGACTCTCTGGGGTTCTCTAGGTATACCATCATATCATCTGCAAAGAGTGATAGTTTGGTTTCCTCATTGCCTACTCTAATTCCTTTAATCTCTTTCTCGACTCTTATTGCCGAGGCTAGTGTTTCTAATACGATATTAAATAATAATGGTGATAGTGGGCAACCTTGCTTCACTCCAGATCTTACTGGGAAAGGTTCCAGTTTTTCCCCATTGCATATGATGCTTACTGATGGTTTTAAATATATGTTCCTGACTATTTTAAGGAAAAGTCCATTTATTCCTATGCTCTCAAGTGTTTTTATTAGGAATGGGTGTTGGATTTTATCAAATGCTTTTTCTGCATCTATTGAGATGATCATATGGTTTTTGTTTGTTTGGTTATTGATATAGTCAATTATGCTAATAGTTTTCCTAATATTGAACCAGCCCTGCATCCAGGATTAATTTTCATTAGTGGAAAAGTATAAGATATACTTTTGCAGGCATATTCATTTGTGAACCCCAAAATTTTTTTAGGGTATCAAATAGATTGAGTAATCAATTGTTGATGAATAATAGGATGGTCTGCTATCATCAGAGATATAGGAGCATACTAACAACCCAGAATTGTTTTAAGAGCAGTCATCTGACAACTAATTTAATATCATCTTTCAATCAACAGAGATCTAGGATTGTTTAACTAAACATACTGTGCCAAAATCATGAAAACTTCACAAAATCCTGATAGGACCTAGCTAGAAATGATAATATTGGGGGTAGGGGGGAGATGAGTTAGAAAGGTCATTATATGATCTCAGGGATATGGGCACATTCGAACACTTTCATTACATAGTGGTTATGTCAACCTAATTCCTCTTTTTTATATGGCATTGACAAAAGATTGCTGAATATCTTTGCCATGATCGAATTGGACTACAGGTAACATCCAAATGGCCTCTGAGATTAGAATGGTTAACTCTTCTCGTTTAATTAACACACAGTTTTGCTTTAGCACTGTCTTTTGGTAACTGGCTGTCTCTTAAGAGGAAGATACATATTGCCACAATACTATCGAGATTGTCTCTGGTTTAATATTTTCTTTTATATTCAAAGTGGACAGAAAAGAACCATCCCTCTTCCATCTTTGCCCTTTCTTTGAGAGTCTCACTGTTCTTTCTGTAATACAGGTTTATACACTAGGAGGCAAATTCTGATCTTCTCTCTAACCCCTTCCCTTATATCCAAGCAGTTATCAAGTCTTGTCACTTCTATCTTCTCTCATCTGTCTAGTTCTTTTCACTCATATGACTTCTATCCCACTTGAATTCCCCATCACTTCTTACTTGTACTACTAGAATAACCTCATAATTGGCATTTCCCTCCAATACATGCTCCATATAGCTCCCAAAATTACCCCTTTAAAAACCCAAGTTGTACTACTTATCACAATCTCCTTCAGGTATCATCAGTGGCTCCCTAGTTTCTCTAGCATAAACGACAAACTGCTCACATTGATATGTGAATCTGTTTGCAACTTGACTTGAACATAACTTTGCTGATTTATGTCACTGTAAAGCACTTTACCCACCTTCTATTGTGATTAAACTGGCCATTTTTTGGTTTGTGAAACTTAGTACTTCATATATTTATTACCTCTGGTATTTAGTTCATGTTTCTTTCTCCTTTTCCCCTAAGAATCATTAGTTTCTTATCGTCTCAGTTGTCTATCTACCCCCTTTCTAGATTCTACACTTCTTTCTACTCCAATGATTTTATATTTCTCTACTTGTAGAGAGAGGGAATAAACATCACGTTTTACATTAGGAGAACCAGTTTAGAAGGAAAAGGGAGAGAGATAAAGACAGTGACCAAGGAGAGATACAGACACGTGGAGACCCAGACACATGACTGGTCTCACTTCACAGGTATCTGAGGCAAGTCTTCTGGGCTACGAGGTTAGCTCATTATCCACTATGCCAGGATGCCTTCTATAGTATCTTGTATTAGATTTGGAAGGAAACTTGGAGGTTTTCATGTTCAGCCACTTCCTTTTACAAATGAAGAAGAGGAGAGCAGCACAACTAAGTGACTTGGCAAGGATCATACAATCATTAGGTGAGGCAAAAGTTCTTCCTGACTAAGCCTAGCACCCTAACATCTGCCATTGCTTCTTACTTCCTCTTCATCTTTAGCACCCCTTTCCCCACTGAGTGTCCCATTGGTTTCCCTGTAAAATTATGGTGGAGTTTCTGCGAGGAAGGATTCCTATTAGACTTTCCTATGGTTACCTGAGGATTTTTAGCCGATATGAATTTCCTCCTGCCACATACCCTAGAGGGAAGATGACGCTATAGTTTTATACCAATCATTTCTCCTGACTAATGTACAGTTTAAATCAACTCCACTTACCTAGTGACCTTTCAGGAATAGCATTCGTTTTTCTATTAAGACCAACTTTTTAGATGGCTATGAGGACAGGTGAGAAATCCCATTATTTAATTGGCATTCACAAATCATGACTATTTCAAGATAGAAATTTGTACAGATGACGTCCAGCCTATTTTTGTATTTAAAAAATCATTTCAACCAGCGTCAGGTCAACAAGATTTTAAGAGCTGTGGGCCAGGCACTAGGCATCAGTGATGCAAAGAATCTTCTTTCAATGAGCCGCCGGTCCATTAGAGAGAAAAGAACTAGTGCCTCTCTATTGCTTACTGATTAGATCACACTCAGGAGAAGTGAATTTCAAGAGACATTCAGGGAAACTTAGGAAACCATAGGGAAGAAAGAAGACTCTAAGCAGAAAGAAGACTCTAAGCAGGAGTTTGTGATACCAATATACAACGTGTAGTTGGCCTTTTAAACTGTCCTCAAGTGGCCTCTTTAAGACAAGTAAAGAGCTTTAAATTCTTTTATTCCAGAAGGAATAAAAATCACTGACTTTTGAATAACATGGAAATAAATATTAATAGACTTTTAGAGTTTCTTCTTCAATCTATCTTAAATAAAGGACAACATTTTAAGATGGATTAGAAGTGAGATATACAACTGTGCATATCTTCCAACTCCAATAAGCTCTCTCTGGTTACTATGATCCATTTCTGGATCTTTTGGTTTGTTGAATTGCTGCAGAAAATGATCAGTCTTCATCTTGTGTTCCTCTTGTTTCAATAATGACCATTGGTTTTGTTACCCAGACTCAGCTTATGATCATTAATCCTTATATGTCACTTCTTTGTACTGTTTTATTCTGGGGAAGTACCCTTACAAGCATTCATGTCATTTTTTTGTAAACAGTTATTCCTTTTTTGCCACATTGTTATTATTTCACATTCATTTTTGAATATGTCCTTCCCCTTCCCCACCCAGTGAGCCATTCCTTATGACAAGAATTTTAAAAAGCAGTAGAATAAAACTAAGTATACAGTACACTGAGTGTGACTATATGCAATGGTCCATTCCCATAGTCTCTCATCTATGCAAAGCAGGATTGTAGATATATTTTCTTAACTTTTTATGCGTGGTCAGTATAATTACACAACATTTAGTTTTATTTTTTGTTTGCACTGCTGTAGTCATTGTGTGTATTTTGTTTCTTTGAAGGGTATTTTATAATCATATTTTATGAATGAATACAAAAGCATTTATTAAATGCTTACTATATCCCAAAGACTCTTTTCTGTGCTCAAGAAAACAAAGAGAAAAGGCTAGATATTCCTTGCTCTTGCCCAATTCATAACCTAAATGGAAAAACTCTTAAAGGAAAGCTCACATGACAGCTGGATAGAAAGAGGCAGGTGTTCTAAATATTTAATAGTGAGACAGATGACAGGGTCAAAGGGGTCTTAGCCTAACTCTGTACATGACAATCCCGTGAGTCTCTATGTAGAGGCTGGGGAGATAAGGAAAGTCTAGAGTATATCAGGAGCCTGTGGCAAAGCTGACACTAAGACCTCGTAGTCCTACATCTTATTGGAAGGAATACAGTTGGTGACTCATCCAAAGTAGATGGGCTCTGGACACCTCTGCTGGGATCAGATATGGGAAGGAAAAAGGACAGAGCATCCCCAGTGGTGATTTGTATGGGATGTCTCATCTTGTGTCTAAATGAAAAAGCAAAAAAAGGAAGGTGAAGGAGCGGGATGGCCTTGGTGATATCTCTTTCTGCTTCTGTCTGCTGTCCTAGATGAAGAAAAGACAAGGGGAAAAGACAGCCCTGATCACGGTGGATCTTTTCACTATCCAAATTGACTCTTAGATAGTTCATGACTTTCGTTGTATTTTGAATGATATTTTCCTTTTTATTATTTCCCCTCGGTAATTTTGTTATTCTTGTAGATTTATTTTGCCATTCCTTTTCTAATGATTGTTAATATATCCCTCCCCACCCAGTGAGCTATTCCCCCTGTAACAAAGCATGGGAAAGAAATTACAGGGAAAAAGCAGTTAAGCTAATCTGATTAATACATCAATCATGTCTAGCAATATATAAAATGATTGATGTTTCTTGTTCTCCTTTCTACCTCCACCCCACCCCCTTTTACTCCCAAAGCAAAGAAAGGAAGGACATGTATTTTCTTCTTTCCTCCTCCGGACAAAGCTTGGTTATTATAATGAACCAATATTCAGTTATTTCCCTCCTTTTTGTTCTTTCTATTTACATTATTGAATTCATTATATATATTGTTTTCCTTAGTCATCTAATTGCACTGTTCATTTTGGTAATTTCTTATATTATATTTGCATTACATTCTTATGCCACAATTTGTTTAATCATTCCACAAAACTGATTGATGTCAACTTTGTTTCCAGGTTATTGAGTTCATAAGATGTAATACTGTGACTACTTTGGTGTATACTGGAACTATCTGTTAGGGATTTGCATTTAGCCAAAAGATCTATGAATCACAGGGTATGTAATAAAACACTGGTGTTAATTTCCTCTCATAATTCCAAATTGCTTTCCAGAATATTTGGTTTAGTTCCCAGCTCCACCAACAGTGTATTATTGTCATGATCCTTCCTAGAACCCCTCTAATATTCACTGTTTCATTTTGGTTAATTTAATGGTTGTGAGGTAAAATTTCAGCTTTATTTTGTGATTATGATGACTAATGATAAATTATCACAAATTAGTGATTTAAAACTTTTCTTCATATAATTGTCATTATTTTTTAGGTTTTTTTGAGAAGTACTTGAATTTCCTTTGATCATGTATCCATTATTTAAAATTTTGTAGTAAGTCCCCAGATAACTTGGTTATCAAACCTTTATCAGCTAGATATTGGTTGCTCTGCTGAAAAAAAGACTTCTGCTTCATCTCCAGTTCCATGCCAAAAAGACACAGGATATCATTGGATTATTCAGGAGTCATATCCAAATCCCCAGAAACTAAACCATTTTTCTAAGTCAGTCAGCAGATTTTGGCTAGGCGCCTGATTTGATTCTCTTTTGAAAATCTAATTAAAAATGTAATCAGAATGATAATTTCCTTAATCCATACTAACAATAAATCAGAAGTTATAAATAATAAAGTGCATAATTCTTCAGTTCTAAAGTTTAAAAACAATGACTTGTGTCACTTTATGCCCATGGGAGTTTAAATAAGGATTTAGGTTAATCTTACATAGACTAACCTAAGATCTCAATAGCGTCGAATGCAATATCCTACTTGTGTTTTGCTTATAAATTAATTTCACAAAAATTCATACTTTACTCAGTTAGATGTCTTCAAAAGTAGTTGGTGAAAAGATAATCTATGCATATGTAAGATCAATAGGCAAAATAATATTTAAATATACTAATTAACATAAAAATTTGAACTTTTTTCTCCTTTAATGCTGGTTCATATACTCCTTTACTTATCTGCTATAAATACTTTCTCGGTTCAATGGTATTTCACTTACTGGGAGACTTAAAGCTACATTATTAGGATCATAGATATAGAGCACAAAGATTGAGATTTTTTTCCAGAGGAAACTGGAGGTTATAGTGATGAAAGATAGAGGGTTTGAAACCAAGTTTTGTAGTTGTGAATCTATGACACTTTCTATTGATACTATTAAAAATCCCATTAGTGCTTTACAATTTTCCTTTAAAAGGGGGGGGGGGGAGGCAATCAGAATTATGCAGATTGCCTTATTTGATTTAAGCTTATGACATTGAGTGGCAGTGAGACAGAGAATAGAGGTATGGTTTTGGAGTTAGAAAGGCCTATATTCAAGTCCTGCTTCTGTTAGTATTAACTCCACTTAGCATCTCCAAACGTTGTTAGGAATGAGATTTCCTATCGGCAGACAGTAATACAGTGAATAGAGCACCAACCCTTGGAGGCAAGAGGACCTGAGTTCAAATCCAGCCTTAGACAAGTGACACTTACTAACTGTGTTACTTTGGGCAAGTCATTTAACCAGGACTGCCTAACAAAAACAAACAAAAAGAAATGAGGTACCTGAATCCATGTATTGGCTCCAGGGAAGAAAACAAAATCTTATGCTTATGCTTCAAACTCCACGGCAATTCAGTAATTTAGCAACACATTGGGAATGAAAAATAGTATATGTGACATAAAGCAGGGCTTCTTAAACTCTTTCTACTCACAACCTCTTTTCATTTGAGAAATTCTTACATAATACCAACTATATAGGTATATAAAATAGGTATACAAATAAAACATTTACTGATAATAAATCATAATTTTGTGACTCCCACATTTACTTATATGACTCCATATAGGGTCATGATCCAAAGTTTGAGAAGCTTTAGCCTAAAGCAGGGATCCTCAAACTTTTGAAATAGGGGACCAGTTCACTGTCCCTCAGACTGTGGGAAGGCCGGACTATAGTAAAAACAAAAACTTTGTTTTGTGGGCCTTTAAATAAAGAAACTTCATAGCCCTGGGTGAGGGGGATAAATGTCCTCAGCTGCTGCATCTGGCCCGCGGGCCATAGTTTGAGAACCCCTGGCTTAAAGTGTCATCTATTTTGGCTGCCTTAACTTCCACACTAGTTTATACTTTGTCACTTGTCAAATGACTTCAAGTTCCCCAACTCGAGTGAAATATTTCTCAGGGCAGTTAATTGAATTTTCTTTACTGGAGTATCCAGTGTTTCTGAATTTGTTCTTAACCTCCTTGATCTGTCAGTAGCATTTGACAATGTAAATGGGTCCTTTTTCTTAACACCTTTTCCTCCTTTGGCTTCTGTGATAAGGAATGCACAGTTCTACTTCTACCTCCCATCATTCCTCTGTGTCTTTCTTTACTGTGCTCTTCTTTCTATGCTTCTAAAATAAGTAGCTTCTAAAGCTTTATCTTTCTCTCTTGCAATATTGTCTATCCTCCTCCCGGCTTGGTTTTTTTAAATTACTATATAAATGGCTTCCAAGTCTGTAATAAGTATTTTCGGAATTCCAGTTTCATATTTTTACTTAGCTAGTAGATATTGCTACTAGATATTTTGTATAGGTTATAATATATATATATATATATATATATATATATATATATATATATAGCATATCATAGATAGATAATATAGTCTTATATAGATTATTCTATCTTCCCAAAGGATTCCCCTTCCTGCATATCCTATATTTTGTATTGATCATACCACCAGTATCTCAGTCACTGTCTGATTACCTTTAAAAAGTGAAAAGGTAGATATGTAGCTACATCTGGGTTTTAAATACTGTGAGCGACAGTGACCTTTTTCACTTTCCTCTTGCTTAGATATCACAATCCCAGACAGTTATCAAAATTTTCTATAATATTTTTTTTATTTTAATGCCCACCTTTAAATTACCATGGGAATCCAAATTCAGGTCTTTAAACCATTCTGCGATCTTTCACTTTGACAGTATTGCTAGTGCTTTTACTAGTGCATCACTGATCACATCCTTCCAGTACTGAAAAACTTACAATGGCTCTCTATTGCCTGTTGAATCAAGTATCAGTTTCTCAAATTAATCAAGTATAAGCTCCTTTTTGAGGTCCCTCTTCAATTGGCTTGCCCAACTTTATTGCTTACTATCTTCCTTTTATCTTCCAATCAAACTGTATTACCCACTCATACCATTTCCTGTGATAAGAATAAGATCCTTAGAATCCTACCTATTCATATTGAGGGCCCTGAAGCACTTCTTGATAAGCTCTTTTCCATTCCACATCACCTCACTTCACTTTACATCACTCCAGTGACTTCCATCTCTCTCTTTTGAAATTCCTTATAATTTTTTCTCCTGGGAAACTTCTTGGCATTTAATAGTTTGGGGGACATGGTTTTTCCTTTAGTTTAATATCCTTCCCTGTTCCCCATGTTAAGTTTGTAACCTTGAAAGAACTATCTTCACATATCAAACAGGTATGTTATCTGTTTGTTTCCTAGCTCCTAATTTCATGACATATAATGTGTGCTTGATCTGTATTCCTTTACCCTCCATCCTTCACAACTCGTATGCTCTGTAGTTCAAATATCATAAACTGGAGTTTATACTTGAAGAAGCTAAACATTAGAGAGGTTAAGACCACTATCATCAATAGAGGGACTTAGTCTGAAATCCAGATCTTCTAGCTCCAACTCTATACTTTCTTTGGCAAAGATTAACGAGAAGATTGATTAAGTTCTAAATGTGGGTTTCCAAATAATGTACTGTGTTGTCTAAAACTATGTATGTAATTGAACATTATAGCCAGTTATTTTGACATCATGTCCATTAAAAAGGAGGATTGTATTTTAAAATCTTATAGTGTAAGCCAAAGACAGTTTATAGAGAATTACTTTTAAAAGATCTGTTTGGAAATGGGGTGTAATTGTGAATATCTCTTTTCCATTCCTAATGAAGCTAGAGAGGCAGGTTAGATATTTTAGGACTGTGCCACAGGCAGGCAATCATACAGGTTGGGAATTTCACTCCATCTCATCTTTATTGTAAAATAATGAAAGGAGCTGCAAGAAATTGTTTCTGTCAAATCCATCAGTGGCTAAAGGCAGCAGGAGATCACTTTGACAGTTTTTACCAGCTCACCTGCTGATCATGCATGTTACTACTCTACTATGTTTCTGGGGAAATAATGGACCAACAGTGAATTATATGTTTCAGAATTAATTCAAAAGGAGTTCTCTGTGTATTTGTTGCATTTCAAGAAACTTGGAAAAACCTGACTTCATAACTTAGGAAAATGTGTGTGGGGGTATGGGTGTGTTTAAAGAGACATGCACTTGATTCATTTATGATATGTATAGTGCTATCAGTATTTCCTATATCAGTTTTCCTGTTTTGCCTACTGAGTACTTGTTTTCTATTATTTTTACTTGAAGATATAAGTTAGCTGTTTGACCTTCCCAGGTGCATTGTGTCTATAGAATTCCCTTTTTATTTTGTTAAATATTTCCCAGTTACATGTAAAATAATTTTTAACAATCATAAAATTTTAAATTCCAAATTTTCAACTTCCCTCTGCCATTTTCCCTTCCTCGGGAAGGAAAGAACTTTGATTTTGATTATACGTGTGAATCATGCCAAATATATTTTGTTATTAGCCATTTGGCAAAAGAAAACACAAACAAAATAATACAAAGTAAAAATTATGCTTATTTAGACATAAAGAGTGAAATTATAAGCAGATTAGAAGAACAGATCTGAGGAGTGTTGCATATAGTCAGGAGTCATTTTCTGCATCTGCTGATTGGTTACTGTTTGGTATGGTAAATTATGTTGATAGTTTTCCTAAAATTAAACCAGGCCCATTCCTGATCTAAATCCTTCCCAGTGATACTATCTTTTCCTTGTTATATATTGCTGTAATCTCCTTGCTAATATTTTGTTTTTAAAATTTTGAAATGATACACATATCTATAGTATTACCTGACAAGGTTGCTGTGAGAACAAAATAGATTTAAAATGTTGTGTGACCTTTAATCCCTCTCTTGAGCCACACATCATTAACTGCTTTTTGGACATTTTGTATTAGATGTCTCATAGATGACTCAAACTTAATATGTCCAAAAGAAAAATTCATTCTTTTCCTCTCATGAACCCACTGTTGTTTTAAGTTTTCTTATTTCTGTTAAAGGTACCACCATCTTTGCAATCTCTTTCATAATGTCTGAACTCCTCATCAACCCTTATCATCCCTATACAATCAATTGTCAAGTATTGTTGATTCTCTATAATATTTCTCACACTAATCTCTAATGTCCAATATTCTAGTTTAGGTCCTTATCATCTCTCTCCTGGACAGCTGCAGTAACTTCCTCTTGGTTCTCCCTGCTATAGGTCTCTCTTATCTCTGAACTATCACCCATACAGTTGCAAAAGTAAAGCACAAGTCTGATAGTATTACTTGCTTACTCTATAAACTCTATTGGCTCCCTATTTATTTTTAGAATCAAATATTAATTTTGCACTTCTTTAAAGCCCTTCTTATTTTCTTGGCTTCACTAAACCCAGATTTTTTGCTACTCCTTCACTCACAAAACTCCATTTTTGCTCTTTTGTGCTGGCTGCTGATCTCCTTTTCTTCCAATACATAAAATACATTCTTTCCTGATCTCCATACCCTAGAATCCCTAGCTTCCTTTAAAGTTTAGCTCAAGTGCTACTTTTTAAATGAGGTCCCCCACCTCATACTTCATACAAGTAGACAAATGTTTACTTGTGCCTCCCACTCCCATTATATTGTTTCTATTGCTGATTTTTAGCCTTGTTTGTCTCTCATGAGAGAATTTGTTACTTGATGTCAGAGAATTTTATTTTTCCTATATTCTTAATATTCTTAATCCCAAGTGCAGGCTCTGGTAATATAACCTGTTCACACAATTTCTCAGCCTTCTTAACTATTCTAATCTGTGAATGATATTGTTCGAGATGCAAGAGTGAATTTTAGTCATGATCTCTACTATGATGTTAAAGCTAAGAATCATATCGGATGGATAAAAAATAAATTTAGACAAACATTGAGTATCATATTACAAAATGTTTTGACTTTTCAAAGAAGGGGATTATAATTTCTAGGTAAAGCACACAGGAAATCCATGGGCAAGGGAACATTTGAGCTGAGCCTTGGATTTTATATAAAGTATAAGTAAAAAATAAAAAAGGAACATATTCCAGAACTAGGGGTAACACTTATACAAAGATATAGACTTAGAAGATGGAAGTATGGCTTACCAGGAAGAGGTGGCAGGTTAATGTACACTCTATTGTAGAAAACTTTAAATAACAGGGTGAGGATTTTCTGTTTTATCTTAGACAAATTAGGAATTGACAGAGAATTTTTCAGTGAGTGACATGTTCAAATGGATGTTCTATGAATGTCAAGCTGTGTTGAGAAAGGATTGGATCTGAAATATACTGAAATTAGGAAATTCAAGTAGAAGCTTATTGTAATTGTCCAGATAAAAATGTTAGAAAGTACAGCAAAAGGAAAGCCAGTCCCTACTCTGTCAAGTAGTTTACAAAGAACATAATATAGTAATGTGTTTGTAATTTCCCTAAGTATTTATGTAATACTTTCTTATAGTCAGCACAAAGACAGCAGGTGTGTTTCAAATAATTCAGCGAAGAGATCGCGACTGAAAATATCTCACTCACATTAGATTGCTGCCCATATTCTATAGTTTTAGTTTTCCAGAATTTGTTTTGGAGTATTAATGTAAATGTCCACAAAGTTCACTTTCATTTTATAGATTTATAAATAACCCATATGTGTCTTGGGTAAGTTAGCACCTCAGCTATTCCTTAGGTATATTTGTCTATTTTTTTCCTCTGGCTAATCTTTCCTAGGTTTGTGTACAAAGACAGTATTTGTCCCATAGGAAGAGTTCTATGCGATCGTCATTATATATTTTTGTAAACAATCTGTACAGTAATATTTCTTTGCATGGTAGAATTGTCGCTACAGCTAGAAATTGATTTTGTTTTGGTTTGCTTTTTTGGCAGGGTGGGTATATTTATGATTTGTTCATTTTTTCCCTGAAATAGAATTTTTTCAGTTCTCTTTATATTTTTATAATACTTTATATTTCTTATTACTATTCTTCAATTTTATTGACATTATTTACAAAATAATTTCTTTTACTTTATCTGTTGTGAATTCTTTTTATTTTTCACTGTGACAATTAAGTGTTCCTTTTTGAGGATTAAAATCAGCATGTTTGATTACCCTTTTAAAAGTATAACTTTAAAACGTTTTCATTTATCAACTGAATGTATTTTTAGTTATTTGTTTTAACTCCTCTAATTTTCAGAACTTCATTTCTTGTGTTTATTTCCTCATTTGCTGATTTTTAAAATTTATTTGTTGCTTCTTCACATCAAGTTTTTTGACCTCTTCTCTTTTTCTTCTTTTCAAAATTCAATTCAAAAAGCTTTCCTCGAATTGCACATGTTTAACATATTGGATTATTTGCCGTCTAGGGCAGGAGCAAGGGGAAGAGAGAAAAAACATTTGGAACACAAGGTTTTGCAAGGGTGAATGTTGAAAATTATCCATGCATGTGTTTTGAAAGTAAAAAGGCTTTAATAAAAAAAAGAAAAAAATATTCTTCTTAGGTAGTCAAGTATAAAGTCAGGGTGTGCATGAGTGACTGAGATCTTATATAGTTACAACATCTTGTGTAAAATTGCTACATGAATATAATTAAAACCACAGGTATTAATTGAATGTCATCTTCTACACTAAGCTCCCTTTTCCTGATTTATTTAAAATTGAAGAATACAATTTAACTTCCCTCCCCTTCCCACAAGTGGAATTCTAGTTGGAAAAATTCACAAACAGTAGCAAAGGTATAACAGTAGCTTCTAGGAATGTGTTGTGCTTTTATACTAATTTCTTAGAATTCAAAAAGAAATATCAATTGTGTATAGGTCAGGGTATTACTTGTGGCTTGATTGTATTAGTGCAGCTTAGAAGTATGTTACATATATTTAAAAGTTATCAATTAAGAAAAAAATCTCTTCTCTTTCAAAATTCTTCATATTTCTTACTTTGAAAATAAAAGGTTTACTTTTAAAAGGCTTACAAAAAGATAGAGTCCAACATAATAATTACAGAAGGTTGTAATGTTTTTTATCTGAACTGGTCAAATCAAATATAAAGATAAAAGGATAAATCTAAGCACTAATTCAAGGGGAATTTAGAGCTGAAAGCCTCTTGTCATATATGGAATGGGAACATTAATGCATGCATGGGCACATGCGCACACACACACATACACACATATATTCCTTAGCACCAAATGACATGTATATTCCCTTCCTCTTATTCTTCCCCTTCCCATTTCCCACTCCCTTCCCCTCTCTTCTCCACTTCTTTCTCCTCTTCTCCCTTCTCGCTTTTTGATCTATTTTGAGCATGAAGTCTTGATCCTTTTGTAAACATTAATTTTTCCTTCCTTCCATTTTCTGTTAATTTGTTTTTAGGCTCAAATTGATATCTCCATTACTCTTGTTAGCATTTTCTTTAAAAAGTTAGATGTTATGTCCTATTCAATGCATATTTATTAAAGATTCAAATTGCCTTATTATCTATGTTGCTTTAAGGCATAATATGATTTCTCTGATTATTACCATATCTGAGGTCATAATTACTACCTCTGCTTTTTTTTTTTTATTGACTTGAAATAAAACACCTTACAATTGCTTATTTTAACTCTGAGGATCTTAATGTTTCCAATTTTTCTTATACACGACAATGTTGGTTGGCTTTTAATCCATTCTGCTAGCGTCTTCTGCTTTTGACAAGAATTCATACCATTGACTTTCATGGCTATGATTGTTAGATGTGTTTTTCCCTCTATCATATCATAATATTTCTTCCTTTCCCTTACCAAATTCCTTTACAAGGAAAAGGTGAAAAAAGGTACAAGGATTAGTGCTAATAATTTGTAATTGGAGCAATCTAATACTATTCCTTTGATTTTGCTTTTTTGAACTAGCTCACACCCAAACACTAGCATCTATTAAACTTACATGTTTTTGTTGAAAGCATCATTATTCTTTCTGTCTTTAGGGTTATAGCTTCTCTGTTATCCTTGACTCAACATATGATAGAAATTTAATAAATTCTTACTGATTAGTTGATCAAATCACTAGCTTTTGTTCTTTCTCAATCTCCTTTTAATTTCAAACACACCCCTCTCACACACAAATACTATATGAGCCAAATAATAAAGAGAAGGAAGTGTCAGTGGATTTGGGGCTAGTAGTCAGTGAAATGTTTAATTTTGGCAGGAAAACTTTTGGCAAAATTTAGTGAAATTCAACATGACTAATGTGGCAATATGTTTGACATGACTGTACATGTATAGCCACTCAGATTGCTAACCATCTTGGGTGGGTATAAAGGGCTGAAACTCTTTTTTTCTTTTTTTTTTTTTTTAATAACTTTTTATTGATAGAACGCATGCCAGGGTAATTTTTTATAGCATTATCCCTTGCACTCACTTCTGTTCCGATTTTTCCCCTCCCTCCCTCCACCCCTTCCCCCAGATGGCAAGAGTCCTTTACATGTTGAATGGGTTACAATATATCCTAGATACAATATATGTGTGCAGAACCGAACAGTTTTCTTGTTGCACAGGGAGAATTGAATTCAGAAGGTATAAATAATCCGGGAAGAAAAACAAAAATGCAAGCAGTTTATATTCATTTCCCAGTGTTCTTTCTCTGGGTGTAGCTGCTTCTGTCCATCTTTGATCAATTAAAGCTCTCTTTATCGAAGAGATCTACTTCCATCAGAATACATCCTCAAATAGTATCATTGTCGAAGTGTAAAGTGATCTCCTGGTTCTGCTCATTTCACTCAGCATCAGTTCATGTAAGTCTCGCCAGTCCTCTTCTGTATTCATCCTGCTGGTCATTCCTTACAGAACAATAATATTCCATAACATTCATATACCACAATTTACTCAACCATTCTCCAATTGATGGACATCCTTTCATTTTCCAGTTTCTAGCCACTACAAACAGGGCTGCCACAAACATTCTGGCACATACAGGTCCCTTTCCCTTCTTTAGTATCTCTTTGGGGTAAAAGCCCAGTAGAAACACTGCTGGATCAAAGGGTATGCACAGCTTGATAACTTTTTGAGCATAGTTCCAGATTGCTCTCCGGAATGGCTGGATGTGTTCACAATTCCACCAACAATGTATCAGTGTCCCTGTTTTCCCACATCCCCTCCAACCTTCCCTATTATCTTTCCCTGTCATTCTAGCCAATCTGACAGGTGTGTAGTGGTATCTCAGAGTTGTCTTAATTTGCATTTCTCTGATTAATAATGATTTGGAGCATATTTTCTTATGTCTATAAATAGTTTCAATTTCTTCGTCTGAGAATTGTCTGTTCATATCCTTTGACCATTTATCAATTGGAGAATGGTTTGATTTCTTATATATATATTAGAGTCAATTCTCTATGTATTTTGGAAATGAGCCCTTTATCAGAACCTTTGATTGTAAAAATGTTTTCCCAGTTTGTTGTTTCCCTTCTAATCTTGTCTGCATTTGTTTTGTTTGTACAAAAATTTTTCAATTTGATATAATCAAAATTTTCTATGTTGTGGTCAATAGTGATCTCTAGTTCTTCTTTGGTCATAAATTCCTCCCTCTTCCACGTGGCTGAGAGGTAAACTATCCTATGCTCTTCCAATTTATTTATAATCTCATTTATACTGAAACTCTTGAGTCAATGCACTGAAGTCAGTTTGAGCACTTAAGGCTAGTTACCGATTGGACAATACTCTATAAACATATGCTTAGAAAATGGCCCTTCCAACTATCCTGTGCTGGCTCAATAATTGGTGTATACAGAGAATTGTAGGAGAGACTAGGGGGTGGAATAAGACTAGCCAGGGTCACTTCTGGGTGGGAGATGAAGAAGGAAGGTCGCAGAGATTCTGCTTCCATCCAATTCAATCCTACCTCTAAAGACCAAGAATAAAGACTAAGGACTTTTGCTTATCCTGACTCCGGCTGATTCTAAGGTATCCAGGGTGCTAACGTGGTCATCACAAGTGGGGAGGGTAGGGAGAGAGAAAAATTTGGAAGTCAAAATCTAATAAAAATGAATGTTGAAAACTATCTTTATGTGTAACTGGGCAAAAAATAAGTACTATTTATTAAAAAAATGTTTTAGTGAAATTGAAAAAAAAATATTGTAAGAACCATCTTCTAGTCCAAATACTTGTCAAGAACAAATAGATGATATGTGTATTTTAAATGTAGAGAAATTTCTCCCTTTGAGGAGAAAGGAAAGGCAACTAGATGAATACCTCTCCACATCCCAAGTTGTTAGGCAACATGAAATATTCTTAGAGGAAATAAAAGTAAGGTTTCAGTGGAGAAAAAAGGCCTCTGAGATGGAAAAGCAAAGTTGATCTTTATGAGGTTGATAGTAAATAAATGAGTAATATACCGTGTTTCCCTGATAATAAGACACTGTCTTATTATTTTTTTTTTGGACAGAAAAACACCAGAGGGCTTATTTTCAGGGGAGGGCTTATTTTAATGAACATTGACAGAAATTTTAATAAAAAAGTAAATGTGAACAAAAAAAAGTACCTTTATTCAATAATGATCATGTCATCTTCTTCAACATCGTCATAAGTGTCCATATCCTGAATTCCATCCTGGATGTCTTGCGCCTCTATTTTCTTCAGAAGTGGACCCAATATGTCATGTCCAGCAATATAGCTCTCTTTAAATGAACATGTCTTGTCCAGGTAACCTGCTCGTAGTGCCTTGGTGACACAGCTGTCAGTAATTTTATCCTATGACTTCTTCACCCAAGTCACGACTTCTTGCACACAGGGCTTCACAAAGTTCCCACACTGATTTCTTTCCATTCTATTTTCAATGTAGTCATTGACTTCCATGCACAAATGGTCCTTGAATGGCTTGTTTATTGCAATATCAAGGGTCTGGAGATAGGCAGTCATTCCTGCAGGAATCATTACTTGATCTATTCTTTTCTCTGCAAGGAAATTCTTCATTTCTTCAGCGGGGGGTGAGTGCTGGCTGAGTTCTTCTTTTATGCTCCATCATGCCCCCTGAGTTTTTCTTTTATCCTCCATCATGCCCCCTCACTCCCGCTTACATATGGGTTTTTATGTTGTCCTGCCTCAGTTCTCCTCCGTGGCACTGCTCTCAATGGCACCAGCAAGCAAATCACTGGGGAAGAACAGGATGACGTGCTCACTGCTGCAGCTCTGATTGGATGCAGCTCGGAGAGCGGCGTGGGTTTCACCGGGGGGGTGGGAGGGGGGACAGTGCATACAGAGGGTACCATAATGTAGCGTGTAGTGCAGGGGATCACCTTCACTACAGTAGCAATCTCAATAGGGCTTATTTTCAGGGGAGGGCTTATTTTAGAGGAATCTTACACAGTAAGGGGAGGGCTTATTTTTGGGATAGGTCTTATTATGAGGGAAACACGGTACAGAGGAGAAAGTGAAAGAAAAAACCTAGATAAAGTTAAACTTTAATGAAGAAAGCTATATTCTCTGAGGCCAAAGAAGCTATTATGCCTAAAACTGTCATGATGAAGCCACCCATTCTATCTATTAGAGTAGTATTTGTTATTGAATCCCTACTTGGAGATCCCAAGGCAACTTTTTGGTGACTTGATGACAGAGTGTCTGTTTTCTTTCCAGGGTTTGTATCTAAGACATAACAGAAAACCTTCTTAGACGTCTAAAAATGGATGGCAATTGTGAAGTAAGGGGCAAGAGGTCATTGGGACTTGGCCTGAGGTGACTGGAACATTGATAACTGACAACAAAAAGAAAGTAAAGCTCTTCAGTTTTTTGTTTGTTTGTCTCTATTTTTACACTAAAGGATTACTACCTTTATATGGTAAATGATAGAACCAGAATGAATAGAACTTGAAACTCAAGATAAGCAGAGAAGTACTAAAGTAGCAGTTAGCTGGTCTTAATGAATTTAAATCACTTGAAGCAGATTAATAACATTCTCAGGTCTTGAAAGAATTTGCAGATATATTGCTCGGGGCAGTGAAATGTTCAAGGTCATGGAAAATGAAACAGGGTCCATGAGTTGGAGAATGATAAATTTCAGTAGTGTGTGTGTATATATTCTGTGTATGTGTATATACATATATGTGTGTGTATGTGTGTGTGTGTATACACACACATATATGTATACATAGATATATATGTACATATATATGAGGTATTCACTTAGAGCATTATACAAAAGTTAAACAGATGATTCATTTAAAAAAAAACAGTTAACATAATATTAAAAGTAAAGAAAACACAGGTTCTGTTTGTCTCTCTGTCTCTATATCTATCTATACATACATACATATAAGACATGTATAAACAGAAAACATTTTGGTTAAAGTACAATGTTCTTTTAACCTAAAAACTCTAAAAAGCTTATACAAAGAAGGGTCATTTTAGTAAATTAAACACATACACACATTTGTTTGTGTGTGTATGTAAACCCAAAAGCTAGCATTATATATAATACAAAAACATTTAAATCTTCCCCAGTAAAGACAAGGATGCCTTCTTCCTCACTACTAAGACAGAAAAGAAATGAATGCATCAGCATTGGCAAACAAAAACAAGAATTCACCCTATTTTCAGATGACATGATGGTTTATTTAGAAAAACTCAATGAATCAGCAGTAAAACCAATGCACTAATGTAGCAGTATGTAACATGTTTCTACAAAATCATCAACATTTATTTATAGGAATAACAAAATCCTAGTGGAAATAATAGAAAGGAAAATTCCATTAAAAATAACTACATAATGTATAAAGCATCTAAGAGTCAAAATTCACTCATGATTTCTATAAATACAGTTACAAAAATGCTTTAAAGAATGATTTAAATAATTTGAGGACTATTCATTATGTTAAGCTACTATGGTATGATAAACATGTAAATAATACTTTAACTTAGACATTCAGTGCTACACCAATCGGACTTTTAAGATGATCTATTATAGAATCAGACATAAGGCCAAATTCATTTGGCATAACCACACATCTGAGATGTTAGGGTATTTAAAGGAGTATCATTATTTATGCTGAAGTTCCCCTAGGATAATAGCAATGGTTATGGAGAGAGAGAATATGAGAGAACATAGCAAGGTAATGAATTAAATGAGGAAGGATGAAAAGAGCCCTGAAAGTCAAACTTTTGATTAAGTTACAAACACGGATTGAATGAACATCCAAAGAGAGGTTATCGATGGATGCATGTGGTAGTGGCAGATTGGAGCAATTGAAAATTTTGATTCTGCTATCATAACCAGTGATTTAGGAGGTAGGATTAAATGTGCACCCTGTAGTATAGAGAATGACAAGGGATACTATGTCACTAAGAGGAAGCCAGATCTCATCGATGTCCCTCTATCCTAACTCTGGTAAAGGATTTGCCCTCCCATTTTATTCTTCCACTAATGGAAAAATTCAGTGGCAAGGAAGCTTTGGAAGGCAGCCCAAGAAAGTTGCTGGGCTGTTCTAGTTTCAAAAATGTTCTTTTTTACATTGTACTTCTTTTTTTCCTTTGCTGAGAGAGGATATGGGGAATTAGCCAAATGGGGTGTGTGAAAGCATACTTGTCTGCCATTGATACACATGGCTCACTCTTCTACCGTCAGTCTGAGGGCCTTTATAGCCATCATGTGGGGAAGCAAATGCTGTGGTGAAGGAGCTGGCCTTTCTACCAATTGCCAACCAAATGTCACTCATAAGGTGGTTGGGCCAGTTTAGATGAAGCAATGCCGTTTCCCTGAAGGGATGATGGAGAGAGAGAATGTGCCAGGCAAATCACACTGCTACCTTGACCACCATGCCTACTTAACCTTGACGAAAAGAACTCAGAACCCTGAACTCAAGAGCCTTTGAAATGGCTTTGTTTCCAGCCCAATCCCTTGCAGATATCATCCTAGATGTCTCTGTGGAGATGTAGCCTGGCAAACTACTACTTCTTGTGCTAACAATCAGATTTACTCAAGCCCCAGAAAAGAAAGTTCTTGTTACCAAAGTCATCAGTACTGCCAAATAGCTTATCATCAAAACTTATAAGAATTTGTCAGGAGAAATTTTAGTAGAGATGTCATCAGCTGCTGAGCCACTGTGCCTTAAGGATCTAAGGCACATCTCACTTGCAGCTTTAACTTTCTGTATAGGCAATCTCCCCCATTAGAATGTGAGCACCTGGTGAGTAGTAACTGACTTTTCAGGTTTTATCCCCACTGCTAAGACACACAGTAAGTGCTTAATAAATAATTCACTGATCCTGTTCAGCAGCCCCTATGGATGTTCAACCTGACAACTACTCTTCATTTATTAGAGCCACATTGATTGAAGATCCAGAAAAGAACAGTTTTTGTTACCAAAGCTCTGGGCACTCTAAAGTAGTTCAGTATTAGAAACTGATATGAACTTAGCAGAGCAAATAATATGAAAGAAGAGACATTACCATATATTTGGTCCCAAGAGACTTTTCAATCTGACTTTCATCTGAAATCTTCCATCTATGCTATCTCCCTCATCATAATGTGAGGTCCTTGAGAGCAGGCACTGTCTTATTTTTCTGTTTATATCCCCATGATTAGAAAAGGACTTTGCACATAATAAATGTAGAATAGATGCTTTACTCATTCATTCAAGTTCCTCTCGAAGCTGTGACTATAAATTCCTCATTTTCTCCAGGATCTCTCTGGAGGACAAGTGTCTCATGTAATCAGAAATAAAATTTTTATTATGAAACAGAAGATGACAATCCTCTTAAATCTAAATCCTCTTTTCTTTCACCAAGAATAACAAACTTTGGTTTTCACCAACTTCATCAGCTACTTCACCAAATTAGCACCAAAGTGCACCAAAGTGAAATGACTCTTGTCATTTCTGGGATAAACCTCTTATTGTGGAAGTAGTTGTATTAGCCTTGAATATTTCCTGAAGGGATGCCCAGGTTTTGAAACTTGCTAGCAACATCACCTTAATCTTGTCTTCCCTTTGTTGTAAACAAGGGAAAGTACCATGATCATTCTACTGTCACCATGGAAACAAGGGCTTTCACATGAACACCCTTCTCCATAAAGATGTAAATGTCAACCCAGACAAAACAAATCTCTTTCATTTCCCCTCATCTCATGTTTATCTGGGCCTTTTGTACCTTTGCATTAATTTGCCAAGTTACAAAGAAACACAAGATGTCAGCACTAGAAGGGACCTTAGAGATCAGCTAGTCCAACCTCCTCATTTTACAGATAAGGAATTTCTTTCCCATTGTACTGCCATGGCCTCTGTTTCAGTGAGTAAAAGTTTCTTCCTTTACAAAAGGTAAGATATTCCAATAACTACATTTCCCCCTAAATTAGGGCCAGAAACTATATAGTAGAAACCTTGGTTTCTTCCTGCTCACCTATGAAAAGAAAACTGGCCCACACGTTGTTTGAAACATTATGTTAGCTACTATGCTGTGAGAAATGAGTCATTCTGATGCCTATTCTTTCCTATTCCAATAAGTATTAATCAGTTTGCTATGATTTCATAGAGGTAGTAATGATAAGTTCTGTATATTAGGAGAGATGTGAGCTGTGGATTTTAAGTTCACTTGCTTAATGACAGGAAGCTAACCAAAGGCCTTCTAACCTTGTTTTTCCTTGTTATGGTGACCAAACCTAGACTCAATTACACAGAAAGCCTCCCTCTCCCCAACTTATTTTTGTGCCTCTGGACCACTCTGTCTTGTCTAACATGAGCAGGTAGATGCATTATGACCATTTTATTATGTGGAGTCAGTGGAGCTGCCCCGTGCTTCACCAACCTGACACAATGTACTCCCCCCACACCAATATAACATTTCTGGCTGATACATCATTTTTGGCCTGTCAAACAAGGGCTAGCAACCAATGGGGTTCTGTACTTTGTATTGTTCCTTTAGAATGTTTAGGTATCAAATATGATATCAAACCTTATATAATTAAGGTCTTGAAAGAAGGGGACATCTCAGATCATTTGGAAGATCTGAGGTCTACTTCTTTAGAGGAGACCATGGACTCTTTAATAAAGTACATTGGCTCAGACCTCTGACTCAGTTTCTTTTAAGTTGGACAGTTTTAATCCTCACAGTGCCATAATTATACACACACACACACACACACACACACACACAGATATATATAGATGTTATATATATATATATCTGTGTGTGTGTGTGTGTATGTGTATATATATATATATATATATATGCCTGTGATGACCGCGCTAGCACCCAGGATACCTTAGAATCAGCTGGAGTCAGGATAAGCAAAAGTCCTTAGTTTTTATTCTTGATCTTTAGGGGTAGATGTGAACAGGATGGAGGCAGAAGCTCCACGACCGCCTTCTTCCTCGTCTACCACAAAAGTCACTCTGGCTAGTCTTACTCCGCCCCCTAGTCCCTCCTACAGTCCTCTATATATAACAGTCATTGAGCCAGCACAGGATAGTGGGAAGGGACATTTTCCAAGCATATGCCCATAGAGTATTGTCCAGTCAGTAGTTAGCCTTAAGTGCTCGGCTGTCATGACCTCAGTGCATCGACTCAAGGGTTTCAGCCCTCTACAAAAGCCTTTTAAGAGATAAGCCATATGACTGGTTTTTCCTGGGCTTCACAGAGTATCAGCTATCTAGTAGTGCCATCTGTTTCAGTCACTGGACCTGAACCAGCTTTGCTCTTTTCCGAAACTAAATGTTGTCAGTACCTAGAGTAATGATAGCTTTCTTGGTGACTGCTTCACTCTAATGAAACTTTCTAAAGACTCACTGATAACTTAGGATGATAGTTGATTGACGAATACCAAATAATCACAAAGTGGGGTTTTTACTTTATTTTGTATAATCTTTCTTTGGATGGGTCAACTCTGGAGCCCATATTGTAATTTTAAAAGTGGTTTGATGAGCATGTAATGAAAGCAAAGGAAGATGGGTTTTCATTTAGGGCTGTGTCTCACAGTGGTGAATTGCCTTTCTCCATTTCAGAGACATTTCTTTTTCTAATAAGTAGGATTCATCTTCTACATGCCATACTATTCTCTTCCTTTGACTATGTTCTTTACCTTTCAGCTCATAATATCATAGTTAGACCAGATCAAGACCTCTTTCCCTGTTTTAAAGATAAGAAAACTAAGGCTCAGAGAAGTTAAATTGACCAGGCCTGGTTCACATAACAAGCAAATGTCAGAGGTGTGATTCCAGACCTAGTGATCTATCCATTGTACATTTTGTTCACCTTTCTGAGCCACATTTTAAGAGCCACATTCACTTGACAGACAGGAAAGTGGCCAAAGAAGGGCAACCAGGATGGTAAAGATCCTAAAGTTCATTCCATTTTAGGAGCAGCAAGAAAAAGAAAAAATGAACAACTGGGATGGTTCATCTGTAGTAGATAAGACTTAGAGGCTTTTTGATAAGTTTCTTCTTGAATATATAAGGCTTTCACATGAAAGAGGTATAAGATCTGTTTTGTAGGGGACAAAACTAATACTAGTTCATGGAAGTTTTAGAAGTAAATTTCCTTTTTCTGTCAATAGTATTTTATTTTTCCAAATATATCTAAAGATAGTTTCCAATATTCATTTTTGTAAGATTTTGTGTTCCAAATTTTTCTCTCTTTACCTCTTACTGCCCTCTCCCCAAGGCAGCAAGGAATCTGATATGTGTAATCATTTGTAAAATGTGCAATCATTTTAAATATATTTCCATATTTGTAATGTTGTACAAGAAAAATCAGACCAAAAGGGAAAAAAAACCACAAGAATGAAAAAGCAAAGCGATCAATAAACAGAAAAAGTAAAAAGACTATGCTTTGATCTACATTCATTCTTCATAGTTCTCTCAGGATATGGATGGCATTTTTCATCCCAAGTCTATTAGAATTGTCTTGAAATATGACATTGCTGAAAAGATCTGTGTCCATCAGAATTGATCATTACATAAGGTTGCTGTTACTGTTTATAATGTGGTCTGGGTTGTGCTCTCTTAACTCAGTATCAATTCATGTAAGTCTTTCTAGGCTTTTCTGAAATCAGCCTGCTCATCATTTCTTATAGAACAATACTATTCCATTATATTCATATACCTGTCTAGAGGACAAACATGTGGCAGTGATAGAGCCACATCAGCTTGTGTCAACATTCAGATCTGGGTCACAGTTCTAGGACCGAGAGGCATGCTGGTTAAAAGGAAGCTGGGATCCTGGTTATAGTAACACAGCAGAGAGGAGCACTAGAATGTGCAGTAGCAGGGGACCAGGGACTCATCCTTAGTAAATATCAGGAGATCAATGACCAAATGTCTCCCAGGGTCACATTTTTCTTGCACAACATGACAAATTTTGGTAGCACCAAAAGCTTGGAGACATCCCCCCTCAGAACTAGTTACTAGTTCCAAAAATAGCAGCTTGAAATTTGGGAGAGGGTCTCCCTATTCCAAAGTAAGTAGAGCCCAGCTTTAATACAAAGTTCAGCATCAAGAAATTGCCTGGAAATAATGAACAACAACATAAAGAATTTGTCTATAAAAAGTAACTGGTGCAGGGAAGACCAAAACTTAAACTCAAAGAAGACAATGATGTGAAAACATCTACCAAAAAAGCCTCAAAGAAAACTGTTCATTGAAACCAAGGCCAGTAAGAATTCAATGAAGGTGGTAGAAGAAAAACTGAGAAAAGAAATTTGAGTAAAGCAAAAAAGTATGAAAAGAGATTTAACAGCTTGATGAAAGAGGCAGAAAATACTTTAAAATGGGTTAAATGGCACAAAAATTCACTGAAGGAAAAACAGAACTTTAAAAGCAATATAGGTCAAGTGGAAAAAGAGATATAAAAGTTCATTGAAAAAATAATTCTTCAGGCAGCTAGGTGGTGCAGTGGATAGAGCACCAGCCCTGAAGTCAGGAGGACCTGAATTCAAATTTGTTCTCAGACACTTAACATTTCCTAGCTGTGTGACCCTGGGCAAGTCACTTAACTCCAACTGCCTCAGCAATAATATTAATAATAATGATAATAATTCTTTAAAAATTAGACTTGGGAAACTGGAAGCTAATGACTCCATGATACATCAGGAAACTGTAAAACAAAGTCAAAAGAATGAAAAAAAAAAGAAAATGTGAAATATCTCATTAAAAATACCTACTGACTTAGAAAATAGATTAAAGAGAGAGAACTTTCAGGTCATCCAATAATTATTACGTTATGATCAAAAAAAGAACCTAGACATTATATTTCAAGAAATATGGAAAATAATCAAATATCTGAGATTCAGAGGGTAAGAGAGCAATGTAAAACATCTACCAATTACCTCCTGAAAGAGATCCCAAAATAAAACTCGCAAGAATATTATAACCAAGTTTCAGAGCTCCTATGTCAAAATGAAAATACTTCAAGCAACCAGAAAGAAATCATTCAAAGACCATGGAACCACAGTCAATATCACACAAGATTTGCAACTTCCCTGTAGAAGTAGTAGAGGGTTTGGAATATGATATTCTGGAGGGCAAAGGAGCTAGGTTTCTAATCAAGAATCTCGTACCCAGCAAAACTGAGTATAATCCTTCAAGGAAAAAAAAATGGATATTAAATGAAATTGAGGAGCTTCAAACATCCTTCAAACATGGGAATACCTATGAGAACTGATGCAAAGTAAAGTGAGAAAAACTGAAAGAGAATGTAAATGACGATCAACCATGAAAGAGCAAGCTACTCTGATCGATACAAAAATCCCAGACCATTCCAAAGGATTGATGATGAAAAACTGCTCTCCATCCCCAGAGGGAGAACTTGCCAAACTTGTGAGTATAAATTAAAGCGTAATTTTCTCATTTTCTTTATTTTTCTTTCTTTTAAGAAATATGACTAATATGGAAATATATTTTACATGATTTCACATGTATAATTGATATATTGGTAGGGATGAGGGAATGGAGGAGAGAATTTTTAAATCAGAATTTAAAAAGAAAAGAATGTTTAAAATAAATAACCTTTGTTTAAAAAAAAACAAGAAATATTTTTCTAGCTTTTTTTAAACATAAATTGAATATAAGGATACAAGATAGAGAACTTTTCATTTAATGAAGGGTGAATGGCAAGGGCCTAGACTCAGATTATTTGAATAGAAAGGAAGAAGCAAATCTGAAAGACATTTATAAGGAGGGAAGAGCAAGGTTAGATTGTACAGTAATTAATAATTCATGTCTTCAGAAAGATGGCTAAGTATTAATTTCTTCTCTACTGGATAGCCGTGTAGAAAATGATGTTCTTGTATTGGTCAACCTGCCATCGGGGGAAAGGGATGCAGGGAAGGAGGGGAAAAATTGGAATAAAAGGTTTGGCAATTGTCAGTGCTGTAAAATTATGCATGCCTATAAGTTGTAAATAAAAAGCTATAATAAAAAAAGAAAAAGAAAATGAAACAGCAACAACAAAAAAGAAAATGATGTTCTTTATCATACTTTAAAATATCTTGCATATTTTTATTTTCAAGGATTTTATTTTATATTTTATATATACAATCTACACAAATATATTAAATATCATTATATATAAACATATGTATATATATTATTTATATATTATATTTATATTTCATTATATCTTGCATATATTTACCCTTTCACTCATTACCATAGAGTTGTACTATTACCTAGAATAGTTCTGAAATGAAAATCCAAGAGCTATATTTATAGGAAGTAAACTAAGTTTGTAGCAAATTAGGTCAATTGACCTGAGATAACTTAGAATTCAATACTTTTCCTGAGAAAATAACAATCTATACTCGACAAATGTCTTCAATTTAGAGTCTCTTCAAGTTTGGTTGGAGGGGTATGTTGCTCACTAGCCTTTTTCTCAATATGTCTCAAAGTATAAAACCAATGTATTCAAGATCTTTGAGCCAAATATAAATATGTAGAGCAGGAAAGGCATTTAAAGTATTCAAATTCGAATAAATAATAAAGTAATTCTTCATATCATGGCATTTCATTAATTGCTGCTATAATGGAGTCATTACATTGTTTCATTTTTTTCTGTAGGACATGCTGGGTTATTTCTCTTGGAATGAAAATATACCAAAGAATTTGATCCATTTATCACTCCAGAGTTAACCTGAAATTATGTATGCATATACTTTAATTTATTTGCCATATTATCATTTAAACTTTATGATTAATTGCTTGCTGATTAAAATATTGTTTGGCTATTGTTGTGGATTTGATTGATATGAGAGACAGAACTGTGACTAAAAAGCTTTCAAATATTATTTTATTTAATCATAATATTAGTCTTTATTCCCTGATAATTCCTCAATAATTACCTCCCAGTTGTCTTAAAAAGTTGGTTTGCCTTAAAATCCAACTTATCAGTTTGTGTCTTTCCAAAAACATATAACTTTTAAGTTGTAAAGTAATTATTGCATTTCTTCATAATAGCATAAAAGTGATCACTATGTACATTGGTACCATGCTTCAAAAGAAAGTTTGGTTGAAATCCAAGCCTCCATAATCTTTCCTAAATCCTTTCCCCAAAATCACTGAAAACAATCATTTTTTTTAAACATATGCTTGACTGTTGCACAGGAGTTGGACCTATATTAAAAACAAATCTGTCTTTTTAAAAAGTCAGCAAAAATTATCTCTTACTCTAGAGAAATTACCAATTGTATTTTCAGTAGAAATAGATAGACCTTTCTATGCCATTGATATTTATATAACACTTGCTACTCTGTTCCTTAGAGACTTTTAAGTTCCTACCCTACTATTCTAATTTGGGGAGAATCTGGAGATATCCTCTAGAAAATGTTTTCTCCATAAATCTGTATTCATGGATATATATATCCAAATAATCAAGAGACATTGAACAACAGGAATGTAGCCAAAAGAAATTTTAATACAGATATCACTCTCTAGTTCTTGGGCAAGTGAGGCTCTATTAACTCTGGTCTTACAAATCTGTGTGGTTTCCCTAATATGTCCATGTTTTGGACAGACGTGAGAAGATATAGGCCCTGGTATCAAAGAACTTAGAGTATAATTACAAATACTGAAAACATAAAAGATAATTTCAGTTTTATAAATGGTTTATCCTCACATCCCTGTTATCCTTATCCTTAAAGTAAATTGAATAAATATTTCTGTATGTTTTTTACAGAAGAGCAAACAGGTTCAGAGAAATTACATAATTTGCATTCTCAATACCAATTATGTCTGAGATAGGATTTCTTTTTTATGTGCAGTTATCTTTTTTATTATACAGTGTTATGGTAATGCTTGTTTCATTTCATAAAATAAAAATAAATAATAATTTTAAAAGACAGATTTGACCATGTTACCCTCATATCCCCATTTCCTTCCATGTTTCTTGAATCCAAGATCCAGTGTTCTTTTCTCCTTAAGAGGTGTTAAAATTTTAAGTGTCACATTTCTTCAAGAACAGTTTAATGCAACGTAAGATTGTGTTAGACTTGAAGTACTATAGAAAACTAAGATTTGTTTTTCCAATGAGATAATTCACATGTTTTTGGTTTTACTTTATTGTATCTTGATTTCTCATAGTCATGAGGTTCCATTTGCTCAATTCTATTTTTTAAGGAATTATTTTCCTCAATGAGCTTTTGTATTTCCTTTCCCAATTGGCCAATTTTGCTTTTTAAGGCATTCTTCTCATTAATTTTTTTTGTACTTCCTTTTCCACTCTCTCAATTTTTCCCTAACTTTTCCTCAATCTCCCTTACTTAACTTTCAGAGTTTTTTTTGAGCTCTTCCATAGCTTGAGCACAATTCTTATTTTTTTTCTTGGTAGCTTTGGGTGTAGAAGCTTTGACTTTATTATCTTCTGCACATGTGTTTTGATCGTCTTTGTCATCATAGTAACTTTCTATGGTCAAAATCTTTTTTGTGTCTGCTCATTTTTCTGGCCTATTACTAAGCTTTTAACTCTTTGCTAAAGTAGGGCTATGTTTCCAGGGTGGGGCTAAGCTTCAGGAGGTGTGTGCAGCTGTTTTCAGAGACCTTAGGAATTTGACCACAAGCCCTCTTTTCTGTTAGCAGTGACCTTGCCCCACTAGAGCTCTGAGATCCTGTGTGCTGGCCCAGCCTGGGGCTCTGCTTGCTTTGGGATTGCACACTAGACCCCCACCCATTTGCCACAGACCTTCTCCACTGATCTTCAGTCCTCCCTGGTGCCCTGGGGCTGGAGCTGAGGCTGGCCTATCCCGCTGGGTTTTCACTCTGGTTCCACTGACCTTTTTTTGGCTGATCTTTGGTGTGAGAGGTCTCAAAGCCACCAGTACTGCCACTGATTCAGAGGTTGGGCTGGGCTGGGTTGGGGACTACACCTGGCATGGCCTGCCTCAGGACTCCCACTCTGGTGTCACAGAACTTTTCTGCTGAGCTTGGAAGTTGCTTTCAACAAGAAAATATTCTACTCCATGTTTTGGGGTGTTCTGATGCTCTAAAATTTGTTTAGAATCATTTAAAGGAATTTGGAGTGGCTTAGGGGAGAAGTTGGACACGTTCCTGCCTTCAGTTTGCCATCTTGGCTCCACCTCCTCTGTTTTTCTGATTTTAAGTGATTTCACAGATTGTTTTTCTTACTCTGTCATATCTGATCTCTTCTAGTACTAACATTGTGTCATTTTATATTATCACAGTGAGTTTCAATGATTATTGTGAGGTGATGTTTTTAGGAATGAATGAATGAATGAATGAGATGGTAAGACATATGAGAATATCTTTAATCTCTAACTTGGGTATACTCCAGTGCCGCCAGTATGCTCAGGTAATTCCCTCAATAGAATTTCATGCCTATGTCAGGTGCAGCAATCTGATGTCATTTTGACTGATTTTTAGCACATTTATCGGAGGTACAGGGTACAGAGAGAAGGGAAGAAGTGGAGTATGTGAAAAATCTGTCAACTAGTGCTACTTTTTGATGTTAAATTATCTCACTTGAAGACCCGATCAGTCCAAACCATCCAACTTGTCACATGATGTTGTGTGGTTCATTTAATTATGCCCTCATCTGAAGTATCCTGCTAGAGAGTCTGATTTACTGTCAGGGCTTAATTGAGGAAATTACTATTTAGATGTCATTTTTCTTCTTATAGTTGTTTACATTACTACAGCCAAATGGAAAGCAAGCCCTCTAACTCTCAGAACAGATCTGTCAGTAGCAAAAAGAAACAACAGCAAACAGGCAGTACCTCCAAAGCATGAAGGCGGACTGTTTTAGCCTGCTTATTTGACCATCTCATATGAAGATGGAAAACTTGAAATAGTTGAGTTCACTTCACCCACAAACATTTCTTAAGTGTCTGCACTGGGACTACAAAGATAAAAAGAAAGCATATCTCATGGGGCTTAGGTCTAGAGGGGAAAACGGTATACATAACTCAGTGCTCCATGTTCATATGTTTAAGTTTTGTGACTTCAAGCCTTTGCATGATTTTATTAGTAACCTGATTTTTACTTTCATTTTGGCAGCCATGCACTTTGAAAGTATATACAGTAAAGAAAAAAAATGAGATGCTCATTGCACACAAGTTTGTTGAACAGCTGTTATGTTGTTGGGAGAAAACTGGTCTTGTTCATTCTACCTTTGTAAAGAGATCCCTGTGTATTTTTTGAATATTTGCATTGTTTGCCTTTAAAACTCAATTGTGTGTGTTGTAATTATGACCCAAAAAATATAATGCGACTCCGTTAGGCTCTAAAGTGATTTTGTGACCTCGCCTGTGAAAATGTCTTCCAATAGCAGTGACTAAAGTCTCAGCAACTTCCCTTTGGATTGTCAGAGGGCAGCTACAGTAGGAGGGTTTATAGCAGTATCATAGCCAGTTCAATATACTGCCATCTGACCCAGTGGAAAACTGGATAGTATTTTTCATCACAGATCCCTCAGAATTGGCTTGTGTCATTATATTACTCAGAATAACTAAGTTATTTATAGTTGATCATGGTTACAGTATTATTGCTGTTACTCTGGGGTAGTTTGAATATCGTCAAGGTATGCCTGAAAGACCTGGAACTATCAAGGGAAGAATGTTATATTAATTCCTACAAACATACAGTGTTCTCCTGCCTTCACTTTGCATCATCAGTAGTAAATCTTTCCAGATTTTTCTGTCTTCTAATGCCTTGATAATATTTCAAAATAGTTTCTTTTTAAATGCTACATATGCTATTTTGTGCATTTAAAAACATTTTGAGAAAAGATCTTCACCAGACTACCATGACACACACAAAAAAGCTTAAGAATCCCTGCAAGTTCTGGTTACCAAACTATCAAAGTAAGGAACTTTTAAACTCTGAGTTAATGTGAGGGAATATTCAAAGCTCATGTTGCCACGGTTGGGGGGGAAACAAAAACAAAATTCCTTTCTCTGTTAGAAGACTAGATTCCAAAATTACTCTGCTTAATGAATTCCAATTTTCTCCTCCTTTGCCCAGGAAAAAAATACTTATATTCATTAGTGGTGGCATTTAGCAGATGCCTTAAGATCCTTATCTCCACTTTTTCTATATTACTTGTTAAGTTTTCTACTTTTTCCTTTTATTTATCTTTGTCTAAAACTGCAAGACATTTAAATTCCTTACTATTGTTGTACTAATGTCTGTCATCTAGAAATTGTTAATTTTTTCTTGTGAATTGAGATATTAAGAAACTCAGAGTATTTGAGTTTGATATTGATATTGGTTAGTTCATCTCTACTCACAAGGTACATTTTTGTTTTTAATTTGTCTTATATCATGATTTCAACTTTTACGTTTACCTGGTATATAATAAATTATTTTCTGACCACTCGTTTTTATTCTAAGTATGTCTGGGTGTACTTTTAATTTTATTCAGGCTTTATTGAAGCACATATGTTCAGTACCTAAATCTTTCTGCCATTATTATTTCTGATGGGGAAATCCCCTCCTTTTTAAGTATTGGATATGAGGAAGGGAAAAAGAGAAAAATCTCTTTTTTTCTGATTTTTGCACTTTGAAAGAAGGCAGGAAATAAATTCAATCAGGAACTTAGAAGCCCTGACTTTTCTATTTGATTAGAGGTATTAATGGCCCACTTATAAGAGTTTTTGATGTCCGTGAGCCAACGTTCTTACACTATAAACATAGAATGAAAGAACTGAAAAGAAACCAAGAGATCAAGTTACTTAACTTTTCTAAGGTTCAGTTCTCTGCAAAATGAGGGATTTGGAAAAGGTAAAATTTGCAGTTTGTTTTTATTCTGAAGCTGTGATCATATGATCTGATTCATTTTTGAATCAGTTAATTAATAGATGTCTGCTTCGTTGGTAAAAAGAGGCAGGCTGACAAAGGGAGACCCTATCAAGTAGCGAGGTCAAGTGATATAGACACAAGAGCATTGTCCTAATACACAGGAAATTGGGATCTTAGTCCCCATTCCAATGCTTGCTAATGACTTGTATGAGTCACTTCCTTTCTCTATATCTCTGGCCTATTTTGAAAAGTGATACTTTAAAACTAAATTATCTGTACACAGCTTCTGATTTTAGCTTTTGGCATCAAACCTCAAGAGATTTCCCGTCTGAGGGCTTCCAGAATTTCCCCAAATCTACCCATCTAGTTAGGGATTTGGGGACGTTGTGGTTCATAGTTAAGTTTTGAGTTGGGAGAGGTAGTTATTTTTGTGATATCAAAATAGTATTTCATTAAATGTTTTTCTGGTTATTCCTTTTCATTGTATTTGTGAAGAAATAACCATAGTCATCATGTTTCTTGTTAGCACATTGCATTACTTTTTAATACCTCATTTTAATTTTATATTTTTATGCTAATTAGTGGAGTAGATAAATGGGGGATTGGAAAATAATCTGATATTATATAGCCAAATAACATCAGATGGTATGAGAGGTATTTTCTGCCTCCTAGCTCCCAACATTAATCAAATTTTAATTAGAAAATTTTGAATAAGTCCTAAACTTGATTGCTTATTCAGCATTTGATCTTTTTGAAAAGAATGAAATATTTGTTTCTTGCTTTTGATTTAAAACAAAACAAAATTTCAGTATTTGACTAAAGTGCAGATTTAAAAAAACAGAAAGACAGCTGCAATCCTAAATAATTGATGATTATTATTTGCAATCTTTTCCTGGAGAGTTTTTTCAAATTCTTTATCTTAGTCATTTAGAAGTTTTTAGTTGCTTCCTGACATATATTGATTTTAAGAAAAATATTAGAAAGTTCTTTGTAGTTCCAGTTACAACATGATTAATAATAAAAGCAGCAGACTAAATTTTCTTCTCCAAAGATTCTTTCTAATATTAGTCATTTTGTGAGATAAAAAATGAAAAAAAAAATCCTCTTTAATCAGGGTGGTTCAAAACCTTCGAGTCCCAACTGAGAAGGATGCAGATTGTTAACACCCCCTCCAGGGAAATTGACATGTATTTCTTTTCCTTGCGATTTTCAGCATAGATGAAGAGAGAAATAGCTAAACGTGATGATTTTTATTTCCCGTCTAACATTTTCTTTTGAGGCCAACACAGAGGTATGAAGGGAAATTGTAATATGAAGTAAAGACAAAGCAGGGCACCCTGTGCCAGATAATTTCACTGCTTCCCAGTTTATTTGATTGCTCCCACCTGGAAACACTAATTAGGCTACAAGAATTTGGGATGAAAATAGATTCCAAAGAACCCATTTGTTTCAAGTGTGGCAGAAATTGAAGGAAAACTCTCTATCCTTTTTTTTTTTAATTGAGTTTCCTTTAGATTCATCATATTACCAGATGGCACAATGTTGCCAAGCAGCTAACAGTAGAAGAAAATTAAGTCAATGGTGACTTGTCTGTCCACAAAAGTGGATTTCGATAAAAAAAAAATGTCACTTTGATTTGCTTGCATTGCAGATTCAGGACATGGCTTGTGGTCTCTTCCCTCTACCACAACATACCCTGCCTCCTCCAAAATGTCATTTTCAAGTTGGTATTTGAGATAGAATGTCAAATATAGCCATATTTTAAATTAAATTATTCTTAAACCTATTGGCAAGATGATACAATGGCTGAATTGTCTCTCTCCAGCCCTTTGCCCTGCTGTGGGTCACTTAGAAATTAAATTTGGTTTTGTTGTGTTTTTAAACCAAGTCAGGACTATTTTTCTACTCCCACAGATTGCCCAAATGTGAAGGAAGTGCTAGAAATTTGGAACTTACCATAAGGCAAATTTAAACAACAAAGGAAAAAAAAAGGAATGAAGTCATCCTATTCTGGCATTTATCTAGTGTTGTAGGGCAAAGAAAAGAACATCTGCTTTGTGGGTGGAAAATCAGGGCTCTGATCTCACCTCTGAAGCTTCACCCACCTGGGAACTACAGCAAACCACTTTACCTCCCTGAGCCTGTTTGCTCCTCTGTAGAAGAAGGTGCTTGTATTAGATGATCTTTGTGTTAGATATCCCTTATATCAGTGGTCCTCAAAGTATAGTCCAAAGAATTGTTGGGGTCTCTGAAATCCTTTCAGAAGGTCTACAAACTCAAAATCATTTTTTATTTCTAATATAGTAAATAGCTATAAATATAACCCATGTGAACAAAAACTCTTTGAACCAGATCCTCAATAGTTTTTTTAACGACATGAAGATATTGAGAACAAAAGTTTGAGAACCGCTGCCTTACAGTCTCAGATAGGTGAACCTATAGAAACAAAGAAGTGGGTAGAATGTTTTCACAACCTCTTGCAAAGAGGCATCTACTTGACTCACAGCAATGGGTTCAAATGAAAATAGCAGTAACGGTGCACATTTTGTAAAAGCATGCTGTATTAGGCCCTGGGTAGAGAGAAATGACGATAATGACATTCAGTTTCTGACCTCAAAGAACTTGGATTTGAGCAAGGGAAGACAATGTGTACATATCTAAGTTATGTATAAAATAAATTTAACAAACAACTAAATAGAAAGTAATGGGGATGAAGGGCATACCCTGATAAGGAATAGCAGCCAAATCTCCCGCAATCGCCACATAGACTACTCATTCACAGAAGCCAGTGTCATTATTGTTCCCAAAATGTGATGAAGAAGAAACTGGGATTTTTATTATTGGTGTGGAGATTCCTTCTCCTCATATAAGATCATAAGATCTATTCGGACATCTGGCTCTGAGGAAATAATTGACACAGATCTCGTAAAGGATGGGATCAGGGCCATTGCTTCCAATTCAACAAACGTGGAATGTAATCTATATTTCTTACCACCTTAGACAGTAGTCTCTCTGCTCACATGCCATGATAATCATTGATTTCTCCCCATTGGTATACATGAAGTTTGAACTCTGGCTCAAAGATTAGGAAAAGAGCAGAGTGACCCTCCAAGGAGTGACCCTCCATCGGGAGAAAAAAAAAGAGATACACAAAATGATTGCAATACTTTGATACAATGTATAATAGACATGGGGCTGCTGCTTTTTGTTTTACTTTTTTCCTCAATGAATGAATGGTCTGTCAGTAAGTGTTGATTTAAGTTGGTTTAAGTAAGTAGCAGGCACTGTGATAAGCCCAGGGAGTACAAAGAAAGGATTCCCTTCTCACTCTTCTCCTCTATCTCCACCAAAAAAGCAGTTTGGCCTTCTAAATTTGCATGATGCTGCTTTCAAGTTTCCTGTTATTGAAGAATTCCTCTGTCCTCTGCTGCCATTTTCCCTTAGTTCCTATAACTCCCGGAACAGCTGCTACTAGCATGGAAAGGCTCTCTTTTCATTAGAAAGGCTTTGAAAAAGGCTCTTGACATCCTTTTTTTTGTCAAATGGTGGAAGGAGGGATCAGTTCCCAGTAGGTTTCAGCTAAGTTTAACTAATTTTTTGTTTTAAGGAAGCTATACCTTTAGATTATATTACACCAACATCCCCAATTGGCCACACCTTGAACAAAGCTCAGAAGATTTTTCAGTTTTCAGAGTTATTTCAGTTTGCTTTTCTCTTATTGTTCATGATTGGATATTTTTCATATCATGACCAAAATGCCTTATTTTTTAACTGTTAAGATTCTGTGTTCACTTTCAGGAATTGAGTTTACTCTTGTGTATTTGTTTCATATTCTGCTGTTGTCCTTAGGATATTAGGAGAAAGCCAGCCTTTTAGCATGGTGTCTGCAGCATGTGAGCCAAACTTATGAAAGCACAAGGGCAAGAGTCACACAGGTTAGGCAGGTGTGTATAAAGAGCTATATCACTGAAAGGAACTTCCAATTCAGTGAGATCACAAAATCATTTGAGTTCTTTCTTTCTTTTTCTTTCTTCCTTCCTTTCTCTTCCTTGAAAGGAAAATTCTTTGTTTAGGTTTTTACCTTTTTATTAACGAAGCAAAACTCTAGACAAAGAAATTTAAAGGAGTTTATTATAAGTACTTCAAGGTAGCACCATGCTGACTGGCAAATTGCTGGAGATTAGCAGTGGCTTCAAGGTGGGTCCAACTTTTATGAGTAGCTTTTGTAATGAAATAAAAGACAATTTAGAATGGTCCACATCAGCACAAGAGGTTGGGTGGACTCTTGCACCTCAGTTCCTTCCCAAGGAAACCAGCATATGACAATTTGCAGGTGAGGCACAAAGAACACAGATAGGAATATGCAACAAAGGGCCTGCAGACTCGATGATAACTTCCCCCACAAAGCCTCTCCTAACACTGATTGACAAGCAAGACTGGGAACAATGGGTCACTTAGTCAACACAACTTAAGTTATATGCATACATACATTCAAATACCTTTGATGGCATGTTTTTATCAGAGACACTTGATGTAAAAAAAATATTTTCCCATTTAAGTTTCTCTTCTTATCTGAGCTGCTTTAAATTTGTTTGCATAAATTATTAATAACACAAAATAAAATATGTGCACTAACAAATTCAGAACAGCTCAGCTAAGAAGGGAAATTGTTATGTTCTGATATTGTTATTACTATCAAAACTTATTCTGCCCGTGTGCCTTGAGCCTTCCACCTCCTGGTATAAAACATATCCTCTGAGGGAAGGTGGCAGGGGGCCAGGCAACTTCTACCTCCTGTTAGGTTTTTCTTCCACCCAGGAATATGGAGAACTTATGGTGTAAAGACTATTAACTTCTCCTTTGACTTCTGGCCTTCTATCTCCTGCTTTGCCTGTCCTTTTTAGGAATTAGGAAGAGGACAGTTAGGGAGGGACACTGTTGTGTCTCTTGCTATGCTTCTGTTTTTGTTTTTATAGATAATCCTCATTTTAAAATGTTGTTTTAGTAGCATATAATATTACACAGTAAATGCCAATAATTCTTTTTATTTCTCCTCTTATTTTAGTAAGTATATTTTTCTCTGTCCTTATGGATCAGGTTTACTAATGGTTGACCAATTTTGTTGATCTTTTTAAAGATTTTTAAAGAAACAGCTTTTAGTGGATTTTGTTTTGTTTCCTTTAACCTTTAAGATATCTTCTTTGAGCTTATTTAAGGTTTTGTTATTACACTGATTTTTTTAATCTTCTATTTTGTGAAATGTATGTCTAGGCATACAAATATGGAGATACATAGATATCTACACATACTGCTGAGAACCTTAGAATATTTGTCTTGCTTTAAGAGCTGCTTTAGTGACATGCCTTTATTTGTTCTTTGACCCTCTTCTTGTTCAGGATGTCTTTATTAAATATCTCTGTGTTCCTGGTATTAATTATTGTTTTATTGTATTATGATCTCATAAAATATGTGTTTATTGTTTTTAAGCTTACTTGTCTTCTGTGCTCTAGCAAGTCTTTTTTTCCATAAAGCTTGTATGTAGTAATGCCTGGATGTATGTATCTATAACCTCTTACATAGACCATTGAGGGCTCAGACTTATAGTTCAGGAAGGTAAATGGAGAATGAGCTGAGGTAGGGAGACTTGAGGAAAGGAGATTACCTGCAGGCTGTGACAGTAGCCTGGTCTTAAGGAGATGTGGGTTTATGGCAGAGTGGTGGCAGCATCTGAGGCAGGGGAGGGGCAAGAATATGAGAGATGCTGTTACCAAGTAGAAAGAATGTGATTGGTTAATTGATCAAATACAGGGAACTGAGAGAGATTAAGGAATCAAGGATAGCACAAAGGTTGTGAGACTGAGTAACTGGGAGGATGGTGGTGCTCTTAAAAATACAGGGAGTTTAGGAAGAAGTAGTAGTTTGGAGGACAAAGATAGCAAATTCAGTTTTAAACATGTTGAGTTTAGATATCTGTAAGACATCCAGTTCGGCATAACCTATAAGTAGATGGAGATGCAAGAGGGAAGGTCAGCTGAGAGGTTAGGATTGGATCAATAGATTTGATAGCCATCAACTTAGAGAGTGTACTTGCATTTCTGGTAACTAATGAGATCATCGAATAAAATAGTATGGGTTGAGAAACCCAGAACTGAGCCTTGGGATTAGCTAGAGTGACCTAGACAAGGATCAGCAAAAGAGACAGAAAAAGAGTAGTCCAATAAATAAGAAGAGAACCAGAAGAAAGCAGGACCACAGAAGCTTAAAGAAAAGAGGGTGATTGACAGTGTCAGAAGCTACAGAGAGGCCCAGAAAGATGGGGACTGAAAAGAGACCATTAGTAACTACATTTGGGTAGTTATTGAAAGATTTGTTTGACTGCAACTATAGAATATTGATTAGTAGATCACTTTTACTCTGAAAAAATGAAGTCTCTATTGCAGTACCACAGGTTCCCTGTCCCTATTCTGTGTGATATTTTTTAATCAATGACACTGAAAGCATAGAAGTTATGACAATTAAAATTATAGATAATGTGAATCTTGAAAGCACAAAATCCCCAAAGATTTCAAAAGTCAAAATGATGAATTAATCTAGTCTGATGAAATTTAATATGAAGAAATCTAAAGCCAGATGGTTTAAAAAAAATCAAGTATGCAAATACAGGACAGGAGAGGGACTTAATTCATGTCACCTGGGAGGTTTTCTAATCTACAAACTGAAAAAGGCATCAGTTTGACATAGAAACCAGAACAGAATTAATGAAATCTAAGTTTGTTTTTATTGAAGCACAGTATCCACAAAAGGTGGAAATATTCTACTTTGGTCAGACCACATGGGTAGTATACACAGTCACTTCTATAGATTCACATTTTAGGAAGGTTATTGGCAAAAATCTTTTAACTTACATTAGAGAAATCAGAAGGGATACAATAGCTAGCTGAAAGCATTGAAAGGGCTGGTTGTCATATGGAAGGAAGATTACACTTGTTTGGCTAAGCCCCAAAAAGCAAAGTCAAGAACACTGAAGAAAGGTTATAGAGAGTCATATTTTTGCTCACTGTTGGGAAAAATTTCCTTACAAAGCATATCAGGCGATGAGTTTCTCATCAATCAGTAAACTCTGATTAAGTTCCAACCTCATTGTGTGAGATAGTGGTGAAGGAGAGACTGACAAGAAGGCATATGAGTGTTATGAGACAAGATTCTAAGCTAAAACAGGAGGGGAGAAAGAAGGAGGGTCTGGGAGGTTTTAAGAAGGGCAAAAAGGTTGGGAAGAGCCATCGTGGTGAGTGGAACAGTGTTAAGAAAGCAGGGGAGCGAAGGATTGTCTAGCAGCAACAAGAGCTCATTTGAAATTGTGTCACAAAATTGGTCATAGACCTAGTCAGAAAGCTTGCATGATTTTCTTCACCTTCATTCATACGAAGCATATTTATAAGAACAAAGATAGCAAATGGTGGGAGTGATCCAAGGCTAAGATTTGCAGGGTCAAATATGAAAAATGTAAAGAGGCTAAGGAATTCAAGAAAAGTGGACAATATAGACAAATTGTTCACCAAGGGGTCAAGAAAAGAAAAAGAAGCGAAACTAGTTAGTTCTGGGGAGATACCTCAGGAGAGAACTAAAGGGACAAGGGATTACAGGTCACAGTTTAGAAAAAGAGTAGGGTTTTGTAAGGGAAGGCAGAGAAAGAGGTGAAAAGCCAAAATAAATATAGATTGTGGTAGTTAAGTCGATTTGGGAATTGGTTGAACATGGAGTTAATACCCTTGTGGGTGATAACAAGATCCAGAATATGACCCCCTTTATGTCTGCTAAAGACCCCAAGTGTGTTGGTAGGAGTTGGTGAGGAGAGAAAAATTGTGACACATTAATACGAAGTCATCAAGGGCAGAAGGGAGTGTGACCTGGAGATCTGTAGATAACAGAAGGATTTTGATTGGGTGGTAGCTATGAAGAGCATAAACTTCAAACAAGGAGAGGTTCCTGAGTGACAAAGATAGATGGAGAACCTGGAGGTGGTAAGATGCAGCAATGAATATTCCAACTCCCTCTTCACGGAAGGAGATGAAGGGAATGGGTTAAGTTTCAGTATTAGTTTACAGACAAAAGGAGTGGAAGTAGAAAAGATTTAGGATGAAGAAAAATTTGTTGCCTGTGGAACAGGCATTCTACAGGACACAGCAAAAGGAGGTGAGTGGTATTTGGTCAGAATTTTGCTGTGGGAAGGTTGAATAAGGAATTGGGTGGTGGCAAGTGGGATTTGGATGATGATCCTGAGGTTCAGAATCACTGGAATGTGCTTATATAAAAGTACTCGAGTTTATTCAACCATTCTCTAGTTGGCCATAATTCATTTTAGAAGAAATAGATGATTCTTTCCCCCCTCTTTTTTATGTTGATTTTTGAATAGAATACTAGCAATGATTCAGAATCACTGGATTGAAAGGTATGATCAGTTTTGTGATTCATGTCATATTACTGTTTTGTTTTCCAAATTTCTAGCCTGTCTGCCATGCTAAAAACAATGTAGTAAATTTCTTTTTTCCTCACTTCCACATTAACTGGTTTGCATAAAGCCAATAAATTGAATGACTGAATTCTGTTTGTCTTTAGATGTTTGCTTGTGTGTGTGTGTGTGTGTGTGTGTGTGTGTGTGTGTGCGTAAAAACAAAAGTTGTAGATGAAATCCTAAAATAACAATCAACTGAGTTAGAGTCATATAATTAAGTAACTTGTAAGACACAGCAGGGTAGAATAATTGCTTTTTACTTTTTCGTGTCCATCTATGACACCTAGCATAGAACACAGATTATAATAAGTGCTTATGTATTTATTAAGTGTCTAATTTAGGGTTTTGTAGGTAGTCGGTACCAAATAAATGTTTGTGGAATGAATTCCCTGAATTTTTTTCAAGGGATTTCCTATTTATTTTCTCATTTGTATAATAAAATAATGAATGGAAAATAAAGACAATGCCTATATGCATACATCATTTTGATGGTTTTTAATTACTTTGCCAGTCATACTGATTTGTGCATCTAGAGATTGCAAATGACAGCAAAATGAATGACAAGTCGAGATCATTTAGAAATACATGAATTTTGTTCACCTTCACATTTCAGCTCTGGTGTACTGGATTACAAGCCAAAAACACTTATTCTCTAAACCCGACTGTAAAACTAACTTTGCAGGTGAGTCATTTCAATTATCTAACTCTTTTTTCACATCTATAAAATGTGGCTATCACTTACTTCACTTACCTCACAATGTTATTTGGAAGATCAAATGAGATAATGGAACATGAAATGCTATGGAGACTAAAACAATTTACACTTTTCTAGCAATAGAGGGTTTACAATGAATTTCATCACAATTAGCCTGTGACACAGGTAGCTCAAGTAATAGTATCCCTATTTTAAAGATTTAATCTACAGATAAGATGTCAGATGACTCGAGATGCCAAAATCTGCACAGCCCTGACATGTCATATCTAGAACAAAAATCCAGATCTTCTGAATCTAGGGCCATTACTATTTCTACTAAACCACAGCTGCAATGGACAAAGGATACAGACACTTCATAGAAGAAGAGCAAGGTGTTAACAATCACATGAAATAAAGTTCCAAGTCACCAATAGTAAGAGAACTTAAAAAATCAAAACAACTCTGAAGTTTTACCTCACCTTCTTCAAATTAGCACCATTGACAAAAGACAATCAATTTTCAGGGTGTCTGGGAAAATAAGACACTGCTGTTATTGGAGCTATGAATCAGTAGAAGCATTCTGGAAAGCAGTGTTTAATTATGCAAATAAAGTATCTATACTCACAGATTCCTTACTAGTTTTATATCCCAAGGAGACCAGTGCTATCCAGAAGAAAGTCCCCATGTACAATAAAATATTTAAAGCAGCACTTTTGTGATAGCAAAGAATTGCAAAGAAAATAAATGCCCATAGTTTAATGAATGGCTAAACAAGTTATGGTATATGAGCATAATGAAATATTATTACCGTGCTATTATTGGTCTTACACTCAAATAGAAACAGATCCCTGTAGGTAACAGTGACTTTTTGTACTTTGATGTATTTTGTTAAACATTTTCCAATTACATTTTAATCTAGTTTTGCTTGTACTAGGAAATTTGGGGCATGTGAGGTTAAAAAAAGAAATTGTAAATGTGATATATATAGGATATGTACAGAAAAACATGGAAAGATCTATATGAACTGATACAGAGTAAAGTAAAGAGAGCCAAGAAAGTGGTATTTGCAACAACTCCAACAATGTAACTGGAAAGAACCACCACACACACAAAAATATCAAAAGTGACTGCTACAAAATTATAAATAGGTATCGTTCAAATGGAGAGAGAGAATATGAGAGATCCACAAGTGCTGCATGCACATTGTACATTTTCAGATCTTTTCGATATTTTTGCCCATTACACTGACCTTTCTTCCTCCACTTTTTGTTTTTTTTTCTCTTTAAAAATACTCTTTGTTCTATGGGATGACTCTCAGGAAAGGAAAGAGTAAAGGAAATAATTTAATATCTAAAATAAGAGCAATTCTGTAATTGACAAATAGTCCTATGAACAGATAGTTCTCAAGATAAAACAAAAAAAACGACTATTTGTCAATTAAAGAATTGCTCTTATTCTTATTAATTTTTATATCTAAATCTTAAATATGATACCTTTATCAAATAACTTAGCTGAATTATTTCTCCTTAGCTGCTTTGAATTTCTTTGTATAAAACCTTTATCTTTATATTTCATTTTTTAAAAAAAATATTTTTCCCTCTCTTTGCTCCTCCCCGACCCCCTTTTTTGCATAGAAGAAAAGGGGAATGGAACAGATGGAGTGTGTTCAGTATTAATACTTCTATTTCCCCTCACTTCATCTATACTTCAGTAACAAAGTCTTGGTCTTCCTTCCTCTTAAAACCCTTCTTCACAGTCCTCCTCATACCCCAGACATATGACTTGTTTTGCTTTGACTAATATTTCCACAGAACTGCTTTCTCCTGGTCCCTATTTAATTGAATGTAAACACTTCTTTATATGTGTGTTTTACCCTCTTTTGTCTAGTTAAAACTAAAGTGAAGTTCAGCTGATGCCTTGCCCCCTTTCTTTTCTGTAGCCTTCTCTTTCTGCCCAAGAGTATGTGTCAAAGTCCCCTAATTCCTCAGTCTTTTTTTTTATCTCTTAAGTTTTTATACACGGTGTTTCTGGGTAAGTTATCCTTCTTTTTGAGACTCTCTGTTGTCTTTCAGAATATTGTTTGTCTGCACTCCTGATCATAGCTGACCCAAATACAAACTTGTTCTTCCTGGCTGTGTGCAGGATTTTCTCTTTGACCTAGAAGCTCTGCATATTGAAGATTATCCTCAAAGGGAAGCAACTACCCTTGGTTACAATCAGATGGTATTTTATGTAGGTCTTCAAGGAAGCCAGGAGAGAATTGGCAGAGCACAGTGGCAGTCAGGGAGCATCAATATATTTAGATCGCATGTCCCCCTACACATGACCTCAGTATACTTCCCAGTATAGTTCTTTGCACAAGTTAACACACTACAGAGATTTTTGGTATGTATCCCTTCACTGCATGTTCATTGTTCACAAGTGAATACTTTTGTATATTTTTTCTTTTTTTTCTATCTTTTGGTTGGTCTTATTATTGAAGTTTGAGTGTTGGGAGGGAGGAGCAACTTTTGCTTAACCAACTGTGACTTGTGGAGGGATACTAAAAGTAAATGAATCCATGGTGGTTCTTAAGACATAGTTTTGAGAAGTGTTGACCCTGAAATAGTTTTTTGATGGTAGAGAGTTTTTATGGATCTCCAAATATGAGAGAGATGCCCTAGGTACTGTACTCATACAGTGAATAAGCTGAATTAAGGCATTATAATTTTGTTTTTCAAGGGATCAGGACATGGAGGTCACTTTTCAGGTATAGAATATTTTTAGTGTTTTTAGTCATAATGTGTGCTCCTTAAGTTTCCTTTTTATAAAGGATGCTTTTGCATGGATGTATTTTGCTTTTCTACTAAAGCTATTTACTTTGAAACTGGATCCTTACTAACGAAGCATTATTTAAAAAAAAAAAAAAAGACAAGTCAAACATCAGTGACTTTACCTGTCATTTTCCCCTTGTTACTGAGAAGATGGAATAAGTGTTCAGTTCTAGTTTTCTAGAACTGACATCTGGAAGTACATGTTGACTGCTAAAAACAGTAGTTTCGGCAGTCTGAATGATACATTTCTTGCTTAGGCTTAATGCTGTCTAAATAAGCTTATCCTTGTTCCCCACTTTCCCTGGACTTGGTGTGAAAACTTCAATTATATTTCATTAATCCATGATACAGAATTTATTCGACAATTCTCTAACAAATGAGAACTCACATAATTTTGAAGGATTTTTGCTATTTAAAAAAAAAAACACTGTTTACCATCCTTTCTTCTTGGTCTTTGCTTCTTTGACTTACTTGAGTATATACCTAATAATAGCATGGCTGAGTAGAAAAGGAATGAAAGGTTTTAGTGACTTTTTCTGTACATAATTCTTATTTTCCAGAAACAGCAGTAGTACTATGCTTGGCTTCCCATATTATTCATTCCCATATATTGTCATATATTCACATTAACTATCATACTCTATTATATTTTTCTGCTTGGAAATTTTACCTCACACTCTTTCAAATGTTATTTTAATTTCTTTTCTCTTTTTCTTACTGATCTGTAGTAATCTTTCCTACCAGTATTAAGAAAGGAACTTTGAAATAGAGATGTTAACTGACTCGTACAGATTTATATATCTTCAAGCTGCCAAATCTAGGAAACAAAATCAGAAGTTCTGGCTCTGCTGTGAGTACTCTTCCACAGATTCCCAGGTGCCCCTCTATCAGTATGTATATACTTATAAGGACAAAGAGAGTTTATACACTGATCTTAATATAGAAGAAAAAAAACTATAACAAGGGATTTTTTAAAACAGAAAAATATAAATGAGTTATCAAGGATTGCCTTATGCTATGTAGCAAAATTGTTTCCACTTTCCCTCATTTCAACTCTTCCATAGATTAATTTTGAATGCTTAATTCTATGACAATGTTAGCGGTAAGATGACCTGTGAAACGCCACTGACATAAGCTGTCTTTGGGTGTTGCTGAAATGGGTTCTGAGACGTAGAACTGCCAAAGTTATTAAATAGTACTTAAAAGGAAATTCTAACTGCAGGAGAGGTAGTATTCTGGAAAAAGGACTTGCATTCTATACTAGAAAGAGGAAGTCCAAAGGATAGATTTAATTGTTGCATGGGACCACTTTGCTTGGTTTTGCTTTCCTGAACTCACCCAACAGTTCTTGAACAAGAGTGGTGTCCTTCTGCCCTTAACCAGGAAAAGACTTTCTGATCATTTTGTCTTGGCAGATATGAGACCAGATGACTACTAGAACTGTGAAGAGAGGAAACCCAGAAACTCTTTGTCCACTAGATCAACAGAATTTGTGAGTGCAGAGTTCAGATACTCTGCAGAACCATTACAGTAGTATAATTAGGTTTTTCTGGGTATGCAAATGCCTTGGCAGCATGTGAGATATGCCCTTGACATTCCTGTTCCCAGAGTTACTTCTTTGTACAAGTTCAGTGCTAACTGGTAATTTGTTTTATATATCTTTTAATGAATATTCGCTATTTGCACATGGTCTATAAAAGTATCCAAATTTCATAATTAATGGTGTGTAAAGTTGTAGGAGATATGTCCATTATGCTTTGGGTCATGGGGTCAGAATTATCTTCTGTTACCTCTTTGTTATGCTGCTGTTCAATGAAATATGTTCTCCTTGTCTTGGAAAAGTAAACTGATAAGTGCTAGGTTCTGACTCAAGGATTTATGTGGGTATTGATCAACTTAGAACATGTTTTTTAGAACCATAGATTTTCATGGGTCTTTGAATATATGTCATTATACTGCACTGAGTGTGTTAGGAGTGAAGTTCAATGGTGTAAAGAATATCTGCAGGCTTGCTAAAATTGGTTTTGAAAATAACGAAGTGCTACAAGAAGATAAGCCCATAGTTCAGATACTATTCTTGGAGAAGGACTTGCATTCAGTAGTAGAAATACAAGTCCAAAGAACAGACCTAATGATTTTGTGGCACAACCCTACCTGGCTTTTTCTTACCTATACTCCTTGGGGAGCTGTGGGACAGTGGAACTACTTTGTCCTGCTCATATACAAGAGAGCTTGTTTTATTATAACAGATATGAAGCATGATGGGCAGAAGATGACCATGAAGAAATGAACACCAGAAGCTAGTTGCAGAGAGATAACAAAATCAGAGGCAAGCCTCAAGTATCAGAAGTGAGATGCTCCAAGTACGAGTATACCATGGTTACCTGAGTGTACTTCGGTAACCTCAGGATACTCGTTCCTGGTGTATACTTCTTTTTCACTTACAACATCCACAAACATTCCCTGCAGCTGTCTCCACAAGGAATGTGCCATGGTCACAGAGGACACTCCAGCTGAGTCTTGGTTTCCTTTTAAGTAGTATTATCATTAAACTATCACTCTTGTGCTTTGGGGATTGGGAAGTGTCAACTGTTACTTTCATTTCATTGGATGTTGTCTGATTAAACGTATGTTGTTTAGTCTCATATGTTGGCTGATTGCCTGATAAAAACAAACTGATCAGCTGGGATGTATTGACCCTGGGATTTTTTCTAATCCCCATTCCTATATGGGTTAAATAATTTTTTTTTATTTCCAAGGATCTTGCTCCGATGCCTGGAAGGCCTTTTGTTTCAGGTCACTCACTAGAGAGAGATATGTCACCTTTTGCAAAAGTTCTTTTTGTTTAGGTTTTGCATTTGGTTTTTCCAGGTAGTCATTTTGCCTTGAAACTTGTCTTCACTAGTGAATCTTCTGATGCCAGAAAGGAAAGGCAGAGAACAGGATGACTGCATCTGATCAAACAATTAGTCACTTAATCACCTTTCCTTTTTACTCAGTGGATGGAAGAGTTTTTCATTATTACTACTTTATGACCAAAATTGGGCATAAGTCACTTTTAGCTTTGTTTTGATTTTTTTACAATCAGAATGTATTTGATTCTTATGGTTATGATATTTTTCTTTTCATCACGTTTTCTACTTTTTTTGCATTTTCCTTCTTATTTTTCATTGTATTTTAAGGCACAATGATATTTTATTAATTCATCTGGCACAGTTTACATTTTGCCATTCCAAAAGCAACAGACCACCTTTCTTTCCAGTGGTTTCTTATTATTAAAATTCTGCTTTGAATATTTTTGTCTGTAAATGATGCATCTTTCTTACTTTGACCTGCTTGACAAGATACATATTCAGTGGGAGCATCCCTGATTCAAAAGGTATGTACCATTTTACTTACTTTTCTCATGTAGTTGCAAATTTTTTTCCAGAATACTTCAACAATTCGAACCTTATATTTTACTACCTACGACTTCAGTAGTGTATTGCTATCCTTATTTTTCACAGTTCCTGCCCACACGAGTATGTGTCTCTTTTATTATTATCTTTGCCGCTCAGAAATTTTACCACACGTCTATGTCTTAAGGTCGTTTTAATTTACCTTCCTCATACTGTTCATACTTTTAGCAGTCTTTCTTGTGGTTAATCCAGAAAAAAAACACCAACATGTTATTTGACTTGCCTTGGTTTACACAACTATAAAGCAACAAATCCAAGCCTCAAATGAGAATCTTCTGATTCTCAGGTTACTGTGCATCTCCCATTAGCACTTAAACACCACATAAAGGGAGACAGGAGTTTACACACTGATTTAAATGGAGCCCAAAAAGGAAGTGTAATGGGGATTATTATTTTAATTGCAGTGCTGATAGATGAATATAATAAAGGCATTAATATGAACCAGTGTGGTTTGGGGGAGAAAAATGCTGTCACCTTCCCTTACTTTACATCTTCCACAGATTAATTTCTAATCCATTGCAGGCAGCGTGTTGTCAGTGAAGTAGGATGCATGTGTCCCTAGTGTCTAGAGATTTGCCTGTGGGTTTGTTGAAATGAACTTTGGAGGTAGAGAACACAATTTAAAAATTAAATAGGACTTAAAAGAAAAGTCTAACCCCAATGCAGTTAGATATCTCGTACAGGGAAGTTACATTCAATCTTAGAAAAAGTAAGTCTGAACAATAGATTTTGGGTCTTTTCTGTGGATAACTGTTTGCCTTGTGCTTGCTTGTATTCCCCAGGGGACTACTGGAACAAAGAATCTGTTGTTTTACCTTTATCCAGGAGTTTTCTGGCCATCACCCCTTAGTAGATGTGAAGCTAGATGGGCAATACATGACCCTGCAGATACCAAAAGGTGGTTGTGGAGAGAACTTCTAAGGCATATATGAGTGATGAGTTGGGACATGATGCTGTTCTGAAGAGAGAAAAACAGCCTTGATGATGGATGCAATCCGGTAGCACTGGAAATGAGTTACCCCAGCAACGAGTAAGCTTTGGTTATACGTATTCCTTCCCGTAGCCTCAGCGTACTCGTTCCTGGTGTATACTTTTTTTGTCCAAGTTCTCTGAGCACATGTTCCTTGGAAATGTCCCTGACAAGTCTTCACTCATCAAAGGTCATTTGTACCTGTTTCTGGGCTTCTGCATTACCAGTATTGTTACTGGAGTATAGTCCTTGTACCTTGGGGCTTGGTTAATGTAAACTCCTCTTTGGTAGTTCTTGAGGGATGGGTTGAATGTGTACTGACCCTGAGTATTTCAGAACCTGGAAGAAGAATCAGTGAGGTCCTTAGAGGCTATATACATATAATTTGGAGCCAAATGAGATGAAGCCTCAAAAGCCAATTTCATATAGTTATTCTTTTAGTATATGGGTCCTGTTCTCTTCATTATTTTTATGTGCAGATGCAGAACCACTTGTGAAAGTTCTTTCTTTTGTTTTTGCTGTTGATCTTCCCACCAATGATAGTTCTTTTGAAACCTGGCCCCCACTAAGAGAATCTTCCCATTCAAGAAAGAAAATCCAAACAATAGAGCATCTGCATCTGATGAAACATCAGAGCTGTCATACCACTTTTATAACAAAAATGTTTCATTATTAATTTTCTGCCATTAATATTTGAAGCTCATGGAGCTTTCTTTATTTTTTGTTTGTTTTTGCATTCCTAGAATTGTGATTATCGTTGGTCTGCTTTTTGTGTTTATTGTGAGAAATATTTTCCCTCATTTCTCTGAAGTTTTCCTTCTTGTTTAAACATGATATTACATTAATTCACATAGGATAGTTTATTAAGAGATTCCCCAAGCAATGCGCCCCCGCTTTTTTTGGTGACTATTAAAGTATCATTTAAATATATTTTATGTACTATACTTTTCCCCTCTGTCCTTGACTTCCTTGAGGCCCAGGAAGATCATGGCTGAATATAAAAAATTCTTTTCATCATTTTTCTTGCAAAATTCTGAATTGTTTTTCAGAATAATAGAACAGTTCCGAACTACCCTTTGGCTATATTATTGTGCTTGTTTTCCCACAGTCCTCTCCCACAATGAATTTTTCAATCTTATATTATCTTTGCTACTTAGAAATTTCTTCATATACCCACTGAAGTTGTTTTAATTTTTGTCTTTTTCATTATTACTCATTTTAGTGACCTTTTCTATGTTTGTTGTGACAGAAACTTTAGCATCAACATGTTATATGACTTGCCTTGGTTTCCTGAGCTATGAAATATCAGATCCAGGACCCAAACCAGTGATGTTAGTTCTTACTCTAACATCACTGCTCTCCCATCAAGACCTAGACGCATATAAGGAGACAGTGCTTTTTGGCCACTGGTTCAAGTATGGTGTCAGATTGGGTTTGTTGTTGTTGTTATTATTTTGTGGCTAAAGAACAAATATAATAAAGGTAGCAATATGAGCAATATCGCTAAATCAAAAATATTGGCACATCCACTTATTTTAACACTGATTTCTTCATCAGTCCCATGAAGATGCTAGAGATTGCCTATGAGGTGTGATAATACATTTTAGAAAGAGAATTGTTATGAATAATTAGATGGGATTTAATAGGAAAAGGACAATGGTTCTAATAATTTTCTTGAACAGGAAGTTCATACTAGAAACCCGAAGTCCAGAGGATAGATCTAATCTTTATGTGGCAGAATTCTGCCTGATTTTTGTTTGTATTCCTCACAGAGTTTTGGAAAACAGGAGCTATTATTCTACCCATATTCAAGGGAGTAAGGCTGGTAACTCCACCATATCACTTATGAAGAAAGATGGATAGCAGATGACCCTGACGAGAGTTTCAGAAAGAAGCTCAATGACCATGAGATCAGCAACATTTCTGAATGAAAAACTGAGAATGTGATGCTTCCCTACAGAGAGATGACAATAACTGAAGACATCAACCATCTGGCAACATCAGAATCAAATTGCTACAGGGAACCAGTATACTTGGGTACGTGGTCACCATTTGACCTTAAGATACCCGTTCCCAATATATACTTTCTTCATACAAGTTCAGTGGCTACATATGCTTCACGTATGTACCCCTCAATCAGTATTCTTTGTTCTCATCAGATCACTAACTTCCTCACTGTTTTCCTGGTGATTTTATGAGAGTAGACCTCTGTTGTCTTTTTCATGGTGATTAGGAGGAAGAGGGAAGAACTATACACATGGAAGAATTCTAAAGAATTTTTATTTGTATTTCTAAGTATCTTGATCTGGGGCTTAAAATGTCTCTTATTTCAGGTATATTCTATATTATGGCTATTAATTCCAATGGGCCACTGTTTCAATTCATTTATTTTCTTTTGTGTGAATAAACACACATAATAGTTACACACATATATAATATGGAGAGAAAGGGGGAGGAGAAAGAGAAGAAAGTTTTTAAAATATTGTTGTTTTTAGTATTTTTTCCACTAAGACATTTCCCTTGAAGCCCGTTTTTCTTCTCTCCCTATCCCCCACTGCTGAATCTTCCTATGCAAAAAAAAAAAAAAAAAAAAGAAAACTAGGAATAAGGTGTCTGAATCTGATATAGTAAATGATAAAGTGATAGAGACCCTGAAGTGGGGCTTCATCTTCCTTACTTCAAATATGGCTTTAAACACTTACTAGCTGTGGGACCCTTGGCAAGTCATTTAACCCTGTTTGCATCAGTTTCCTTATCTGTAAAAGGAACTGGAGAAAACTGTTAAAGAAAATATGAGCTTTACAAAGAAAACCCTAAATGGGATCATGAAGAGTCGGACACAACTGCAATTATTATACAACAACAATAAACAATGTGATCAAAATAGCATCTGTTATCTCCCCTTTTTATTCAGATGATAAAAGAGTTTCATTGTAACTCCCTCTGACCAAACCTGGGCTTCAGTCAGCTTAACTCTGATTTACTTCACATTGCATCAGGTATTATGGATATAAATTTCATTCTCATCACTCATTTTTTGGCATTGGGTAATCGATGTTATTGCCAATTTCTCTGAATTTCTCATAGTTTCTTAAGGCACAATCAGCTGTCACTAATTCATAAAGCACAATCTTAGGGGCCCAGGTTTCCAGGTTCTGGTTAATAAAAAAGTGCAGCTTTAAATATTTTTGTATATATATAGTCTTCTTTCTTTGATGTGCTTGAGGTTTATGCCCTATCAGAGCATTTCCAAGTCCTCCAAATGAACAACCTTAACCATTTGGAGAGAGTCATGAATTGTTTTCTATAAAAATTGAAACATTTCAGATTTATGTCTTTTCTGTGTTTCTCCACTTGTATTCCTATAGGACTTTCCCCACACTGAATGTTTATTTTTTCTTTTGCAACTTAGAAATGTCAACACATACATCTTGAGCTTGATTCAATTTGCCTTCCATATACTAATAGTCCTTTCAACAATCTTTCTTATGGCTAAAAGATGTTAGTTGACCTGGTTTATACTATTATAGAGTTTCGAATCCAGGAAACAAAAACCAACATATTTGAATCTAAGGTGATTTTCTTCTCCCAACAAGACTTATAGACATGTAGGGAAACCACTAGATTTTGCATTGGCTTAAATACAGCAAAAAATAAAAGAGGTAGGTGGGCGTTATTTTTTTATTTGTGAGGCTAACAGTTAAATATAAGAAATACATCAACATGGACCATTGTGGCGATAAGGCAAAGATACTGTAACTTTCCCTTACTGTAAAAAGTCTTCCTTAGCTTAATTTCTTTTTCATTGTAGCAAATATGTTCATATCAAAGTAGGATATATGTGTTCCCCATGTCCAGAGACTGCCTTGGGTTTGCTGAAGGAATAGAAGTGCTGTAAGAAGATAAACTAGACATACAAGGGAATTTTACCCATAGTTCAGATACTTTTCTTGGAGAAGGACTTACATTCAGTAGTAGAAATACAAAGTCCAAAGAACAGACCTAATGATTTTGTGGCAGAACCCTGCCTGGCTTTTTCTTACCTACACTCCTTGGGGAGCTGTGGGACAGTGGAACTATTTTATCCTGCTCATATACAGGAGAGCTTGTTTTATTATAACAGATATGAAGCATGATGGGCAGAAAATGACCATGAAGAAATGAACACCAGAAGCTAGTTGCAGAGAGATAACAAAATCAGAGGCAAGCCTCAAGTATCAGAAGTGAGATGCTCCAGGTACGAGTATACCATGGTTACCTGAGTGTATTTCGGTAACCTCAGGATACTCATTCCTGGTGTATACTTCTTTATCCACTTACAACATCCACAAACATTCCCTGCAGCTGTCTCCACAAGGAATGTGCCATGGTCACAGAGGACACTCCAGCTGAGTCTTGGTTTCCTTTTAAGTAGTATTATCATTAAACTATCACTCTTGTGCTTTGGGGATTGGGAAGTGTCAACTGTTACTTTCATTTCATTGGATGTTGTCTGATTAAACGTATGTTGTTTAGTCTCAGGCTGATTGCCTGATAAAAACAAACTGATCAGCTGGGATGTATTGACCCTTGGATTTTTTCTAGTTCCCATTCCTAGATGGGTTAAATAATTTTTTTTAAATTTCCAAGGATCCTGCTCCGATGCCTGGAAGGCCTTTTGTTTCAGGTCACTCACTAGAGAGAGATATGTCACCTTTTGCAAAAGTTCTTTTTGTTTAGGTTTTGCATTTGGTTTTTCCAGGTAGTCATTTGCCTTGAAACTTGTCCTCACTAGTGAATCTTCTCATGCCAGAAAGGAAAGGCAGAGAACAGGATGACAGCATCTGATCAAAACAATTAGTCACTTAGTCACCTCTCCTTTTTATTCAGTGGATGGAAGAGTTTTTCATTATTACTGCTCTATGACCAAAATTAAGCATCGGTCCCTTTTAGCCTTATCATATTTGACTTTCTTACACTCATAATATGTATGATTCTTTTGGTCCTGATACTTTTTTTGCATTGGATGATCTACTTTTTTCTCATTTTTTCCTCTTGTCTTAAAGCACAATAATATTTTATTAATTCATCTGGCACAGTTTGTTCTGCCTTTTCCAAAGCAATGGAGCACCTTTCTTTCCAGTTGTGTTTGGTATTATTAAAGTACTGATGTGAATACTTTTGTATGTAAATGATCTTTTCCTCTGTCTTTCACTTGCTTGGAATATATGACCAGGACTTCAATGGAATTTCTACCCTGGAGTCACAAAATTGTCAGCCACTGCGACTTGCCTTCTCTACTAAATATCGTTAGTCCATAGTGTAAAGGGCTGAAACTCTGAGTTGATGCACTGAGGTCAGACAACTGAGCACTTAAGGCTAACTACCGATTGGACAATACTCTATTGGCATATGCTTGGAAAATGGCCCTTCCCACTATTCTGTGCTGGTTTCATTCTTTGGTTGTATACAGAGAATTGTGGGAAGCATTAGGGGGTAGAGTAAGACAAGCCAGGGTCACTTTGGCGGTAGAGGAAGAGAAGGAAGGTCCTGTGTCCATCCTATTCATTTATACCCCTCCCTTAAAACCAAGAATAAAGTCCAAAGACTTTTGCTTATCCTGACTCCAACAGATTCTAAGGTATCCAGGGTGCTAACTCGGTCTTCACACATAGAGTAAGCCTCTAATTCCATTCTACCTGACTTGTACTTGCCATCAGTCAATTAGAAGCTGTGCATAAACAAGCTGGCATTATGCCTCTAAGGAGCACAGGCTTTCTGGCCACAATCCCTTAGCTGTACAAGTGATGGCTACGGTGATGGCTTAGAGTAGTATTTGACTCTAAATAAAGTTTCAGAGTGTTCAAGGACAATGAGTTTGTGGTCTGGTTTGATTTTTCAGGTTGTTGAAGAAGGAATTTCAACTACCATCCCATGCAGAGAATTTCTTACTTGAGGCCTGAGCTATGATCTCTGATAAAGTGATGACCTCACCAGATGCTGCTGCTGCATCATTGTGTGGCCTCAGCAATATGTGTGTCCAAATTATATGTGTTTCTTTACATGTAACCTGGTCACACATATTCCTGGAGTATACCTATTCTTCCATATTTCCTGGCTACAAGTTATTCATGTATGTATCATCTGCCTTCCATGTTAAAATGAAGGACACACAACAATCTCTGTAGTGGTTAGCCCAACTGGAACTTCCCAGTTGGGCAACACACCTCTTCTTTTCCTCCTTGTTCTCCTTCCATCTACATACAATATCATACCCTTGCCTGCGGATTAACTGCCCCAAGGAGTATTAATTGTGATCACTGAAGCCCCACATGCTATTTTGGGCTTTATGGACTAGGACCATACCTTAAATCCAAATCACTCTGGCTCTCATTGAGTGGCCAATGGTAGATCTTAGGCTATGCCCCACTGGGTCATTTTGGGGGGCCCCGATTGGCTCCTAGTAAGCCAATTTTTCCAGTTTTGGCCAGAAACCCTCCCATCTGGGGGTTTTCCCGACTAAGTAAAAGAGGCCACTCTCTGCCTCATTTCTTCCCTAACCTCAGTCACTGACTGGGTTCTATTTTAGTCAAACTGAGACCCCTTAAAGACCTTAGCTTAAAAACGCCAAGGTCTCCTCCTCCATTTCTACTTGTCCTAATATATATCTTGCCATTCAATCCAAGCAGCTGTGGAAGACAAAGTGAGGCTGGTGACTTTGCACAGCCTTCCCTCACTTATATCTAATTCACTTACATGTCATGGTCATATTTGAGAATGCAGGGCACACCACACCAATCTCATATAATATTTTATGTTTATGTGCCCTTCTCTAATCATAGCTAGTTAATCTGGAGGAGAAAATATATGTCTTTTGTTTGAACTCCTGTGTTCTCTGGTTGCCTGTAAAAAATAAACCTATCAATGACAGCTTCTGTGTTGACCTACAGAATATTTTAGGCCCCCCCAGCATAGGTTTTCTGGACTCACTGCAGGAGGGGAGTCTTCCTAATTTGTATTTGAATGGATCATGATGTCAAGACAGTAATGTTTACAGTTTCAGGTATGTAAAGTGACTGTTGTTAAAATATGCATCATTGTCTTAAATTCCTTGAAAGTGTCTTTGCTTGAAAGCACTCTGTGATTTTCCTTCCCTGTGCTCAGCTGCATGCTTTGGAACGAAAGAGTTGTTAACCCTGCCTTCATCCAGGAAAGAGTTTCTACTTACTCTTAGTATCTGTTAGACAAGATGATCAGTGGGTGGCTCTGAACAGAGGAAGTCCAAGGGATGTTGGCTGGGAGAAGAAGCTTGGTGACATGAACTGAATTTCTAATTGCACAACTGAGACCTGATGTTCATCAGAGTGATTATTTTACCCGAAGCCAATGGTAAGTCTATACTATCAATATCGAGCTTCTCTATGTGCACATATGCCCTGGTCAAATTATTCCACATTTGACTTGGAAATCTATGATCCTGATCATAACACTTTATACAAATATTCTGCTGGTCACATGTGATTTCGTCAACTATGGAAGATGATACTACATGAACCCCTTAGGATGCTGGGAGCAGCTATCTTCTACTCTTACTATATTTGCTCTGCTATTGGTGAAATGTATTATATTTGAAATCATGTGTACTCCTTTTGTCTGGTAAGTGAAAACCTATCAGTAGAAGCTCTTGAAAGACTAGTATGAATGAGAGATGACCTCAGAGTGCTTAATGTATGTCTTTTTTCTTTCAACTACTAATGATTTAGTGCTTTAAATAATGGTCATTTCAAGAATATAATTATTATTCTTTTATTAGTAGTATCACAACCTCAATATACTTCTATGCTCTATCTTAGATGTATGTTGTTCTTTTTCTTTTGTTCTTATACAAGAATCATTTACCTTTGACGACAGCTCCACTTGCTAATACCTCTGTGTATGTATGTAGATAAATATGTATACAGTTGTGCAAATATACAGGCACATACATGCAGGGGGTAGTAAATTTGGGTTTAGAGTTTTAGAGGCACAGAATTGCTGAAAGAAAAAGAGACTTAGAAAATGGAAATTCCAAGCCCAAATAAAATGGTTTTCTTGCTGAAAGACATGCATTCAATAGAATCAGGCCACCAATAGGAAAGACTGACTCTCTGCTTGAAGGCACTCTACCTGCTTTTTGTCTCTTGGCCCTCAATAGATGGCTTGAGTCTACAAGATAGATGACTGGAAAAAGCCTGTAATTTAAAGAGAGGAGCTCATGGTCATGCAGCATCAGAAATAGATTTTTGCAGTTATCCATGTGTTCCTGGTGTCTATCTCTTTGTTTTCATTCTCTGCCCGCTGTTGTTCCCGGTACACTTACCCTCCACAAGTGTTCTCTAGTGGAGAACTCCACTTGCATGTGATCTATTACCATGTGCCTTTTTACTGGTGGTACATTCAATGTACCAAATGGAGATCAAAGATTCCTGCTGCAGGAATCTTCTGTTGGCATTTTGTTATACCATTTGATTAAATGCCTCATGCTTCATCTTATGGGTCTTGTAGGCATTTGCTAAAAAAAAAGCCATCATAAGAACCTTCTGAGTTATAATTTTTGGGATGTTGCCTTTGAGATTTATTGGAACCTAGGATACTTCTTCCAAATTCTCAGTTATTAGAGTGTGGTGTCCTATGGACTATAAAGAATTTAAAGAAGCAGATCACTTTCAAATGTATTTCTATGAATCATGATTATTTTTTCTGAAATATGTTATTTCTAGAATATAATGTGGTTATTCTTGCTGCATTAGATGGATCATTGTCTTGCTTCTGCCATTTCTTGTTTCTGTATATAGGTAAACCTCCTATCAGAGAACTTTTTTTTATTGCCTTCTGTTTTCCTCATGAAGTCATCTCCCATGAAATCTAGTGGCATAGGAGGGTCATTGTGAGGGGCCAAAACTTCACCACTGGTCCTCCCACCTTTTTAAGACAAGAGGTGAGTGGTTCTCATTATTTGTTCTCGAAAATCCCAACTAATCATGTAAAGTAAATTACATTAGCAGAGGACACCAATATGCCTGCACCAGAGTTGCCCAGGAGCCATGTATCCCACACATGCGACACATTGTATCATGTTTGATCTGAATATAAATATTCATGGTTCAAATTCTCTGGTTAGAGGTATTGTATGCCCTGCTATTGTGAGTATACAGAACTAAGGCCTTCCCACCTTGCCTTTATTAAATTTAGCTGTATATAATCTCTCTATGTGTGTCTTTCTCCACTGTGGGATGCAATACATCATGTACCTGTAGGGATGGTGTCATTTTATTCGCTTCTGCTATTTGAGTAAGTATCTTCTGTTTGAACTAATTATGCGTCCTCTGTTTGACTAGTGAAAGTAAGGCCATCAGTAGAGTTTCCTGCTTTTAGTGTAAATAGAACTATGATGCGACATTTTCACACATATATTTACAATCAATATATTGAAATACACAAATACATATGAGTGTGTGTGTATATATATACACACACACATACATACACACACACACACACACACACACACACACACATGCTTTCTTTGGGTTTATGTCTAGAAGCTCCATCTCTTGACTCACTAAAGACAAATAGCCTCATTGAATTTTCTCACATTAAGTTCTAGTTATTTTCTGGAACGGCTGAACTGATTCATAAGTCCACCTTTGGTGTTTTACTTTACCTTTTTCCCATCATCTTCTCTCATATTTACTATTTCCATCCTTAATTATCTTTACCACTTAGAAATATCAGTTCAAAGCTATCGGTCATTTAAATTTGTTTTTCCTCTTACTGTTCTTGAGCCTAACACTTTTTCCTATGGTCACTGAGCAGGAAATTCTTGAGTAGCATCAGATGGTCCATCATAGCAGTCAGTTAACTTTTTTAAGTGCCCACTTAAGCAAAAAACATTGTGTTCTAAAGAAGCTTATAGGAAGCTAACATGCAGATAAGATGGACAGGCTCAATTGGGCATTAGACAGTAGGAAGGCACTAACATCTCAGGGAATGGGAAAGGCTTCTTACAAAAGACTTGAAGGAAGCACAAAAAAGTGAAGTAACTTAAACAGATTTACAAAGAAAGAAAAGAAGGACACAAAGCAGGCTATTCAAACTCTAATGCTTCAGCTTATTTTCATTAACATATAGCTGTTTTCCTCAAAGTCTATACAAATATAAAAAAACTTTACGCAAAAACTAGAGTATGCACAAATAACAGGTCTTCAAGCTACTGAGAGATTCATAAAATGATATAGAATCAAAATATAAATGGAGCAGTGGAGTACAGAGCTCAGCTCTTGTTACTTTACCTTATTTTACTTAAGGATTTGATGCAGTTTGGTCAGGATTTTGACAGTGACATTGGCTAAATAGTAAATAGAACATGTGAAGAAATTCTAAACTCAGGACAAATTTTTCTTGAACAAGCTTTTGCATTCACTGCTAAGACCAATAGTCCAAATAATTGACTTTTTCTTTGCAAGTAGGCATTCTGGCTAGTAGTGCAAGCCTGCCCTCAGCTGGGAGCTATGCAGTAAAGGAGCTGTTATCATGCCCACGTCCATCAAAAGCTTTCCGGTGCACTTTTGCCCTATTTTAAATCAGGAAACCATAAGGGCTAGAAGGTGACTTCAAAGAAGATAAAGACATACAGACCCTGTGAGTAAGTATACTAGCTTGAAAATAGCATTAAACTGAAAGACTTTTAAAGCTATTTGCAGGAGGAAAAAAAACCCCAAAATCATCAAACCAACAGAATTCCCTGGTGGAAAACTAAAATGTGATACCACCAAGGAGATGATGTCATCAGAAGATATTGGTATTTTGTTCCATTAGAATTATGTTGCCTCAGCCGTAAGTTTGCACTGGCTACATGTGCCATACACACACACACACACACACACACACACACACACACACACACATACACACACACACACACACACACACACACACACACACATATATATATGTTGTAGATAAATGTTCCTAGCTTGTACCTATTCTTCCATGTTAAGTGGCTTTATGATCATATGCTGCCTCTTCTCTTCTCTACTACTGACTTGTTAAATAGTCAGACTATATTCTCCTTGAGCATTTGGAAGAACGAGGAGAATGTTTTAATATTGCTCTATGGGCTAGGATATTTGGTTGTTAAGTGCCTTATTGTTTTGTTTTTATTAATATGTTCTGTGGTTCTGTTTTGCTGCTGACCTACAAAAGAGTGACATGAATCTGAGAGGGATTTTCTGAGCAGCCAAGTGTGAGTGAGATTATTTTGGTATTTACACATGGAAAATATTTTAAAATTGAATTCACTGAAATTTGTAGTTCAATGATTTATGATTCAGGGCCAGGAATACTTTGTTATTTTAGATATGTATGGTTATTCTTAAATACAGCATCGTATCACTTCTTCCCATTATATACTAAGGGGAAAAAGTGCTTTTTGTGATTACCATTTATCTTAGAACTAGATTGGGACACATTCAAACTCTTTCTACCTTTCAGAACTGTATCAGTTAACATTATTAGCATTGAATATTTGACTTTCTTGCTTATGTTTACTTTTTTCTTCATATAAAATTTTTTCTGCTTCTCTAAATTTCTAACATCTTTTCTTAATAAAGATGATTAACAGTATTTTTGAAATTTTGAGTTCCAAATTATCTCCAAGCCTCCTTTCCTTATCCCCTTATTGAGAAGGTAAGCAATTAGATTTAGCTTATAAATGTGAATCATTCAAAATATATTTCCATATTTGTCATGTTTTGAGAAAAACAGAGACCTGAAAAAAAAAGCCAAGAAAAATCAAGAAAGTTTTCAAGTATGCCTCTTATCTGAATCTATTAATTTTTTTTTAATCTGGAGATGGGTAACATTTTTCATCAAGTCCTTCAGAACTGTCTTGAATCACTGTATTGTTGAGAATGGCTAAGTCATTTTTGGTTGGTCATCATACAGTATTACTGTTACTGTGTACAGTGTTCTCCTGATTCTGCTCAATTCATTCTCTATCAGTTCATGTAAGTCTTTCCAGGTCTTTCTGAAAGCATCCTGCTCATTCTTTCTTATAGCACAATAGTATTCAATCCCAATCATAAACTTGTTCAGCCATACCCCAACTGATGATCATCCCCTCAATTAATTCTTTGCCACTACAAAAAGAACTGTTATAAATACTTTCGTATGTATAGGTCCTTTCCCTTTTTCTCTGATTTCTTTATGACACAAACCTTGTCGTGTTACTACTGGGCCAAAGGGTATGCACAGTTTCATAGTCCTGTGGCCATAGTTCTAAATTGCTCTCCAGAATGGTTGGGTCAGTTAACAACTCGACCAACAATGTATTCTTGTTCCAATTTTCCCACATCCTCTCTAACATTTATCATTTTCCTTTTTTGTCTTATTAGCCAATCAGATACGTGTGAGATGGTATATAGAGTTGTTTTAATTTTCATTTCTCTAATAAATAGTGATTTAGAGCATTTTTCTTATATGACCATAGATGGCTTTAATTTCTTCATCTGAAAACTGCTTATTCATATCCTTTGACCATTTGCCAATTGGGAAATGACTCTTACAAATTTGACTTCATTCTCTATATGTTTGAAAAAATGAGGCTTTTGTCAAAGAAACTTGCTATTAACATTTTTTCACATTTATAACTACTAATTATGCATTTAACTCCATCCTATCTTCCCCTATTTATCTTTCTCACCCTGCTCCTCCTCAAAAGTGTTTTGCTTCTGACTACTACTTCTCCATTCAGTCCTCCTTTCTATCATCTCCTCTTCTTTTATTCTCATCCTTTCCTACATCATTGGAAGATAAAATAGTCTTCATTTCTTAAGGGATGATAATATTCATTAATTCATACAGCACAATTTCTTCAGAAGACACCAGCAGTCTAGCATAAGTCTAATCTAAATCAAATTGTTTGTCTTCTCAATGAGTGAGGAAGGAAGAGGAGAGAATTTGAATGGAAACCTGCTTTGTTTCGAATATTTTGCTGTTATCAAAAAGACTGGCCTAAGTATTACATTTTTGTCACTGTGTTTAACTACTTTAGTGACTATGACCAATGATAGTAGCCCTGACTCCAATGTTGACTTACTTAACAAATTGTTTTATTGCTCTCCAGAATGGTTGGACCAATTCACTGGTCCACCTTTGGCATATTATTGTACTTATCTTTCAAATTTTCCCTCTCACATTAACTATTTCCTTCCCTTGCTCTGCTGCCATTTGGAAATGTCACCCCAAATCCTCTAAGTTCTTTTAATTTACCTTCCTCTTCTTACTAGTGATTTTGAGCACACATTTTTGTGGTTGTTAAAACAGAAATTTTTGCAAAGAGATAGGAAACTATTTGTTCTAGTTTAGATAGTGATTAAGAATCAGATACAAAGAAGAGTGACTACGTGTTGCCTGCCCAAGCGGGAAGATATAGAACAAAGAAGCTGTTGTTTGGTTCTTATTCAGGAAAAGGTTTTCTTTTTTTTTTTTTTTTTTTTTTTTTTTTAAATTTTTTATTTAATAATTACATTATATTGACACTCATTTCTGTTCCGATTTTTTTTCCCCTCCCTCCCTCCACCCCCTCCCCTAGATGGCAAGCAGTCCTTTATATGTTGGATATGTTGCAGTATATCCTAGATACAATATATGTTTGCAGAACCGAACAGTTCTCTTGTTGCGTAGGGAGAATTGGATTCAGAAGGTATAGATAATCCGGGAAGAAAAACAAAAATGCAGATAGTTCACATTCGTTTCCCAGTGTTCTTTCTTTGGGTGTAGCTGCTTTTGTCCGTCATTTATCAATTGAAACTCAGGTCTCTTTGTCAAAGAAATCCACTTCCATCAAAATATGTCCTCATACAATATCGTTGTCGAAGTGTATAATGATCTCCTGGTTCTGCTCATTTCACTTAGCATCAGTTCATGTAGGTCTCTCCAAGCCTCTCTGTATTCATCCTGCTGGTCATTTCTTACAGAACAATAATATTCCATAACATTCATATACCACAATTTACCCAGCCATTCTCCAATTGATGGGCATCCATTCATTTTCCAGTTTCTAGCCACTACAAACAGGGCTGCTACAAACATTTTGGCACATACAGGTCCCTTTCCCTTCTTTAGTATTTCTTTGGGATATAAGCCCAATAGAAACACTGCTGGATCAAAGGATATGCACATAGGAAAAGGTTTTCTAGTCATTTTCCTTGGTAGATGGGAGACAGTGTTCATAAGGGATCACTAACAAGAAGCAACCCAAAGATTGCATGGGGACACCTTTCCTAGCCTGAGGGAGGGTACTTAGCAACATAACACTTTTTATGTTGTCCTTATGAAGGGAAAGTGTTCTAGGTACCAGTTTTATAAAGAGGAGCCTAGTGTAACACCAGAAAGTAAGCCTGAAGAGAGGAAGCCAGAAGTTCACTGAGACTAAAAACTCTATGATCATGAGATCAGCAGAAGGTATTAGCATAGATCTGTGTTGGGGTACATGACTGCGATGAGCTCACTTAGATGATAACAGTGAATCCATAGCACTGGAAATAAGTTGTTTTGGGTACCCATTTGTTTTGGTGATATGATCCCAGACATGTACGTCATTTCCACAATTATTACCTATATGTTTGTACCATATCCCCGGTTACATGTTATAGCTATTCCTAATGGTATAATATTAAAATGTCGAGGACCATACACCCCTTATGTTTGGGGGGGGAAGGAATTGGAATAATCTTTTCTTGTCACTATTTAATATACTGTTTGATTAAACTGATTTTACTTGAATTCAAATGTCCTCTTGTTGGGTTGTAAAAGTAAACCCATTTGTGATGGGTTTACTAACCTCTGTTTTTGAATGGATGCTAACAAACAAATTAGTTTGAACATGAGATAGGCTTCCTGAGAGTGTAGATATTTGATGAGAAATTAAATGAGAATAACAGTCAAATTCTAAACCACTTCAGTTTATTTTCATGGCATGTGACTTATAATTTGTTATTTGAAATAAGCCATTCAAAAAGAATAGTCAGTCTTTGAGTTGTAGCAGTCATAAATGGCTTTTGCCCACCTATCCTTACCAGGGGAGCTTTGTAGCAGTGGAACATCATCCTCCCCTTGGGCAAGAAAGGTTTTCTAAGTATTGTACGTTAATAGACACAATCACCGTTCTCCAGATAATAACCCTGAGGAGAAAAAGTCCAGAACGTGGATGCAGAACACTGAAATGTGATGTCCATTGAAAATGTGAGGTCACCCAAAGTCATAGGCAAATTTGAGTTACTTGCATTCTAAAATGTGACTCAAATATACAGATTTCCAGTATGTACTTTTTGGCCCAAGTTCAATAACCATACTAACTACTTGTATGTAACCTATCTATCAGTGTCTCTCTAGCACATGATCTCTCTGGACATATTCTTTCCTATTAGTGTTACATTAAATTCTTGGGACACATACTCCTTGTGATTTGAGGGGCTGGGATAATCATACTTTATCATGCTATTTAATTAAATAGCTTTGCTATGAATTCATGGGTCCTCTCGGTTGATGCATAGAAGAGTAAATGAGTTTTTGGGTTGAGTGATTATAGACCACTAGAGTCCTTTAAAACTAGGTTAGATCTAAATTAATCCAGCCTTACAGAGTTCCATGGCCAGAAGTATTTGCAGTGCATATCAAAGAATGTCTGCCATCACTTGTAATCTCTACCTTTAAGTACTTTTCTCCTGGATCAGTATTAAACTGTGAGAAAACATATCCATCATGTTTTTGGTGGTAAGAGAATAATCATTTACAGTTACTTTCTTTTATTTGCTGTTTGATTGTCTTTTTTTCTCATTTATGTGTCTACTGGTTGACTGATAATAATAAAACTCCTAATCTCTTGTTTTTGATTGGATTCTAACTTTTAAGAGTATTTTGAGTTTCAGATTGGTTTCCAGAAGGCGTAGAAGTATGGCAAGGAACTAACTGGGACTTACAAGAAAATTTAAAACTACCCAAGATTGTTTCAGAGCACAGGTTCCTTACTAAAATCACCTAATCCTAAAGAACAGTTATAATTTTTGCATGGAGTCACTGGGTTTCATTGCTGTCTGCCTGCCCTCAGCAACTTAGGAGTGGCTTATCCTGCTGTTCTTATGTAAGAAACGCTTTCTAGACACTATTGTTTAACAAAGAGATGCCAAAGATATAAGAAGGTAAGCTTGAGGAGGAGGGATCCAGAAGGGGGACATTGTTGGTAAATGGGAACATTAGAATTTAGTTGCCTCAGCTACACATATGTCAAGGTGACATGCTACTCTACATGTGACCTCAACATATGTGTTTCTGTGACATCACTTTGCTCAAGTTTAATGGTCCTGGTTATTTAATAATCACAGGTTTTATTTTTGGCAAAGCAGCATCATGGAAATTGAGTTGCCCCAAGTGTCTGTATGTCTTGGTTACGTGTCTTCCTAATCATGACCTAGACATACAGGTTCCTGGTGTATACTTCTTTGCACAAAGTCAGTGGTTATATTACTTGTGTGTGTTCCTCAAAAATGTTCACCTGTCCCAAGGACTCTCTAAGTATATCTCAAAGTGTCCTTATTTAATTACAATAGTATTCTAACTTGTGGGGAGCATATACCTCATACTTTTGGAGTAGCTATGACAAACTTTTCCTCTCACTTTCTTTGCTCTTCTGTTTGACTAAATTTTTTGTATAAAACTTATGTGCTTTTATTTGGCTGGTAACAGTAAAACCAAGAGTGACAGCTCCTGGGCTCTGTTCTAGAGTGGGTTCTAAAGTCCCTGTGGTTCTTTGGGCATAGACATCTGTTAAGATCTTAAATAGAGCTTAGAAGGACATTTTAAATTATCTCGTATCATTTTGTGACACAAGAACTTTTCTTCTTTACTAGCAACTGTCAATCTAAAAGTTGTCTTAATCTTTGCATTGTGGAAGCCTGCCTGCCTTTGCCTGCCAGCACTCGGCAGGACGCTTAGTACCAAATGGCCTGCCATGCTGCCTTATGCAGAAAAGGCTACATAAGTAGAAAGAAGCCAAAATTTTCATCAGGAAATACTGAAGGGAAGAAGGCCAAAAGCTCATTGTAGAGAATAGCTTAAGGACCATGAGGTCATCACAGTGTATCAGCGAAGATTTGAAATGTAATGTCCAGTAGGCACATGAGATCTTTAGAATGTATCATCAAAGAGCCAGGATGAGATGTACAATAGAAATGAGATCATCAGAGAATGTTAGCAAATCTGCTATATTGAGATTTAGTTGCTCTGATGGCACATAACATTATATATGACAGAGAAATACATTTTGATGGTGTAACGCTTTTTATTGTTTGGTCATTTCCAACTCTTTATGATCCTATCTGGAGTTCTCTTGGCAAAGATAGTGAAATGGTTTGCCATTTCCTTCTCTAGATCATTTTATAGATAAGAAAATGAGGCAAACAGGCTTAAATGACTTACCCATAGGATTACAAAGCTAGTAAAATCCCTTTAGCAAGATTCAAGAAGATGAGTCTTCTACATCTGAAGCCCAATGCTCTATCCATTATGCCATCTAGCCACTCTTGTATCCCTTTAAACATAGACATAGAGGTTCACAGTGTATATTTTCTTAGTACAGTTTCAGTAGCAACATGTTACCTATATGTACCCCATCCAGAAATGTTCTGCTTCACGTGTGATTACCTTGCATTTTTTCCTCTTGGTGCTGTATTAAACTCTTAACAAATATAACTTGTGTTTTAGGGAGGCTGGGATAATCAAATAATGAACCTCTCTCTTCCTTGAGTGTTCACTGGTGAGATCTTGTCAAACCCTGAGTATTCATATTGAGTTGCCTTCCATTCTGTAGTGATATGACCAAGAAATATATGGACCTCATATATACTCACTGATACAACATTGAGGGCTACAAGTATTTACTGCACATACCAACTGAAAAATAAGGGTGTTCACTTTCTTTGCTGTATCATTGAACTAACTGCTTTTTAAAAATAATATTTCATTTTCCTTAATTACATATAATTTTTTTAACATTTGGTTCTTGTTCTTAGGTTTTTGAGTTCTGAATTCTATTCCTCCCTCCCTGAGATGGTAAATAATCTGATACATACGTGCATTCAGGTAAGAGATTTCCATATTAGTTATTTTGTACAAGAAGACTCAAAGAAAGAGAAAGAGAGTATCCTTCGGTCTGTATTCAGACACTGATTCTTTTTCTCTAGAGGTAAATAGCATTTCTCATCAACCATTCCCCAGATGATGGGCATCCCCTCAATTTCCAATGTTAATCACCACAAAAATATTTTTTAACAGATAGCTTTCCTTTGCCTTTTTAGGACCTAGCAGTGGTATTGCTGGATCAAAGGGTATGCACAGTTTTATAGCATCTTTGGGCATAGTGCCAAATAGCCCTCCAGCTCACAACTCCACCAACAGTGCATCAATGTTCTATTTTTCTCACATCTTCTCCGATATGTATAATTTTCCTTTTCTGTCATATTAGCTGATCTGATAGGTATGAGGTGGCATCTCAGAGTTGTTTTAATTTGCATTTTTATTCCATAGTGATGACTAAATGCTTTTTGCATAAACTCAGATTCTCTGGTTCACTCATAAGGTGAAACCCATCAATAATGGCCCATAGCTCTGGTTTTTAGGGGGTCTTGATGTCCAGAATACTGTTAAACTGGATTAGGTTTAAAATAAATTTTAGCCTCAATTCAAAAGGATTTTCTGGCACAAGCTCTTTAGTACAAAAGACAGACAGATGAAGACTAGACTTGGAGTGCAAGGACCAACTCGGTTTTATTTGCCTGTCCTATGATGGGCTTCTTGTCAGCATTCTTTATTAGATGTGAGCCAAGGTGACTGATAGGAGAAGAATCTGAGGAACTCAGATCCCATGACATCAACAAAATTTCTCCACAGATAGTTAAGGTGTGATTTCAGACAGAGGAATTAAGTTACCCCAGGACCTTAGCAATTCTACACCATCAGAATTTCATTTCCCCAGCCATATGGATCCACTAGTGGCTCTTTTTGTGGTGACTAAGACCGGAAATTGAGGGGATACTTCTCCATTGGGAAATGATTGAACAACTTACGGTATATGAATGTAATAGAATACTATTGTGCTACAACAAATGATAAATAGGAAGATTTCAAAAATTCTGGAAAGACTTACATGAACTGATGCTGAGGGAAGTGAGCAGAACCAGGACAGTGTTGTACACAGTAACAGCAAAATTGCATGATGAAGAATTGTGAATGACTTGGCTGTTCTCGGGAATATGATAATCCAAGACAATCCCAGTATTCACGATGATTATGTTTGACATATGTGTTCTAGTCCTATACATTTTTGGTGTAAGTCCATTGGTCAGTCATTCACAATACATTCCCTACTTCCTCATGAATATTCAGTCTCAGGTGTACTGTTCAACAAACCCACAGGGATTGAGTTACCCTGGATTTGTGTGGGCCCAGGTGATCTGTATCCCTTCATCTATCCCAAATTTATGCCTTCTTGTTACATACTTATTTTTAAAAGTCATTGGTCCCAATCTTTCACTGTATATACTCTCCCCATGAATTTCCAAAAGTCACATCTTTACAAAGCTACAGCCCTAAGATCTAGTTGCTCTAGGTACATGTATGCCCCTGTGATGTGAATCCCTATGAGTATCACATATTTGACCCCTTTATATACCTCTTTATAAAAGTTTAATGGCTACAAGCTATTACTTAATGTTATGTACTTCCTGGAAAACCTTCCAATATCATGTGATTTCTACCTGGGTGCCCAAGAAAGGTTCAGTTTTAAATTACTGGGAAACATATCCCTTGTGGCTTGGCAGCAGAGGGGTTGAACTGTAATAATCTTTTCTTGTTACTTTTTTTGATGGGAGGTAATAGCACTGCCAGATGAATGTAAAGAAAGGGAGCCCAGACTCTGATTCGACATAATAACTCTGAGCATGGTATTGACAAAGAGATGAAATCTCCAAAATTCATCAGCAATCCTGCAGAATGAGTGACCCTGGGTATCTGTATGTCTTGGTAACACATGTAAATAAAGGTGACCAAGACCTACAGATTCTTAGTGTATACTCATTTGCACACCTTTACTGGACACCCATCAACTGGATGCACCCAATGCACAAATGCTTCTGAAATACATGTGTGACTTTTTACTCTCCTGTATGTTTTTCTTAATGGTCCTGTCCTAAGCTTTTCAAAGAAACATTTCTTGTGCTTTTGGAAAGCTGGGGTCATCTTTTGCTGCCAGTTCTTTATGCTATGTTATGTGATTGAAAGTCATATACATCTTGGTGAATGCTACCCCCTAGAATGCTTGGAGCCTGAAGTCAGCTTTATGAAGCACTGAGAAGATTTGCTCATTTTCCATGACATCATAAGAATGTACCAACAGAATGTGATGCCTGGTAGAAACATAAGAATACTCAAGGTCATTGGCCAACTTTACACCTAGGAAATGAGTTACCCTGGATACCCGTTTGTCTTGGTTACATTATCCTCGAAATCTGACCTAGACATACAGGTTCCCAGTGTACACTCTTTATACATGTGTGATGGCCACATTCTTTCCTTTGATTAAATGCATTTTGATGTAAGATTACTCTTAACAGCAAACCAGAGTTCCATTGATAATGGAATCTCTAAGTCAATGAATAAAGACATTTGAGTTACTTTACTTGGCTAATTCCAAATTGCTTTTCCAAATGCTTGTACCATTTCAGAGCTCCACCAATAACATATTAATAGACCTAACATTTTAAAACCCCAACACTGATTATTGTCACTTTTTGTCATCTTTGTCTATTTGTAGGCTAACAAGTGAAACCTTACAGATGTTTTGACTTCCATGTCTCTTATTAATGATTTGAAGCATTCTTTGATGTGGTTGTTAATACTTTATAAATTCCTCATTTGAGAACTATTTGTTCATGACTTTTGACAACTTTTATCTGTTGGGACTGTAGTGGGAAGAGTGGGCATGCTCGCTTTAGTCTCATTTTTATTGGGAAAAAGTTTGTGTTATCAAGACATTAGTTCTGTGGCTACTCCATTGCTTTTTAAAGTTTTTAAATCCCTATCTAATTCATTAACCTTTTATCTTCTGTATTTTATTAATGCATTTTTGTAAGGATATAATTTTTCACTGAGGACTGCTTTACCTTGCCTGCATCTCCCAAATTTTGCTATATTCTTTTATTATTGTAATTTGCTTTCACATAATTGTTTGTGATTTGAGAAAAAAGATTGAAATTTTTATCACTCTTGGATTTCAGTCAATTACTTCTTGTAGATTATTTGATATTTCCTCTATGAATTTAGATACTAAAGCAAGTGGAGCATATATGTTTAATCTTAATATTGTTTTGCTGTATATGGTTCTTTTCAGTATAATATAGTTTCTTTATCTTTTTAATGGTTGACTATTTGATTTATCTTGGAATGTGTTTACAACTCTTTTTTATATTCACATATTGTAAATATTATATAATGATGTATAGTGATCTTTTCCTCGTAATTTGTATTATTTGTATGTCTTTTGCTTACAAGAAACACATTTAAAAGCAGAGATTTTTCCCCCTCATACAGTCTGTTATGTAACTCTTTCATTTTATCACACTGTTTAATCATTTCATATTTAACATTACAAGAATTAAGTTTATATTTTCCTGTCATATATACATATATCAATGTGTGTGAGAGAGAGAGAGTATACATATATATGCCTATGTAAATTAGAATTTTTTTGCCTGGCTTTTACTTACCTACCCTGAAGTAAATGCTATGGATAAAAAGAGCCATTATTTTTCTCCTAACCAGGAAAGGTACAGCATTGTTTAAATGGGCAGCAGTATGGCCATCAGCAGATCCTAAAAAGAAGCAGAGAATCTCAGTGACCATGAAATTAGCAGAATTTCTCTACAAGGAGTCAAGATGTGATAACTTCACAGAAACATGAAATCACAAGAAGACAAGCTGCAATCTGATATCATCAGACTTGGGTTGCCCCAGGAACATGTATGCCCTGGTTACTTGTTGCTCTACATGTGACCTTAACATACATGTTCCTGTTGCATACCTCTGCTGTACTTCACTGGCCCCAATGGTTTATTGTTGCTCATCCTTCATTTTTGAAGCGGACCAATGACATCACAGGGTAATGCCTTGTCTTGCATGTGAATTGCATTTAAGTGAAACAGAGCTGCACAAAGTCATCCACCTCATTTGCAACATGTGCCCTGCTTGATTATAGAGTGGATAAAAGTGGTATCTTTGGCAAACCAGTAGCACTGGGATTAAAGTTTCCTGCATGACTGTGTGTCTTGTTTATGTTTTATCATACATATAACAGATACATGTTTATTTTCTAATGTATTTCTTCTTCGTATACGTTCACTGGCCATAAGTATTCACTGTGTATATGCCTCAAAAATTGTTCTCATCATATTCTCCTCATGCTTGTCCTTTCCCACTAGTTAAATATTAAACTGTTAGAATACCCCTTGGGGTTTTTCAGTAGAGGCAGGGTCATATAATAATTGTTGTCCCTTTTTCGCTGTATGGTTTTTATTAATTAAATGCTATTTTCCTTGAACGCATCATTCTTCTAGTGGGGTAGTAAGATCTGTCTAATGTGTTCTATAATAGCGTTCATATAGTAGGTATAGTAGGTAGATTCCTAAGTACTTTATATTACCCACTGTTATTTTAAATGGAACTTCACTTTGTATCTTTTCCTGCTGAGTTTTATCAGTAATACATGGAAAAAATGCTTATCTTGCAATTTTGCTAAAGTTGTTAACTATTTCAACTAATTTTGTAGCTGATTCTCTAAGTATACCATGATACCATTTGCAGAGTGATAGTTTTTTTCTACATTGCCTATTTTCATTCCTTCAGTGTCTTTTTCTGTCTTATTGTTATAGTTAGCAATACAAATACAAAAATGAATATCCTTGTTTCACTCCTGATCTTATTGTAAAGGCATCAAATTTATCCCTATTATAGATAAATGCTTACTCTTGGTTTTCGATAAATACTACTTATTATCATTTGAACAAAATTTCCATACATTATGTCAGTAGATGCAGAAAAAGCATAGTAATCATTTTTTATTGTTATTGATGTGGTCAATTATGCTGATAGTTTTCCTAAAATTGAACTAGCCTCAAACTCCTGGTACAAATTCCACCAGGTTAAAGCGTACAAAGATCATCGTCTTCTTGCTAGTATTTTATTTAAAATTTTCCATTTAGTATTCATTAATGAAACTGGTCTATAGTTTTCTTTCTGTTTTTGATCTCCCTGGTTTAGGTATCAAAACCATATTTGCATCATAAAGGGAATTTGATAGGTACTCCTTTGCCTATTTTCCCAAGTGATTTATATAGTATTGGAATTAATTGTTCTTTAAATGTTTGGTAGAACTCACTTATGAATCCACCTGGTCCTGTGGATTTTTTTCCTTAGAAAGTCCATAGATGGTTTGTTTAATTGCCTTTTCTAAAATGAAATTATTTAAGTATTCTATTTCTTCTATTAATCATGGCAACTTATATTTTTTGTAAATATTAATCCATTTCACTTAGATTGTCAGTGTTGCTGGCATATAATGAGGCAAAATAACTCTTAATAGTTGTTTTGTTTCATCTTCATGGGTGATACATTCATTCTTTTCATTTTTTATATTATAAATTTAGTTTTCTTTCTTTTTTAAATCAAACTGACCAGTGGTTCAGCTATTTTGTGTTTTTCTCTCCCATAAAGCCAGCTCCTAGTTTTATTTATTAATGGCATTTTTACTTTCAGCTTTATTAATCTATCCTTTGATTTCAGGATTTTTAATTTGTTCTTTTTTCTAGATGTTTTAGTTGCATGCCCAATTTATTACTCTGTTCTTTAACTCTTGATATAACATCTATATACACACACACGTGTGTGTATGTGTGTGTGTGTGTGTGTGTGTGTGTGTGTGTGTATATATATATATATATATATATATATATATATATATATATATAGTGGTCTGAAAAGGATGTATTTAATATTTCTGCTTTTCTACATTTGGTTGTGAAGTTTTTATGCTCTGATACAAGGTCACTTTCATGTACAATGCAGAAAAAGATATACTTCTTTCTATTTTCATTTTCTCCAGAAGTCTATCATATCTAACTTGTCTGGGGTGGAGTGAGGACAGTACAAATGTTGGAGAGGAGAATGGCTAGACTTATTATTTGATTGAAAGCGCCTAAGTCATATAGATCAGCAACTTATAGTCAGAAAGGTGACTAGGGCAAGGAAAAGTTCATATTTATTGACTGTCATATAACTTGTGTATAGTACAGGCAAAACATGAACTCAAATCATCTGAATCAAGGGCTAGGCCTCTTGAGCCACAAAACCATGCTACCTCCTAACATCATGATGGGGATGGATTCTTAAGTAAAGATATTCCACTTCATCAGTGCTAAAATAAACAAGCCAAATATATTAAAATCTTGAAAACATAGAAAGATGAAGGAAGAAATTAGTGATATGTCTTAGTATTATTCATTCATCAAGTTTTTAAAAGAAATGTTGTTGAAGATCTTTTTAATCAATTGGTCATCTCAATCCCTTACCCATTTTCTTATTTTTAATTTATTTATCTGGGTTTAAAATACTTTGTCAGTAGACTGTTCACTATCAAATATATCATTACCATTAGTAGCAGAGACATACCATGGAAAAAATAAATTACATTCGTTTTTCCACTGAGTTATAATAAATATCATATTAAACAGTAAAGTCCAGGTCCATCCTGAACACTTACTGAGCTAGAAAAGAAAAAGCCTCCTGAAAAAATCATCTCTCAGGATACAGTTTTGCCACAGGGAAATCCAAATTATGTTTGCTTAAATTTACTATAAGAAAAGACCTTGAAAATGATTCAGTACAGTTTTTTAAGTTTTTAACAGTTTTGGGGGTTACTTAGCAACCAATTGGGAAAGAAGAAATAAATTTTCCATCCAAGTAGATGAATAAAACAAATAAAGGCTTACTCATCTTTGTGAAACATTTGCAAGCTTTGAAATTTTTCAAAATTAAAAGATAAAGGTCACATTGACATTGCAATAGTATAATGCATGAACATGTCTTTTTATATTAATTTTGTTTATTGATTTTTATTAAATTTTTAAAATTTTAATATCTTTAGTATTTTCTTTCTAAATGTTGAGATGCCTATTATCTCCCTCCCTCCCATTCCTTCCCTACTCACTGAAAAGGCTATCAAAAGGATGTAAGTTATAGCTGTCAAATCATGCAAAACATTGTCATATTGATAAAAAAAAACAGCAAAAAGAAAGCTAGAAAGTTATACTTCAGTTTGCACAAAGAGTTCATTAGTTCTCTCTTCAGAGATAGCATTTTTTCACGACTCTTGGAATAATTTTGGGTCATTGCATTGATCAGAGTAGTCAATTTTTTTGCAGTTGATCATCATTACAACAAAAGGTAATAATTCATATTTTTTTCCTGACAATATTTTAAGAAATAATGGAAAGTCTGTGATCCTATTGAAATCTCATTTTTTCTCACAAAGACATGCATCCTGATTTGCAGGATATGCTATGCTATTTGTGTAAATTGATGTATTTTTCTTCAGGACATATACAAATATAATGTTGCATCAATTTCTAGGCAATAGGGAGATAGACACTTAAAACCAAAGTAGAAGAATGATAAGAATCAAGAAAGAGTCTCTCTCTCTGCCTTATCAGAACACCTTTATGTATCTCCAACCTCCCTCTCAGGCTATTTTAAGTCTTCCTTACTGATTAACATCCCAATTTACATATGCAGATCTTGGCCTACTGGTGTAAAACAGAAAACTAAAATCAGAGGGATCTTCCCTGATATTCCTACCCAGAATTTCAGTGAGAGGAGAGGAATTGTACCCATTTTGCCTCTTCCCTATTTGGTTTTGCCACTTTTGATTTCTCCCCATCTCAATCCATCCCAACTTAGTTGACAGGTTTATGTTCTTAAAACAGAGATCTTACCATGTTATCCCCTAAATCAAAAAATATTCAATCTGATATCTGAAGCTCTCCACAATACGGCACCTACCTTTCCAGTTTTATTTCCTATCATAGCTGTTCAATATGTTCCTGTCTAGTCAAACTAGCTTGCTAGTTGTTCCTCACACATGCCATTCTATCTCCTACCTACATGTCTTTGCACAGTTGTCCTTCATGGTGGGAATGCATTCCATCATCACTTCTACCTCAAAGGATGCTTGATTCACTTCAAGATAGAGCTTTAGTGCCACTTTCTATCCCAAACCTTTCCAAATTTATAATCCTTCTCCCATTTCTTTTACTGTTGAAGGTCTTTAGGATAAGTTACTTTAAAAAAAGCAAAAAGACAGCTCCTTGGAAACTATTGTTATTAATATTATTAACTTCCTTTAGAATTCCCTATAACAATCATCCAAAAATTTTTATCATTTCTCATCCTATGTTGTTTTTGCAAAAGCTTTTATTTTTAGAATCAAAACTGTCAGTTTTCTGATTAATAGGCAACTTTATCTCATATTTTATTATTTTTTTTTTGTTTTAGCCACTATTCTAAAAAGCATCTCCTTTTTATCGTCTATTTAAAATAATGCTTCTTTTTAGTTGAGGTCATGAATCTGTTTTGAACGTTTTTAATATATGGTATAATGCAACAAATTTCTGCCAAATTGCATTCCAGTTTTTCTAAGAGTTTTTGACACATGGTATATATTTTTTTCCTCATTGGTTTGATTTTCTTACTGAATTTGATTGTTTCTGTTTAGTTATCCAATCTGTTCAGTTGATCTACATTACAATTTTTAACTGCTGTAAAATAGTTTTGAAGACTAAATTTTTATAATATATATTTGATGCCTTGTAGTATTCAGAAAGAAAAAGTAACTCCTTGATAGTCTGGTACAGTACTAAATCCATAAACCAATTTAGGTAGCATAATCATTGGCATGATCTATTCACAAACAAAGAATAGTCTATTACTTGAGCCTTCCTTTAATTTTATAGTGTGACAAATTGTGTTTATTTGTCTTGACTGTGTTTTTAAATTGACTTTCAAATCATTTGTGCTCTTTGTAGTTAGTTATTCTGAATGGAAATATTCTATCATTTTCTTCTCACTTTTTGGCTACAAAGGATTTTATCTGTCTAGTAATGCTGTTGATTTTCATGGACTTATATTGTTTTGTTTTATTTTATTTTTCAAATTTATCATAATTATCTGTATTCTTCATTTCCTTAGTAATGTTGCCTGGTATCCCTTTCTGAAAATAGAAAAAAATGTCTCCTGTTTAACTAATGTTTATTCCCTTAAATTGTTTCCCTTTTCTTACTGATATTAGCAGAAATCTAGAACTCTGTGAAATAAAAAAAAACTATATTAACTCTTTAATTCATTTTTTATTGCACATACTTGTAGATCTTGGCTTTAGATAAATGAGTATCATATTTTTTAAATGCCTATCAATCTGTATAATTTTAGGGAATAAAAGAATGCTGCATTGGGATTGGTTTTCAGGGTTCTGTTTATATGGCTAGCTATACAAGGAGAATGCAAGCTCTAAGTTTAATCTTACCTGTATATACTCAGTAGTGCCCTCAACCCTAGCAGGAACATAATATATGTGTGTTTTATTTATTGGATTGGGTTTTTTCCTATTTAATTTGGTGTTTTGGTGGGGCTTAGGAGATAATCATGCATTTACCTTTAATTCTGAGTTTAGTTTTCAAATAACTTCATCGAAGATCAGATATATATTTTTTAAATTTTCTCCCTATTTATTATTATGGATTCAAATTTTTATAATTTGGAGTTCTATTTTCTCAATTTTGTTAGTTTTTTTTAATATCTTATTTTGGCATTGTTACAGTTCTTTTGGTTTTAATTTTATGTATTTTTCTAATTTTCAGCATAGCTTGAATGGGTTATTTTTAACTGTTGACTTTCAATTACATGCTTATATGCATTTCCTTAATAATAATATCACTCTAATAGTTTTGGTAACTCCTTAAAGGTGAAATAGGCTAATAAATATTTTGTAAAATTTTTCCATCTATCTGCCTGCTCTTCTTTCTTTTTTTATTTTGACTCTACTTAATTCAGTTTCAAATTGAACTTTTTAAAAACATAGTTGATTTGTTTCATTAAATATTTCCCAATTCCATAAAAAATTTTAACATTTGTTTTTTAAAAAATTAATTCTAATTTCTTTCTCTACGGCCTCTCTTGTATAAGTAATACATTAGTTATATATGTGAAGTTGCACAAAACATATTTCCACAATATTCATACTGCAAAAGAAAACACACATGCAAAAAATAAAGTAAAAAGTAAGCTTCATTCTACATATTTCCACAATATTCATACTGCAAAAGAAAACACACATGCAAAAAATAAAGTAAAAAGTAAGCTTCATTCTACACTCACGGTTTATAAGTTCTCTCTCTGGCGGCAGACAGCATTTTTCATCATGTGTCCTATGAAACAGTGTACAATGTGGTGGCTTACTTCCCATCAATTCATATATGATGCCCCAAGTTTTTCTGAAGCCATCCATTAACACAATTGTTCAGCCATCGCCTCAATTTCCAATTCTTTGCCTACAACAACAATAAAAAGCTACTATAAATATTTTTGTACAAATAGGTCCTTTTTCTTTTGTCTTTGATCTCTTTGGAATACATATCTAGTTACTATGTTACTAGGTATGCACACTTTTTATAGTCCTTTGGATATAATTCCAAATCCTTTTCCAGAATGTGTGGGCTACTTCAAAACTTTACCAAAAGGGAATTAGTGTTCCAGTTTTTCCACATCTGCTCCAGTAGTTTTGTTTTTTTTTTCCATTTGTGACCTGTTAGCCCATATGATAGATGAGTTAGTTATTTGAGAATTGTTTTAATTTGCATTTCTCTAATCAATAGTGATTTAGAGAATTTTTTATGTGACTTTTTTCACCATATCTTTGACAATTTATCAAAAAAGGTTTTGCCTCATTGGAGATCTTCATGCAGAGGCTGGATGACTATTCTGTTGTTCAGTTGTGTCTGACTTTGTGACTCCAGTAATGTCAGCTATTATTACTTTGGAGCATAAGTTAGACAAAATCATTGCTGATCTCCCAAAAAGAACTGACCCTTTGTGATTTTGAAGCTAAGTACACAATCTTGTGCTTCATAACCTGTCACCATGTTATTACCCTTCTATTTGGCCATAATATGTATAAGATCATGTTAAAGTTGTGTGACTACTAAATAAACTTTTTAGGAGATGGAGCCAAAATGTCAGAGAGAAGCCAAGACATTCCCTGAGCTCTTCCCATTTTCCCTTTGGATCAATGCTAGATCAAGCCTCTGAACAGATTTTGGAGTAATAGAATGCACAAATATTCAAAGTGTAATAATTTTCACGTTTTAAAAATCTTGAAAGGACTCTCTTAAGTGGGAGGGAATGCAACCCAGCGCAGGCACATTTTGGGAATCTAACTGGAGGATGTTAGTCAAATTGCATGCCAGCAGTTCAGCAGGCTATTTGTGAGACCTTCAACCCAAGCATGAAGGCAAATTGTGAGTCCTTGAACCCTGGCAATAATAGCTCTGACTAGACCAGGGCAACACAGCACAGTGGGCAAGTCTGCAACACTTCTGACTCCACCACAGAAAATCAGGAAATTGTCCCCCTGCAAAAGAAGCTTGGGACAATATTTCCTGTGCCCTAGGAGCAGAATTAAACTTTTAAAAGTGAGCAACAAAGCAAAAAACCCCATTACTATACAAAGACAGGGAAAATCAGAACCCAAACCTAGAAGAGGACAGCAATGGCAAAAATGCCTACATGTGAAGCCTCAAAGGGAAATATAAACTGCTCTCAAGCTCAAAAACTTCTCTTAGGAGGGCTTAGAAAGGATTTTTAAAATCAAGAGAGAAGAAAAATGGGGAAAAGAAATGACAGCTATAGAGGAGAGTTATTAAAGCATGAAAGGGAAACCAATACCTTGGAAAAGGAAGCACAGAAATTGACTGCAAAAACTCCTTAAAACTATAATTGGCCAAATGAAAAAAAGAGGTAATAAAGTTAAAAAAAGAAAATAATTCATTAAAAATTAGAATTGGATGAATTGAAAACAAATGATTCAATGAGACATCAAAAATCTATCAAACAAAATATTAAAAATGGGGGCAGCTAAGTGGCACAGTGGATAGGGAACCAGCCCTCAAGTCAGTTGAACCTAAGTTCAAATCTGGTCTCAGATACTTAACACTTCCTAGTTGGGTGACCCTGGGCAAGTCACTTAACCCCAATTGCTTCAGCAAAAAAACTCTACCATAAAACAGAAACCTGTAATAGACTGACTAGATTAAAAGCCAGAATTCTACAATTTATTGATTACAAGAAAGACATTTAAAGCACAGTGTTAAATTCAGAGTAAAGATAAATGTCTGGAGCTGAATATATTATGCTTCAGTTGAAATTAAAAAGAAAAAAAGCAGGGGTGGCCATCCTAACCTCAGATCAAGCAAAAGCAAAAATAGATCTAATTAAAAGAGGTAAGGAAGGAAACTACATTTTGCTAAAGGATATATGAAGTAATATCAATACTCACCACATATACACCAAATAGTATAGCATCCATATTCCTAGAGGAGAAGTTAAGAGAGCAGCAAAGAAGAATTAGACAGCACAACTATATTAGTGAGGGATCTCAACCTGGCTCTCTCAGAACTAGACAAATCGAACCACAAGATAAATAAGAAAAAAGTTAAGGAGGTAAATAGAATTTTAGAAAGGTTAGGTATGAATGAACTTTGGAGAAAATTGAATAGAGACAGAGAGGAATTTACTTTTTTCCCAGTGGTACATGGAAGTAAACAAAAATTGATGATGTATTGGGGAATGAAAAACTCAAAATCAAATGCAGAAAAGCAAAAATAGTAAATGCATCTTTTTCAGATCGTGATGCAATTAAAAAAATATATGTAATATAGGGCCAGGGGAAAATAGACCAAAAATTAAATGGAAACTAAATAATCTAATCCTCAAGTATGAGGGAGTGAAACAACAAATCGATAATTTGTTATGACAATACTGAGACCACATACCAAAAGTTATGGGATGCAGCCAAAACAATTGTTAGAGGAAGTTTTATATTTCTAGGTGCTTTCTTGCATAAAATAAAGGAAAAGAAGATCAGTGAGTTGGGCTTGCAACTAAAAAAGCTAAAAAAAAGAACAAATTAAAACCCCCCAATTAAATACCAAATTTGAAAGTCTGAAAATAAAAGGGGAGACAAATAAAATTTAAAGTAAGGAAACTATTGAACTAATAAATAGAGTTGGTTTTATGAAAAACAAAGCCAACAAAATAAACATTTAGTTAATTTGATTAGGAAAATGAAAGAAGAAAATCAAGTTGTTACTATCAAAAATAAAAAAAGGTGAACTTCTCCAAAGAAGAGAAAATTAGAGCAATAATTAGGAGCTATTTTGTCCAAATGTATCCTGATAATCTATTTTTCCCAACTGATAATCTAAGTGAAAGCAATGAATACGTAAAAAATATAGATTGCTCAGATTAACAAAGGAGGAAATAAATTAAATAGTCTCATGTTAGCAAAAGAAATTGCCCTAGCTATTAATCAACTCCCTAAGAAAGAATCTTCAGGTCCAGATGGATTAACATATGAATTCTACCAAACATTTAAAGAACAATTAATTCCAATACTATGCAAAATATTTGGAAAAATATGGAAAGAAAGAGTCCTAGTAAATTCCTCGTGTGACACAGATATAGTGCTGATACTTTTGTCAGGTAGGGTAAAAACAGAGAAAGGTTGCCCACTATCACTATTACTATTCAATATTGTAGTAGAAATGTTAGCTTTGGCAATAAGAAAAGAAAAAGGATTTAGAGTAGGTAATGAGGAAACCAAATTATCACTATTTGCAGATGATATGATGGTATACTTAGAAAATCCTGGAGAATCAACTAAAAAACTACTAGAAACAATTCACAACTTTAGCAAAGTTACAGGATACAAAATAAATCCACAGAAATTATCAGCATTTCTATATGTCGCCAATAAAGTCCAGTAGCAAGAGGTACAAAGCTCATTCCCATTTAAAATAACTGTAGATAAAATAAAATATTTGGGAATCTACCTGTGAAAGTGAAGTCAGGAACTATATGAACACAACTCTTTCCACACAAATAAAGCCACATCTAATTTGAAGAATATCAAGTACTCATGGGTAGGCTGAGCTAACATAACAAAAATGACAATTCTACTTAATCTATTTATTCAAGGCCATACCAATCAAACTCCTAAAAATCATTTTACATAGCTAGAAAAAATAATAACAAAGTTCATCTGGAAGAACAAAACATCAAAAATTTCCAGAGAATTAATTTTTTAAAAAAAGGCAAATGAAGGTGGCCTCACTATACCAGACCTAAAACTATATTATAAATCAGTGATCATCAAAAACATTTGGTACTAGCTAAGAAATAGAGTAGTTGATTAGTGGAATAGGTTAAATTCACAGTAGCCAATTACTATAAGTTATCTACTGTTTAACAAACCAAAAGAGACCCCAGATTTTGGGATAAGAATTCACTATTTGATAAAAATTGTTGGGAAAATTGGAAATTGATTTGGCAGAAACTAGGTATTGACCCACACCTAACACCCTATACCAAGATAAGGTTGAAATGGGTCCATGCTTTAGACATAAAGAATGATACTATAAGCAAATGAGGAGAACAAGGGATAGTCTACATCTCAGATCTGTGGAGAAGGAAGGAATTTGTGGCCAAAGAAGAACTAGTGTACATTATGGAATGCAAAATAAATCACTTTGATTATATTAAGTTAAAAAGTTTTTGTACAAACAAAACCAGTGCAGATAACATTAGAAGGGAAACAATAAAGTGGGGAAATGTTTTACATCCAAGGGTTCTGATGAAGGCCTCATTTCTAAGATAAAGAACTGATTAAAATTTATGAGAATACAAGCCATTCTCCAATTGATAAATGGTCAAAGGATGGGAACAATTTTCAGATGAAAAGATAAAAACCATATGAAAAAATGCTCTAAATCACTATCGTCAGAGAAATGCAAATTAAGACAACTTTGAGGTACCACTACATACTTCTCGGATTGGCTAAGATGACAAGAAAAGATAAGGACAAATGTTTGAGGGGATGTGGGAAAAGTGGGACCCTAATACATTGTTGTTAGAACTATGAATCCAGCCATTCTTTTGAGCAATTTGAAACTATCACCAAAGGTTATCAAACTGTGCATACCCTTTTGACCCTTTGCGCCCAAAGAGATCTTAAAGGAGAGAAAGGGACCCACATGGAAATGTTTGAGGCAGCCCTTTTTGTAGTGGCAAGAAACTGGAAACTGAGTGGATGCCCATCAGTTGGATAATAGCTGAATAAGTTATGGTATATGAGTGTTATGGAATATTATTGTTCTGTAAGAAATGATCAGCAGGATGATTTTAGAGAGGCCTGGAGACACATGAACTGATGCTAAATGAAATGAACAGAATCAGGAGATCATTGTACATGGCAACAGCAAGATTATAAGATGATCAATTTTGACAGACATGACTATTTTCAACAGTAAAGTATTATTTCAGGCTTGGAGAGAGCCATCTATATTCAGAGGACTGTGGGAATTGAGTATGGATCACAACAAAGTATTTTCACTTTTTTGTTACTTGCTTGCATTTTTTTTTCTTTTTGATCAGATTTTTCTTGTGCAACACAGTAATTGTGGAAATATATATAGAAAGAATTGCACATGTTTAAAATGGTTTGGATTACTTGCTTTCTAGGGTAGGAGGTTGGGGGAAGGGAGGGAGAAAAAATTGTAACAAGGTTTTTTGCAAGCTTGAATGTTGAAAACAACACATATGTTTTGAAAATAAAAAGCTTTAAAAATGGGAAAAAAAGTTAGAAAACTATTGAACTAAAAAAAAAAAAAAACTAAGACTTGTTTTTATGGAAAAAATAACAAAATAAACCTTTGGTTAATTTAATTAGAAAAAGAAAAGAAGAAAACCCAATTACCAGAATAAAAATTAAAAAGGGTAATCTTACCCCCAATGAAGAGAAAATAAAATCAACGATTTGGAGCTATTTTGCCAAATTTTATGTCAGTAAATCTGACAATTTAAGTGAAATGCATGAACATTTACAAAAATAAAGATTTCCCAGATTAACAGAAGAGGAAATAAAATACTAAAATTGCCCCATTTAGGAAAAGAAATTGAATTAGGCATTCCTTAAGAAAAAAGCCCCAAGGCCAGATGGATTTACAAGTGAATTCTACCAAACATTTAAAGAAAAATAAATGCCATGAATACAGGGCTGGTTCAATATCAGGAAAACTATCACCATAATTGGCTATATCAATAATAAAACTAACAGAAATTTTATGATTATGTCATTAGATGCAGAAAAAGCTTTTGATAAAACATAGCACCCATTTCTATTAAAAACACTAGTGAGCATGTTTACATGTAATTGGGGGGAAATATTCTTTTACAATGCAACCTCAACATTTTACAGATAGCAAACATGAGACCCAAAGTAGATAAGTTATGTTCCAAAGTAGATATATTTTTCCTCTGACAGAAAGTGACACTGACTTGAAAGGCCAAGAGCCAAATGCCTTGCTGCTTACAAGAATTTGTGATTTGGCGGGGGTGGGGAGAGAGGGGGGTTAAGCCCATATGGAGAACAAATGTGTTGTGGGAAAAGATAGTACATCTGTAGGATGGTCAGGTAGTTGGCTACATTTTACTTCATCATCTAATTAAGTGGGTTTTTTTTCAGCTCGGTACCTTCTTGCATTTGCACTTTTTAAAATAGCATGCATTATTTTGAGAATCATGGTCATAATATTCTTCTTATTTGTGAGATGCATAGCCTCATTTTCATCATCATTCTAAAGACTAGGCAATTTATTACCATTATTAAATGTTATGTGTTATATTTCTTGCCCTTCCACAGACCTTTGAAGCTAATAGCTTAACTAGTGTGCTCAGAGAACATATCATAAAGAATCCTTATGAATTTATGAAAGAACACGTACATCACATTACAACCATCAGAAGAAAATCCTGAGGAAGCATGGTGACAAAATGAATCATTTTATGCTCACACAGGAAAGAAACTCCTGGACCAAGCCTTTGTATACTGATAAAGCTTCAGAAATAAGTGAATTTACTTATTCAAAGAAGTAATGTTAGCAAGAAAAAACTTCATTGTTCTTAAAATTAAGAGAGAGATGGGCTCAATATGACTGCCATCTTAGCTCCCAGATTTAATTATACAAAAAAAAGATGAATTGTAACCCTAATATATTTTGGAAATTAAATGGAGATTCTTAAGTTTTTCAAAGAAAACAGATACCACCTAGCCATGTGATCATCTAAAAGCTGAGACTGATGAGTTCAGGATGATAATCTTTATAAAAAGAAATGATGGTTTCATAACTTTAATAATAGGCTTTGACTTGCCTTGTTCTGTACCTCCTAACTTATTCAAGGAAAAGCTTAGAACCACAAAATCACAAAAATATGTTACTATCACCTTGATGTTGGATGGATGATGGAAGCCTAAATAAACATTTCTGAACCATATGTTATAGTCAGTGATTCTATAAAAACAACAATGTAAGAGTGAAATCAATTATCACTTTTATATAGTGAAATAATGGTAAATATCACTGACATACTCCAGAAATTATTAGTCATTACTAAGTAAAGTTGTTAATTTCCCATGTGAAGATTGTTAATTTTATTTCACTTTATATTTCTGTAACAATACCTAGTCTATTGCTAACTTACGCTGAGCAATTTTGTAAGATCACTCATTGTGTGATACTTTAATAGCAGTATTTATTTCTCTATGTTCAGGAAATAAACTTGCCCAAAGACCTCATGTTTAGAAGACTAAGGCCATCTCCTGAGTCTAGGTATTTGTTCTTGACATGACTGACAATATATACAAGTACATACAATATATTTAAAATAAATTCAATTAACATCATAAGAGTACATCAGCAAATAAATTGGTCAACAAAGGACTTTGAAGAATGTGACATTTGAAATGAGTTTTGAATAAAACTAGTAATCCCAAAATGTGAAAGTGAGCAGAGAGTTTTCTTGGCATAGGAGCACAGTATACAGTGTACATCATCTGTATATCTTCTCCACTACAGCTCTTTCATATGTACTCAGTGTCCTCACAATGGTGTTGACATACATAATAACAAATACTGATTTAATTTTTTTAAAAATCCTAAGAAAAAGAACCTAGCATTTTATTCCCATTTTTTTCCATATTTACTATGATTAGGCTAAATTTATGAAACACAGACACAGGGAAGTGTTTCAATGTCAAGTGAATAATTAACATTATTAATTGTATTGAAAGTAAAAACATTAAAAAACAACTGATTATATAGGTGTCAAAAAAGCCTTTGACAAAAATGATTAAAAAATACTCATTTATGCTAAAAATAGGAGCAAACCTCCACCCCTTTTAGCAATGATAAAATGTATTTATCTAAAACTAAAATCTAGTGTTACTTGCAATGGGCAAAGACTTGTTTTCCCAATAGCTACGGAAAAGCAAATTGTTCCCTTTCCTAATAGTTATTTGACATATTTCTAGAAATACTTAAGGTAGTATTAAGACAAAAGAAAAAAAATTAAGGCATAAAGATAGGCTAAGAAGAGATAAAATTGTACCCATTTGCTGACAACACAACGGTTTTACTTTGGAAATCCCAGAAAATTAACTGAGAAAATATGTAGTTTTAGTCAAGGAACAGGTTACAAAACAAACCCTTAAAAATCAATAGCACAACAAAATTTAGGAGGGAATACTTGTAAGCAATGTGAGAAAAATGATTTTTTCTTTTCAATTAATAATCAATTTTACATAGAGGACCCAATGATCCTCTTCTTCTCTTCTTAGTCAAGGTCTAGTCTCTCAAGTTCATTTCTTACCTGGCCCCAAAATTCACCCCACCCAGACCATCTTATCTAGGTGGAATTCTTAGGTAATCTCACTACCGTTCAACTTAAGTACAAATGGATATACAACAGATTCATTCATTTTTTTTTTTAACTAATCAAGGTTCGTTTCTACCCATCAGGGGACACCCCTTTCTGCAAAGGTATTTAAACATTCTGTGACCCCCATGTGGGATCTTTGTTTATGAGAGAGACCACTGATCTCAATTTATTATTTGCTAGCCTAACTAATAAATTGATTATTAATTGCCCAGACTTTTCATTCATTTCAGAAATCTCATTCAAAATAAATTAACGATGCATAAAATATATGGAAGTCAATCCATCAAGGCATTATTCAAGACTTATGTACCTAACATATACCTAGTATATAAAACATTCTTTAAAAGATAAAGAATGATTCAAGCAATAATATTGATATTCAATGCTCCTGGATGAACTGGGCCAATATAATCAAAATAACAATATTACCTGAAAGAATTAAGATTTACTGCTATGCTCATTAAACTACAAAGAGGAGACTATATTTATCTACTATATGATAACAAAAGAATTCATTTGGAGAAACCAAGCTCTGGAATTTCAAAGGAAATAATGGGAAAAAAAAAAAAAGACTGAGGGAAAAACAGTACTTTCAAATTCCAGTAAGGAGGAACCTGAGTTCAAATCTGGAGTCAGACACTTAATACTTCCTAGCTGTATGACCCCAATTATCTCAGCAATAAATAAAGAAAAGAAAAGAAAAGAATTGCACTTTTTTTTTACCTATATCAGATTGCTTGCTGTCTTGGGGAAGGGAAGGGAAGGAGGGAGAAAAATTTGGAATACAAAGTTTTACAAAGATGATTTTATGAACTCTCTATATGTGTATTTGGAAAAATAACTATCAAAAATAGAAAAAAGAGAAGTTCAGAGGAATAAACTAGACAAGAAAAATTAAAATCAATCTTAATGATGTCATGTTCAATGAACAACAAAATATAAATTACCTAAAGAACTCCTTGTATGACAGAAATTTCTGGGAAAAAATGAAGAATTCGACTGCAGTTTCATATAGATCTTCATCTTATACCACATACCATGATACCTAAACTCTATGTGACCTGAATATTATAGATCATATCATAAAAATTATTTTCACTCAAATTAATAAGCATCATGTTCCATACCATGGTAGGGATATGAAGAGCAAATAAAAAAGTTCTTTCACTCAGCAAACTTACATTATAATCAGAGAGACATGTGCACCACACACACATACACATAGGAGTGGAGAACAGACTGCAAAGATAAAAAACTTAAGGTAGTAAGAAGAAATAGGAAGCTATTGAAAGAGCTCATGTGACAAGTGATGAAATCTGGAACTAAGGTACTGGATATGTATGCAAATAAAAGGAGGGAGTGTAATGTAGATAAAAATGATAAAAATCTGGCAAGTGTAAGGTAAGAGTGGGTAGACAAAGAAGATACCAAGATTGAGACATGGAGTGAGTGAAATAATGGTAATAAACTCAACAGTAATAGGCAAATAAAGACAAGAAAATTTTGTATTACATTGTATTCAGTGTATATATATGTGTGTATACACACACACATATATGCACAGAAAATTCATGTGTGTGTACACACACACACACACACACACACACACACACACATAGAGATGGGAGGAAGAGAAAGGAGAGAGCAGGAACTTTTCATTTTGATCTTCATATTCTTAGCACTTTTCACAGTACCTTGATCCACAGTATGGCATATAACCAATGCTTGCTAACTGATTATAATTTTTGTGGTATAATATATGTACTCGAAAAAATTTATGACAAGGATAATCAAATAACAAGCTTTAAGTTCCTGTACCATGCTAAGAATGGGAAGAGGAAAGTAAAAATCCCTGCCTCCAGTAAAATGACACTATATATCACAGAGGCAACAAGCACACATATATACAAAAATATATGTGTGGAGAATTCTGAACTAAATGGGATAAGAGTGACAATAAAATAACAAATTTTGAGTACATTAAACTGAAAATTTTTTGCATAAACAAAATTAATGCAACCAGGCTAATAAGGTAGGTAGTTGGTCATTGGAGGGAAAACAATCTTTGAATTAAATATCTCATATGGATCTGACATCAAATTTATAAGACCAAAAAAAAGCCATTGCCCAATGACAAAGCATTCAAAGAATATGAACAAATAGTAGCAAAAACAACTTCAAACCATTAACAACCATATGAAAGAATGCTCTAGGTGAATAATGACAGAAAAAAGACAACACAAAATACTTACTCCATCTCACAATCAGTAGATTTGTGAGGATAAAAAAGGTGAAAAATAGTCAATGCCAGAAAGGCAGCAGGAACAGAGCTAGACTAATATTCTAATAGACCTATGAATAGTTCTAGCAATTCTGGAATGATGCCAAAAAAATGAAAACGGTGATGAAAATGTACAGACCCTTTGCTTCAGAGATCCCATTATTAGAAATGTGGTCACAAAGAGGTCAAAGGGAGAAAGAAAAGTTCTGATCCTATTATATACATATAACTAAATAATCAAAGTAACATTTTTTTTCAAAGATGTATAAACAAAATACCATTTGGATGGGTAATGCAATTGTGGTATATAGTATAGTAGTACTATGAAGCTATAAGAAATGATCCATGTGAGGCATATGGAGAAGCATGAATAAACTTATATGAATTGATAAAGAGGAAAGTAGAAATAGAAAAATAATATATGTAATGACTACAATTTAAATGGAAAGAAAAATTAGTCTTTTCTTTCTTAGTCTTAGTGAATCACTAAGCTATTATTCAAGTGTAAGCACTAGGGAAAGCAAAGAATAGCTCCTGTGCTCAAGGATCTCATAATCTAATTGAAATGAAGACATGAAAACACATAGTTATAGACAAGCTTTATATAACATAAACAGAAAATAATCAACAAACGAAATGCACTCATGTTAAGGAGAGTTGAGAAAGGCTCTTAGGACTTGTAGTAATCAAGAGAAGTTCAGAGTGAAAGATGAGGAGAGAGAACATTGCAGAAATGGAATACAGTCAGAGGAAATGTTCAAAGAAAACAGATAGTGTCTTGGTGAGAAATAGCAGGTAAGACAGTGTCATTACACTGAAGAGTATATAGGGGAGGCAGTAAGGTATGGAACAAGGATCAGAGAGATGGGGAGCAAGCAAGTTATGAATGGCCTTGGATGCCAAAAAAGATTTTATATATATAATTCTGGAGGTAAAAACCAAATGACAAGAGTTTATTGGGTTGATATGTTCAGACCTGTACTTTCAGAAATTCATTTATTTATTTATTATTCATTAAAGCTTTTTATTTTCAAAACATATGTATGGATAATTTTCAACATTCACCCCTGCAAAACCTTGTATTCAAAAATTTTTCCTTCCTTCTACTCACTCTCTCCTCTAGATGGCAAAGTCCCTCATGTCTTCAAAAGAAAGAGGGTGCATTTTCTAAGCTATTCTTTGAAGCCAAGCATAATAATTAGCAAAGGTATATAAAGTGAGGCATGTGAATGTAACAGGCTATTACTGCGCCATAAGAAATAATAAATAAGAAGAATTCAGCAAAGCATGAAAATGATAAATTGATGAATTAATGCAGAGTGAAGCAAGCAGAATAGGAAAAGAATATACACGAATGACCTGAACAATGTCAATGGAAATAAGTCAAAGATGAATGACTAAAATGGTCTGAACATTGAAAGAAGCATATGGCCTTCTAACAACATGACTTTAGGTATATAAACTTCGGTCCATTTGTTACAAAGTTTTTTTTTGTTTGTTTGTTTGTTTGTTTGTTTTTTTTTTTCCCACATTGACTGTCTGTTGGTATTCTGAAATATTTCTAATCACATTGATGCAAGAACTCCTTCAACCAACACAGATCACAAGTCCTCTAGCTTTCTTGACCAGTCGCAACAAAATCGGCCTTACTGAGTATGATGAGGGAACTATCTGAAAGTCAGTGACAACAGGCCTGTACTGAAAGACTTTCAAATATGAGTGGCTAAAAGGTTGAAGGTCTTTCACAGTCCAAGGCATAGTCTTTTAAGAATCCAGTCACCTTCTATGCCATGCTGATATTTCATAAAAAGCAAAAATTCTAATACAATTTATAAAGCAATAAATAATTGTTCATGATGGATTCAGAGATGGAAGGAGAAGATAAAAATGATTTATATACAACAGACATGAATACTCAAGTCCCTAGCACTTAGCAAGTATTAGTTTGGGGAGGCTAACTTTGGACTAATGCCCAGAGGCAAAAATGTTTTTTTTTCCCTACTTGGAAAATGCTCTTCTGTAAGCAGTAATCAACTCAAGTACTGCATACAATTAATATATCAATGCCATGCTTCTGGTACAATATAATTTTTGCAAATAAAAAATAAGTCTTCATATTTAATAAGCTTGATTCTTACTTTTAGTCTTTGTGACATGAAAACGGAATAGCTGGGTCAATACAATGACTGTATAGTAATTATCATGGCACTTCTCTCTTCCTGTATGCTTCTCATGTTACATTTTAATGTGTTTCTATTTAAGTCAATTCAATATAACAATAGGCAAAAGACATGAAGCTGATTTACTCTGGATCTACTTACAAATAAACTGGAAAACTCAATTTTCAAGTTCAGTTTTCAATCAGATACACATGAGAATAATTGAATTTTAAGAAACTGCTATTTACAGAGATTTCAACCCATGCTAATACAAAATGTTTAATGGGTAAAACAGATTATTCATTTCTTCAATATTGATTTTCCTGGGGTCATTCTCTGCATATTCTGATATAAAAATAAGAATGAGATTTTTTACAAAAACCAATGTTTTCACTGACCAACCAAGCAGAATGGCATTACATTTCTAAGTAGTTTTTCCTAGATTTTTATATGAAATATTGTTAAGAATAAAATACTATTACAGTACCTCACTCATAGTAGGTATGCAGCCTGTGAGAAATGCAGGAAAACTCACCATTATGCAATGATGAAATAAGACTTCTCTAAAGAGACATTTAATAAAAGGTCTCAATTAGATAAGAAATGTACTTGCATTGCTTTCAAGTATGTAACATATTTGAAACAAACAGAAAATTAGATCATGGTCACAGTTTATAATAAAACTGATAACCACTTTTCAAATGGCATTAGAGTGGTTGATGTCCTTTTGTGGTTTTTTCTATTTGAAATGATCTCCCCCATTTTAAAGTTATGTTATATGGTGTTCTTTTCAGTACGCCACACTCTCCTGGTTCTCCTCTCACCTTCTGTTCCCTTTGCTGAATCTTCATCCAGACCACAGAGTTCTATCCTAAACTCTCTTCTTTTCTCCCTCTAGACTACTTCACTTTGTGATCTCATCACCTGATGATGTCATCATATCCCAGGGATTTAATTACCATCTCTGTGTTGATGATTCTCAAATCTACCTCTCCTGCTCTAATGTTTGACCTCTAATGGTTGACCTCTAAACTCACAGTTGCAACTGCCTTTAAGGCATCTCAAATTAGATTACCAATATACAGCTTAATTCAATATGTCCAAAACAGAATTCAATATCATTGTCTTGAACAGTCCCACACACATACTTTTCAAACTTCTTTATTACTGTAAAGCAGAGGTGGGGAACCTTTCTTCTGATATCCATTTGGATATTTATAACATCATTCCAGAGCTATCTAAAAATATCAACTTATAGAACTCAAGCAGTGGGAGGTTGTACCTAGCTTTCAAATCATTATTGCCTGTGCTTGTCTTAGCAAATGATTTCACTAATCTTCTACAATCTGTAGGCAGGACATTCCCCACCTCTGCTATAGATAATACAACCCTCCTAATTCCTTAGGCTTGAAACCTAGATATTATACTTAACCTTCTCACACCCCATATTGGACTCACAGTCCAAGGTCAGTTGATTTCACCTTTAAGAATAATTTGGATACTTCTGCTTATCTCTTCCAGTACTACTCTGGCACAGGTCATCACTGCAATAACCTAATGAGGCTTCCAGCCTAAAAATCTCTCCAGACTCAAATCCATCTTCCATTCAGCAACAAAGTGATTTTCATAAAGTACCAGTCTGACCATGTTACCATTCCCCTAAATAAGGTCCAGTGGTTCCCTATTGCCTCTAGGAATAAATATAAAATCCTATTTTGGCATTAAAATCCCTTCATAACATATATCCTTTCTACCTTTTCAGACTTCTTTCACTTTACCCCTCACCCCACATACTCTTTGATACAATGACACTGGTGGTCTGGCTGTTGTGTAAAAATGACTCTCCACCTTTCAGCTCAGGGCACTTTATTTGCCTATACCCAATGCATGAAATGTTCTCTTTCTTCATCTCTACCTGCAGGTTTCCCATCCTTCCTTTAAATTCTAACTGAAATTTCATCTTCCACAGTACCTTAATTCCAGTACCCGCCTACTTTTAATTATTTAATATTTATTCTGTATATTCTTTGTTTGGATATATTTGTTTACTTGTATCCCACTCCTGTGAGGGCAAAAGCTAGCACACACCTGGTGAGTGTGATAACAGAGAGGAAGGGAATAGAAAAGAATGTGAAACATCTCATCAGGAAAACAACTGATGTGGAGAACAGATCAAGGAGAGACATCATAAAAATTGTTAGACTCCCTCCCTAAAAGTTATGATAAAAAATAATATTACAAAAACAGTAATTAAAGGAAAATTGCCTGGAAGTTCTAGAACAAGAAGGTAAAGCAAAAATAGAGAAAAATCCACCAATCACCACCTAAAATAGATCCCAGAATGAAAACCTACAGGAATATCATATCCAAGTTTCAAAGCTTCTAAGTTAAGGAGAATAGATTGTAAGCAACAAGAAAAAACAATTTAAATACTTTAGAGCCACAATCAGGATTACACAAAACTTAGCAGCTTCTACTGTACTGTATATAAGTGTTTATATATAGTGACCTCTAATGCCTGACTGTTGGAATCCTTACTAACTGCTAACTAATTAGAGTTGATCTAATCTTACAAGAAGATGTTTTGGGCAGAACCTGAAACAAGGTACTAAGTAGAACTAATTAATACAAGGCTTGTGTTCACACCTTTACTCATTGGAGTTCAATGAGTTCACACCTCCCTTGAAGCTCTTTGGGAGCATAAATAGAGCTTCAATGGGCCAGTCAAGGAAGTTCTTCAGAGGAAGAAGCTACAAGTCAAGATTTCACCGGAATGACATGAAGAGCGGTGCTCGCTCTGGAGGCTGAAGAAAGCAGCGGCAGAAGCAAAGGACAAAGTGGCAAGAGCTCTTGGAACCAAGCAGAGAGATAGGCCTCTAAGCTAACCGGGCTATATTGGAGATAATAAAAGATCTGAACTTTTATCACCTGGCTGTGTTTTGAGAAGAAAAAGCTCACCACACCTGACCATTGGCTTAGCCTACCCATGAAAAAATAAACATCTCTCAACTTATTTAGATCTGATTTTATTTGTATAAATAGTGTTTTGTTTATGTAGTTCCTGTGTCTATTGTGGAAAGTATAGTTTTAGTTATCTTATACTGTCTAGTTATTTTAAGTGGATTAAACCATATTGAACAATATTGATGAAGGACTATAGGTCTTAAAACACTATTTCATACAGCAAAAAAAGTGGAGTTTGTAACTAAGGATGGCTTACTCAGCAAAGTATAATCTTGAATGTTAAAAAAATAGACATTTAGAAAACTGAAAGACTTTCAAGTATTTGAGAAAAAAAGAACAGAATTAATGGAAAATCTAGGAGAAACAATAAGTAAACATTAAATACCAAAGTATTCAATAATATCACCACTGTTTACTTCTTATATGTGAAAATGTCATCAATACTCTTATGATTGTCATCATTATTTGGATAGTTTACCAGAAAGATTTGGGCTGAATTTCAGATGATAAGGTGATTCTAAAAAATAAAACTGTATGGGGAGAGATTAAAAGGAGTAACCTCATACAAATGAGACAAGAAAGGAAGATCTGATACAGAAAAATCAGGTGAAAGTGCAGGAATGGTAGTGCTAGAATCTTTCTTATCAAAAATGGGGTAAAAGAGGAACAAAATAAATATCTAGAAGAGTATTAAAGTCTTCCAGATCTAGAAAAAAAAATGAGAGTGAGAGAAGAGAAGAAAGTCTTTGAGAAGGGTGTGTAGATAAAAAATTAGGAGGGGAAGAGTATAAAGGAGAAACTCTTACATAGGTAGATTAAGGTAAAGGGCAGAGCAAGAGTTTAAGGGAGGGACTTGTCCAGAGGTGGATAGATTAAGGAAGAGGAGGAAATATAGTAGGTAGAAATAAAATAGATAACTGAAGAGGGATAAGGTAAAAAGGGTGAGAAAGATAATAAGGAAAAATAGGATGGAGGGAAATACAAATTAAGTAATTATGATTTTTGAATGTGAATGGGATGAATTTATCCATAAAATGGAAATGGAAATCAGAATGGATTAAAAACCTGAATTCACCAATATGTCACTTTCAGGAAACACAATAAAAAGGAAAGATATATAGCTAAAATAAAAGACTAGAGTAGAATTTATTATGTAAAAAAGCACAGGTAGTAATAATGATCACAGACAAAATCAAAGCTAAAAGAGATTTAATTAAAAGAGAAAAATAGGAAAACTACAGTGCATCATCAATATTGTTCAATATGGTTTAATCCACTTAAAATAACCAGACAGCATAAGATACTTAAAACTATACTTTCCACAATAGACACACAAATGACATAAACGAATGGCTATCTATACAAATAAAGTCAGATATAAATAAGTAGAGAGATATTTATTGTTCATGGGCAGGCAAAGCCAATATAAGTGACAATTATACCTAACTAAACTATTTATTCAATGCCATCCCAATTAAATTACTTAAAATATTTTTACTATTAGAAAAAATGACAAAATTAATTTAAAAGAGCAAAATTTAAGAATTTCAAAGAAACTAATTTTAAAAATGTAAAGGAAGGAGATTCAGTAGTACAAGACCATAAACAATATTATAAGGCAATAAATATCAAAACTTTTTGGCACAGGTTAAGAAATGGAAAGTTAGATAGATAGAACAGAATAGACAAATAATATACAGTAGTAAAAGACTATAGTAACTTTGTATTTGGCAAATGTAAAGATTTAAGTTTTGGTGATAAGAATTCATTATTTAGTTTAAAAAATTGTTGGGAAAGCTGGATAGCAGTCTGACAGGAATTGGGCATAGACCGCTATACTAAACCATATACTAAGATAAGGCAAAAATGGACACATGACATAGCTATATGAAGGAAGATAACACAAGAAAATTAGAATATTGGGGGGGGCAGCTAGGTGGCGCAGTGGTTAGAGTACCAGCCCTGAAGTCAGGAAGACCCAAGTTCAAATATGGCCTCAAACACTTAACACTTTCTAGCTGTGTGACCCTAGGCAAGTCACATAACCCCAATTGCCTCAGCAAAAAAAAAAAAAATTAAATTAAATTAAAATATGAAACATATTACCTATCAAAGGCATGGATAGGAGAATATATGAAGAAAAGAGATTGAAAGCATTGGTGAGGTGTAATATTGAATTAAAAAGTTCTCGTATAACCAACATCTGTCTCTGTTGTTCGTTTTCAAAGACAACCAAAATGACATCACTATGTAAGAGTTACACCGTGTCCAACTGTGGCTGATCCAACCAATACAAGCTCAGAATGCTCTGCCACAGGTCAGATACAGTCTACATGAACATTTGAGGCAGTTTCTCTAATTTTGTGTATTTCATTTTCTTTTCTGCTTTGCTCAAATAGCACAGCACTTTCTCTGATGAGAGCATACTGTGCAGGGAAGTCTTATTCCAGTGTCTCCCCATTTAATACAAACAATTCTAAAGTTCTTAAGAGATACTTTGAGAGTGTCCTTGTAATACTTTTTCTGACCACCTTGTCAGGGCTTGCCCTGTGTGAGTTCTCCATAAAATAATTTTTTTTTGTCAAGTATACATTTAACATTCGAACAATGTGGCCAGCCCAATGAAGTTGTATCCTCTGCAGCAGATCTAGAATGTTTGGCAGTGTAGTTGAAGAAAGGACCTCAGTGTCCGGTAACTTATCCTGGCAGGTGAAATTCAGAATCTTCCTAAGGCAATTCAAATAGAAATGATTCAGTTTCTTGCATGGCATTGGTATAATGTCCAAGTTTCACAGACATATAACAATGAGGTCAGCACAATGGCTGTGCATAGTCATTCTAATACCTCTCCTTTCCCACACTTTCTTTCAGAACTTCCCAAACACTGAGCTAGCACTGGAAATGCATGTATCAATTTCATTATCAATGTGAACATCCTTGGAAAGTATACTGACAAGGTAAGCAAACTTATCCATAACATTCAAATCTACTGTAACTGATGGTTCCACATATGGATGGTATGGTGCTGGCTCATGGAGGATCCATGTTTTTTGTGTGTTAATTATTAGGCCAAAATTAGCTCCAGCAGCAGAGAATTGATCCATATTTTGTGACATCTCTGCTTTGGAGGCTGCACCGAGTGCACAATCATCTGAAAACAAAAAATCATGCACCAATACTCCTTCCATTTTGGTTTTGGTTTGTAACCTTTTCAAGTTGAAAAATTTACCATGTGATAGTTGACTTGGATTCCATGTTTGTCCTCATTGTAGGTATTTGACAACATGGCTGAAAAAATCATGCTAAAAAAGCATGGGAACAAGCATACAGCCTAGTTTCACTCCTTTGATGAATGGGAAAGTTCAAGAGCACTGTCCATTGACCAGACATGCAAGCAAGCATGGACAAATAAGACATGATGAAATTGACATACTATACTGATGAACTTCTCTGAGCAACCAAATTTTGACAGTTTTTCATAAGCCCTCATGACGGACAGTATCAAAGGCCTTGGTCAGATCTCCAAATATAGATCTGTTGTGCTCCTGGAATTTTTTCTGGAGTTGTTAGGCAATAAACACTATATTGACTATTTATCAGCCCCTTCCAAAGCTACACTAGCTCTCAGATAAATTACCTTTTTTAGTTTATGGTCAGCCTATTAAGAAAGGCTCTGGCAAGAATTTTGCCAGCAATGACTAAGATCTCCCCGACCCATGATTATCATAGGGCAATCTATTCCCTTTACTTTTATAAAGATGTATAATGGAGGCATCCTTGAATTCCTGGGGCATAACTTCTTCTTGCCAGATAATCTAGAAAATTTCAGTTAGCTTCTGTATGAGCCCCCTACCTTGTAAATCTCAGCTGGAACAAAATAAGCACCCAGTGTTTTACTATATGAAAGCAGCCTAATAGCATTCAAAAACTTTTCTTCAGTTGAAACTTCAAGTTGAAACTTGAGATGAATGGTCAATAGCTTCAGCATTCACTGATGATGGTCTACTGAGAAAGCAACCAGCCCATCTCTCCAGGACCATGTCCTTATCACTAATCAGTGTGGCACCATCAGCACTGAGTAGTTGAGATGCACCATAGCCATTTGTAATAAATAGGCTTCAGTGCATCATAAAAACACTTTGGATTGTAACCATCAGCATAAAACCAAATTTCACCTGCCTTTTTACTGAGTCAAAAACCCTGCATCTCTAAGTTTGACTATTTTACTTTTGATGGAATTGAACGCTATCTTAATAGAATTGGATGAACTATCCTGAAGGTACAGTCTGTGGAGTTCTTGTTTTTGATTTAGTAGCTTCTTAATTTCTCCATCATTTTCATCAAACCAACCTGGATGGTTGCAAGTGTTCTGCCCCAGATGAGCAAATGCAGTGCTGCACACCAAATCTCTGAACACTGCCCACTCCTTTTCTGCTCCATTTTTGCCAACTGTGTGTTGCTTCAATTTACTTTCCAAGGAGGCAACAAACTGTTCCCTCTAAGAGAAGCACTCGAAGTTGTTGACATTAATTCTCCTAATAGTTTTTTTGTTTGTTTTTTTGTTTTTTGCCTTTCACCACTTTTGTTGAATGTGACTATTCAGCTTGAAGAGGATAAGTCTACAATCAGTCTAGCATCCAGCACCACACACTGCCTTGGTCACTCTCACATTCTGTCTCTCTTCTTATTACAATCACACAGCCTATTAAATAACAATATTTACTGCAAAGATGCATCCACAAAGCTTTACTGCATTTAGGTAAACAGAATACAGTGTTGGTGATGAGAAAGTCACAAGATACACAAGTCTTCAATGATAAATGACCACTGCTGTTGCTGTTTCTAGCTCCATTCCTTCTGAGGATTACCTGCCATGCCTGGTAGTCTGAACTCTAGCATTAAAGTCACCTATAATTATAAGCTTGTCCTTTTTTGGCACATTGATGATAAGGGTCCCCAAGTCCTCATAAAATTTTTCTTTGACCTCATCAGGTTTTGTCACAGTAGGAGCATAGACACTGATGATGGTGGCATAATATTTCCCTACAAGTGGCAATCATATTATCATGAGCTTGTTATTCACTCCTTTTGGAAGGCAAGTGGGCTTTTTTTTTTTTTTTTGCTAAATTAGTTTTGATTGCAAAACTTAAACCAGCTTCCCCAAACTCCCTTCACTGCAGCCATTCCAGAAAAACATGTATCCAGCTCCTACTTCACTTTTCATTTGGCAGCCTTGTTTCACTCAGGGTTACTATTTGATGCAATATCTGTTGAGTTCTCTCACAACAAGAGATGTTTTTTCAGGTCTCCTAGATTTTGTGTTGTTTACAAGTGTACATACATTCCATGTACCAATGGTGAGAGGAATTAGTTTTTCAGAAGCTTATGTACATTTTTTTTGTGTTTCAAACACAGATTGGGATTCTCCCCTGCCAAGGTAATCATCCCAGAGTTGGGTAAGCAGGCAGATTTTAGGGCATCTTTTCTAGCTTCTTCCTCATTCATGGAGATAAGCTGTGTGCTCCTTTTTTTCCTTTTATTTTTATTAAATTTATATGTCTAAACACATACATCACTAAAAGAGAAATATCAATGAATTGAGCATGCTACCCCCAAAAAGAAAGAAAAATAACAAATTTAAATCTGCAATTAAACATCAAAATGGAAAATCCTGAAAATTAAAGGAGAGATAAACAAAATTGAAAGCACAAAGAGCAACTGAACTAATAAATAAAACTTGGAGATGGTTTTATGGAAAAAAACACAATTAAACAGATAAATTACTGCTTAATTTTTTTTTATTACTGCTTAATTTGATTACAAATATTGACTACATGTTGACGCATACAGACCTTACACCAAAAATGTAGGAAAGGGAAAATACTAAATATGTCATTTAGTAATTATAATGCCATAAAAATTATATTAAATAAATGGCCCTATTATAACATTAGTGAAGCTTAGAATGAGACTAATTGTTTTGGAATGTAATTTAGAACTATGCCTTAAAAGTTATTAAATTATTCATACCCAGGGGCAGCTAGGAGGTACAGTGGATAGAGCATCAGCCCTGAAGTCAGGAGGACCTGAGTTCAAATCTAGTCTCAGAGACTTAACACTTCCTAGCTGTGGGGCCTTGGGCAAGTCACAAAGAAAGCAACAACTGCCTCAGCCAAAAAAAAAAAAGAAAAAAAGAACATACATATATATATATATATATATATATATATATATATATATATATATATATATATTCATACCCTTTGACCTAACTAGGGTTATATCCCAAAGCAATTAAATAAAGAGGAAAAGTTCCTATATGTACAAAAATACAAGAATTGAAAAACAAAAGGGTATTCTAAATAAATTGTGGTTAAATGAATACTATTAAAATGACAAAATTGATAGTTTTAGAGTAAGCTGGAAAGATTTAAAAGAAGTAATGGAGTGGAGTCAGGCCAAAAATATCATACAAAAACAATGATATTTGTAGAGACAATCCACTTTGACAGCTTTATTAACTGACAAACTTAATGATAAATCACAATCCCAGAGGACTCTGGGATAACAGGTCATCTACCTTCTGAGAGAGAAGAATGGATTCTGGATGCAGATTGAGATATTTTTATTGGGACATAGCCAATGTGGGAAGTAGTTTTGCTTCAAAATAAATGTTTGTAACAGGAGATTTTGTTTTTCTTGCTTTCTCAATGAAGGTGAGGAGTGAAAGGAGAAAGGAAAGAAGTAAGGCAGATACATCTTTATTTGAAAAAAAAATCTGATTTAAAATGTAGCCATATAAAGAAAATCCTTCAAACTACTGACAAATAGGGAAATGCCAAAGAAAACAACAATTTGTAAAGTTTTACTTTGCACATGACAGCTTGGCAATGATGACAAAAAGGGAAAATGATATATGGTAGAGACATTACAGAAAAGCATACAAATTAGAGCTTAAAGCTCTGAATTGTTCTAGCCATTCTGGAAAGCAAATTTTAATTATACCCAAAGATTTACTAAACTACCATTCCCTTTGACTTAGAGATACCAATATTAAAGCTATATCTCAAATAGATAAAACAGGACCCATGATTACAAAAGTCTTTATACTATTACTTTTTGGGTTGGCCAAGATCCAAAAAACTAAGGGAGTACGCATAGCCTGAAGAATAGTTTAGTCAGTGTACTTATATGAAAATAACAACATATTTCTGGGTTCTTAAGAAATGGGGAAAGAGATGGGTTTCAGAGAAAGCTATGAAGATATGGATGAATCAATGCAAGATGGAGTAAGTGGAAAAGGAGAACATTTTATATAATAACAACAATGCAAAGAGAAACAACTTTGAAAGACTTTAGGAGTTTGATCAATGAAATGGCCAATGATAACATACGAGGACCAATGATAGAGCATGCTATTCATCTTCTGACAGAGATGATGGATTCAAGATGCACAATGAGACATAAATTTTTTTAACCACGGTCACTATTAGAATATTTTTTTCTTAGCAAGGTATATTTGTTATTAACTTTTATTCTCTTTATTAAGGCATAATGGGATAGGAGAGAATAATATATCAATTAAAAAACAAATTTAATTTAAAAAATGATGAGTTGGACTAGATGATTCTTGACTGCTGTTATATGTCTAAATATCTTATTTCCAGGGTCTCTGAGCAGGGCCTTCAAACTCTCTTTTGATCTCCTTCTCAAAAACATCTATTGGACACAAGAGTTATAATTTCATTTCATTCCCCATAAGACTTTTCAGATGCTACATGGGAAGAAATAAATGGACTTAGCCCCTACAAAAGAAAAATAATTAATTTCAATAGAAAACTACCAATAAGTCTATTTCCTATAAAGATGGCCTAACAATCTTGGAATCTCCCTCCCCTTCCATTTGGTATTACCTCTCCTATCCTCACCTGGGGTTGTCATTCATTCCACCTGTTTTAGATTGATTTAAGATCCTTGACCTTGCCAAGTGCAAACTAGAATCATTCTAAAATGAGCATGCCTTCTACTATGATTTCTTGAGCAACATTTGTACAGCACAAGTAGTTTTTTTTCTAATTATCAGATTAATTCAATCTACAATAAACTGGTTAACAATTATACACAGAAAATCTACTTTGGTTCTTAAGATAGCCAGATGATGTCAATGATCTCTATATCAAGCATTTACAAATTCTCACTATACTTTTCAGGACCCCAAATTTTCTTCCTCCTTAACTGAGTATTAAACAAACTCTCTTTCTACAAGTCACTAACCAACTAGTTCAACCATATAATTAAACAAATCCACTATTCACTTTGATAGAGAATATGAGCAAAACATTTAAACTGATCAAATGATTGCATTTTCTCAGCTTCATGTAGATAAAATATCAGCATCTGAAACCATGCCCACCGTGAATTAAGAAGAGGCATGAAGCCCTTAACCTGTGAGCATGTCTCCACATCAAAAGAAGGTAGAGAAAAGGGATTCCCCCAAGCATCACAATAGGACAAAGCCTCAAGCAGAGAGACCCTTAGACACTCATAATTAGAGAATATTAGTGTTGGAAGTGATCTCAGAGACCATTATCAATCTTGTCAGGAACAAGAATCATTTCTACAACATCCCTAGTATGTTATCCTCCAGTTTGGCTTAAAGACCTCTCTTGAGAAGGAAGCTCAAGACCTCCTGAAGCAACTTCTGACCTGTCAATGAGTTATACATTTTTGTTAGGAAGTTTCTCCCTAACTCTTGGTTTACAGAAATTCTAGTTTGGAATATTTCCTGGCTTCAGATACTCTTACAGATTACTCTTAGCTTAGGCCCTTTCCCTCTTTCCCTAACCTAGCCATTGTACAAACCATTAGCAAATGGTCTGATGAGCCATAGCACCTAATTAGCTTGAGTTTGTCCCAGAAGTACATCATTTTACTAGGCACCAGAGTTTTCACTTTTAGAGAACTTTAATTTTTTAATAGAAATATTAAAGTGCCTAGCCAAATTAGAAATTTACTATGTAGCCTATTTTTACCTAATAGTAGTGGAGGCAAAAGCAAAGAATTTTGTGGATAATGAAAAGCCTAGTTTTTGGTGTGGTTTTGTTTAAATAACTTAATATTGAGTGACTATACAGGGAGATTCAAGGAGCTGTCAGACCCAAGGAAAAACATTTGTTTCATCTTGTGGTTTAGTCTATGCCTACTAGCAATAAACCATCTCCCCCATTTGCAATTTTAATAGTAGAGAACTCTGGTCTTAAAATGTATTATCAGCCCAACAGCAATATTTAAATTCAATTCACTAACCTATTCTATATTAAAATAGTCTCAAAAACCCAAGCAGTCAATGCCAATCTGGAGAAGTAGATTTTCAGTATCTCTGAATCTGTAGCAACTGCTAAAATAATTTTCTAGTGCCTTTCAATTTTTTGATAATAACCTTATCTTTATCAGAACCATTTTATTCCCTAATCCAAACATGAATTTCTGGATACAGCAATAGATATATTGTTAAAGGGAAAATATGACAATGTCTTCATGTTCCAAATTGAGACTAGTTTACTTTACAAAATGCATTAAATCATTATTGTTAATAACTTCAATATGATATTATAAAAAAAATCAAAGAAATATGTTGAATATTGATAATGATAATACAAAATATGAAAAGCCACAATGAATGAGCCAAAACACAAATTAAGAGAAAATAACTTCTTTCAATGGATACTTTTATTGACACTCAAACACAGATTAGAATTTGAATTGACATAGGGCCTCCAATTCTAATAATGATATGTGGTTTGCAGAATCACAGACAGAGAGTATTCCCACAAAAAAAAAAAAAACACAATAAAAATGAGTCAATTAGATAGCTCCTGAATAAATCAACCCATTGCAACTGACATTTTAAACTTGAAAAATACTAATTAATATTAACATTTGAAATTCAACCACTATTACAATAAACAACTTGCTCTTTTAAAAAAACAAAACATACTTGGAAAGCTGTTCTACATGTCAACATCCCCTTCTGAACTTTCTTTTGTTCTCCTCTCTCTGTTTTTTAAATCAAATTTTCAATGATCACCTTTTCCTTTTTTTATTACTTTAAAGACAACATAACATAGAAGACAATGAGCCACTCTCAAAGTGAAGTTGCATGAATTCAAATCCCATTTCAGATACATAATCTCTAACAGTTAACTTAACTCTTAAGGCTTCTTTACCTGAAAGTTCCCTATAGTAATGAAATCAAAGATGTAGTCCCTATGGCTATCCATCTCTCAACTTCATCACAATGAAATTCCCTCTCACTACTTTAAAAATAAAAATCCCTCTATTGTGACAAAGCCAAGCAAAACAAAAATACAGTGTATATCACCAAATATGTGCTTTGTTCTTTATCTTTGGGGAAGATCATGTATTACCTTCAGAGCTCTAGATATGTGGTCATTCATTGCATTAAGCAAAGTTCTTAATTCTTTCTGCATTATTTTTCTTTACTGTTTCTAAATTGTTTTCCTGGTTCTGTTAATACTCTTTATCAGCTCACACAAGTTCTTTTCCTTGGATATTTCTAAATTCATCTCTTTTAATCTTCTTTATGATGTATTACTATTATGTACTACATAATATACTATTATATTCATATAATAATTTCCCATTAGATATACACTCCATTTCCAATTCTTTTCTATATCAAAAAATGCTGCCATGAATATTTTATATATGTTGATATTTTCTACTTTTCCTTTAATTCTTTGATATATAAACCTACGAAAAGACATGATGATAAAGGATATGCATAGTTTAGAGATCTGAAGGGAATAACTTGATCATTATCTATGAGGATGCCTGCTCATATAGCTCAGTCTATTTCTTTTCCCGAAAAGTAAAGAAACTGTTGTCATCAAGACTTGCTTTGCCACAAATGTAAGAATCAAGCCACATCTCCACTAACAGTTTCCTACTGCCTTCTGGGATTACTAATATGGTTTCCAAGTCAGCTAAGGACATAAAATGTCTAAATCATATGGTGCTTTTACAGCCCTCGAGACTTAGTGGAGGATGTCTCAAGGTCACTGCTGACCATATACCTTTTCTTATTTAAATAGGATCATATCTACCTGAGCTAAGTGCTATAGTAACTCTATTAAACAGACTTTCTATATTATAACCAAGCAAACCTCCAGTTATTATCTGCTTAAAAGCTCATGGTGTCTGTTTTACTCCAATATTGAACCCAGACTAAGAAAGGACTTTCCTAAGTCAGGCTTGTCCATTAAAGGGCTAGAGAAGGGCTAATTGACAGTGCCAACAGTAGTGTGTTTGTATGTTTATCTTCCTTTAATTCTACCATTTCCAATAATCCTTCCCATTTTCCTTTTCTGTTACCTTTGACAATATGATGGATGTAAAATAGAACCCCAGAGTTGTGTTAATTTTCATTTCTATGTTATTGGTGATTTGGAATGTTTTATTTTTTTCATGTAGTTGGTGATGGGCATTTCTCAGGTGAAGAAAATCATGCTATGTTATGTCCTTTGACAATTTCTCACTTAGGTAATGCTTCTTGTTTTTAAAAATCTCAATCAGTTCCCAATTATATCTCACTTATCAAATCTTTTTTTCCTCTGAGACAATTAGAGTTAAGTGACTTGCTCAGGGTCACACAGCTAAGAAGTGTTAAGTGTCTGAGACCAAATTTGAACTCAGGTCCTCCGCAGTTCAGGGCTGGTGCTCTATCCACTGTACCACCTAGCTGCCCAATTATCAAATCTTTATCAGAGAAGCTTACTGAAAAGTTCCCCCCCTCCAACTTAGTGTTTCCAAACTAATATTAATTGTACTGATATTTTTATATAGAAGCACTTAATTGTATACACAAAAAGTTGTCTATTTTTTTCTCCTCAGATCCTTCCTATCTCTTGTTTTGTCAAGAAATCTTTTCCTATCCTTATTTAGGAAAGGTCTTCTTTCTGGCCTCTAGTTTATTTAACTAACCATTTATACCTATGCCATACTCATTTAGTGTTAATGGTATATGGACACATTTGTCAGATTGGCTAAGATGACAGTAAAAAATAATGATAAATGTTGGAGGATACTGGGCAAAATGGGGCATTAAAGCTTTGTTGGAGTAGTTAACTGATCCAACCATTCTGGAGAGTAATTTGGAACTATGCCTAAAAAGCTATCAAGCTGTGCATATGCTTTGATCCAGCAGTGTTTCTACTAGGCCAAAGAGATCATCAAAAAGGGAAAAGGACCCACATGTGCAAAGATGTTTGTAGAAGCCTTTTTTGTAGAGGCAGGGAACTGGATTCCCATCAACTGGGGAATGGCTTAATAAGTTATCGTATATGAATGTTGTGGAATATTATTGTTCTACAAGAAACGATCAGCAAGATGATTTCAGAAAGGCCTGGAGGGATATATGTGAATTGATGCTGCATAAAGATTATGTGATGATCAACTCTGATGGACTTGACGTGGTTCTTTTCAACAGTGAGGCAATTTCAATAGACTTGGGATGGAGAGAGTCATCTGCATCCAGAAAGAGAACAAGACTGAAGGTGCATTACAACATAATACTTTCACCTTTTTGTTGTTGTTTGCTTGCTTGTTTTTTTTCCCCTTCATTTTTTTTCCTTTTTGATCTGATTTTTCTTATGCAGTATGATTATTGTAGAAATATATATAGAAGAATTGCACATGTTTAAAATATGTTGCATTATTTGCTGTCTAGGAGAAAGGGTCTGGGAAGGGAGGAAGAAAAATTTGGAATAAGAAATTCCAAGGGTAAATGTTAAAGTATTTTTTGCATATTTTATATGCAAAAAAAATCTTTGCATATTTTTAAAATATTTGGAATACTAACAAACTGCTTTCCACTTTTCCCAAAAGGTTTTGTAGAATACAATATCGCTATCACTGTAGAGTCTTTGATGTATCAAATGTAATGCAACTGTATTCTTTTTTTAATTAAAGCTTTTTATTTACAAAGCATATGCATGAGTAATTTTTCCAACATTGACCCTTGCAAAACCTTTTTTTCCAAATTTTCCACTCCTTCCCCCCACTCCCTCTCCTTGCTGGCAGGTAATTCAATACATGTTAAATATGTTGAAATCCAATATATTGATAGTTATCTTGCTGCACAAGAAAAATCAGATCCAGAAGGAAGGAAAAGAAAAACTGAGAAAGAAAATAAAATGCAAGCAAATAATAACAGAGAGAGTAAGAATGCAATGTTGTGTTCCATACTCAGTTCCCACAGGCCTCTCTCTGAGTGTAGGTGGCTCTCTTCATCCCTGAACAAGTGGAATTAGTTTGAATCTTCTCAATGTTGAAGAGAGCTATATCTATCAGAATCAATTGTCATTTAGTTTTGTTGTGCAACTGTATTCTTTTGAAATTATTTCTTGTATACATGAACAGTGGAATACAACTGAATTAATCAAGGGTTCTATTAATGGACTTTTATCTTTTTAAACCTATTCTAAATTGTTTTAGTAATTACCACTTCCTAGTGTACTTTAAGACACAGTACACTGTTAGGCCCCATTCTTTCCCATTCCCCCCCATTGTTTCCTTTAAGATACTTGACCTTTTAAAGAACTGAGATTTTCAGTAATGAGCCCATTCTGTTTCTTATGGCTGAAGTAAAAGAGCAATCAAGAGAAAGAAAAATCTTCCACTGGGGCCACCACAGCAATTTTTTTCAGACAAAAGTTAGACCACTGGCTTTGCATCACCACATCCTTGATCTAACTCGGGTACAAGTATTACCGAGTTTCATATAATTCTTTTTTTTTAAATTTTATAATAACTTTTTATTGACAGAATCCATGCCAGGGTAATTTTTTTTACAACATTATCCCTTGCACTCGCTTCTGTTCCAATTTTTTCCCTCCCTCCCTCCACCCCCTCCCCTAGATGGCAAGCAGTCCTATATATGTTACATATGTTGCAGTATATCCTAGATACAATATATGTTTGTAGAACCGAACAGTTTTCTTGTTGCACAGGGAGAATTAGATTCAGAAGGTAAAAATAACCTAGGAAGAAAACAAAAATGCAAATAGTTCACATTCATTTCCCAGTGTTTTTTCTTTGGGTGTAGCTGCTTCTGTCCATCATTTATCAATTGAAACTGAGTTAGGTCTCTTTGTCAAAGAAATCCACTTCCATCAGAATACAAGCTCATACAATATTGTTGTAGAAGTATATAATGATCTCCTGGTTCTGCTCATTTCACTTAGCATCAGTTCCTGTAAATCTCTCCAAGCCTCTCTGTATTCATCCTGCTGGTCATTTCTTACAGAACAATAATCTTCCATAACATTCATTTACCACAATTTACCCAACCATTCTCCAATTGATGGGCATCCATTCATTTTCCAGTTTCTAGCCACTACAAACAGGGCCGCCACAAACATTTTGGCACATACAGGTCCCTTTCCCTTCTTTAGTATCTTTTTGGGGTATAAGCCCAGAAGTAGCACTGCTGGATCAAAGGGTATGCACAGTTTGATAACGTTTTGGGCATAATTCCAGATTGCTCTCCAGAATGGTTAGATTCGTTTACAACTCCACCAACAATGCATCAGTGTCCCAGTTTTCCCGCATCCCCTCCAACATTCATCATTATCTTTCCCTGTCATCTTAGCCAATCTGACAGGTGTGTAGTGGTATCTCAGAGTTGTCTTAATTTGCATTTCTCTGATCAATAGTGATTTGGAACACTCTTTCATATGAGTGGTAATAGTTTCAATTTCCTCATCTGAAAATTGACTGTTCATATCCTTTGACCATTTATCAATTGGAGAATGGCTTGATTTCTTATAAATTTGAGTCAGTTCTCTATATATTTTGGAAATGAGGCCTTTATCAGAACCTTTAACTGTAAAGATGTTTTCCCAGTTTGTTGCTTCCCTTCTAATCTTGTTTGCATTAGTTCTGTTTGTACAAAGGCTTTTTAATTTGATATAATCAAAATTTTCTATTTTGTGATCAGTAATCGTCTCTATTTCATCTTTGGTCACAAATTTCTTTCTCCTCCACAAATCTGAGAGATAAACTATCCTATGTTCCTCTAATTTATTTATAATCTCCTTCTTTATGCCTAGATCATGGACCCATTTTGATCTTATCTTGGTATATGGTGTTAAGTGGGGGTCCATGCCTAATTTCTGCCATACTAATTTCCAGTTATCCCAGCAGTTTTTATCGAATAATGAATTCTTATCCCAAAAGTTAGGATCTTTGGATTTGTTAAACACTAGATTGCTATAGTTGACTATTCTGTCTTGTGAACCTAACCTTTTCCACTGATCAACTAATCTATTTCTTAGCCAATACCAAATTTCATATAATTCTTATCTCAATTCTGCACCACACACTTTGGGATATGTAGATGCAATGGTTGCTGTAGATGTTAATACCAGGAACATTTATAGCTAAATGAAGGTTAAAAGGACAATAACCACGGACATTTGTGGCCATCTCAGACTTTGGTCAATGCTTTGTATTTTGTTGTGAAATAGCTATGATTTTAAAGAAAATTTGAAGCTAAATTCAAGTTGGATGCACAATCACCAAAAGTCTGCAGGAACCATTCTAGGGGAGTCACTCTGAGGTAATGAAATATGCTTTCCCTCTCCCTCCAAGGGAGTAATTTTCTATTATTTCTTTTATTTAGTAGTTCAATTTTAAATTTTTTTAAAAATTGCATTAAAAAAAGAATAAGAAAAACAACAGAAAAAGAATGCCAAAACAAAATAAAACAAAAGAGAACACTATCATGTGTCCAGCAGAATATCAGGGAGGATTCAAAATACATAACAACAAACCAAGAAAGTATATATCTTAGTAGAAGAAATGATATATCATGAGTGTCAATCTTTCCTTTACTTTCTTGAAAATTTTTGTTTTTTGCTTTGTACCTTTTTTACTTTATTCTACTCCCCCCTTTCATTCCTCACCACCCCCAAGCAGACTATAGTCTGCTATTTATAGTATAAATAAAAGGATATATTTATATGTAAATATGTACATACACAAACATACACACATAAATCCCACCCCTACATACACACACACACTCTCTCTCTCTCTCTCTCTCTCTCTCTCTCTCTCTCTCTCACACACACACACACACACACACACACACACACACACTCCTTTCCTACCCCGGCTGACTCTTTGCTTTAATTCTGCTCCTTAAATTTGCCTTGTATTACTTAATCTCCTCCATCCATAGATCCCTCCTTTGTCTTCTTCCCTCACCTTTTGCTTCCCTGTCCATCCATCCCTCCCCTCTTATTTCTTTATAGATTTCAAGGGTGCTAGATCCTTCATGGTATATGTAGTATTGCCAATTTAACCCATTCCCTAAGTGAGTAGGTTTTCAGAACTAAGAGACCTCCTATCTGCACTAATGTCTCTGTCTATTCTTGCTCTGCACCTCATTTGTATAGCATAATTACTATTTTTACCTTAACTCTGGCCCAATCTTTATTTTGAACTACCCTATTGTTGAGTTTAATCTTCATTTCCCTTATAAAAAATAAACAATTTGTCCATGTTGAGTTCCTTGAAATTGATCTTTGGTAGTGGATCTTATGTTAAATTTCCTATTGAGTGTGAGTTTCTTTGGTAGAAACAAAGTCCTGAAAATCTGTAAGTTTGTTGAATGTTCATTTTTTCATCATTCAATATTAAAAATAATTTTTCTGAATATGACGTTTTTGGCCATGGGCCCAGTTATTTTGATTGTCAATAGATATGACAATTATTGAAGCTGCTAATAAGTCCTATACCAGTGGTTCTCAAACTTTTGTTTTCAGTGTCTTTATCCTATTAAAAATTATTGAGGATCTCTCCAAAGAGGTTTTGTTTATCTGGATTATATTTATAGATATTTACCATATTGGAAATAAAAACTATTTTTGAATTTGTAGACCCTCTAAAAGGGTTTCAGAGATCCCCAGGATTCTCTAGACCATACTTTGAGAACCACTGTCCTATACAATTCTAATTGTTGCACCAGCAAATTTGAATTGTTTTTTTCTTGTTTCTTGCAAAATTCTCTCTTTGATCTGAGGTTTTGAAATTTAGCAATAATTTTCCAATGTGTTTTCAACAAAGGATTTCTTTGAGCTGGTGTCAGTGGATTTTTTCCTATTTCTATTTTTTCCTCATGTTCTATCACTCCAGGACAATTTTCTTGGATTATTCATTCATTCGTTCATTTAACAAATAAACAAACTAGCTTAATAAATAACTACTGAACTACTGTCTCTTTCTGGCTTTTTCCTTTTTTTTCCCAAATGAGAGGGACATTTTGCTATTTTTTTAAAACAGATGCATAGTTTTCAACATTCACTCTTGCAAAATCTTGTGTTCCAATTTTCTCTTCTTCCCTTCTCCCCACCTTCTCCCCTAGATAGCAAGTAATCCAATGTATGTGAAATATGTGCAATTCTTCTATACCTACTTCTATAATTATTATGCTGCACATGAAGAATCAAATCAAAAAGGAAAAAAATGAGAAAAAACAAAATACATGCAAAGAACAACAAAAAAAGTTTAAAAAAATAGTTGTGATCCACACTCAAGGCCCATAGTCCTCTCTCTGGATGGAGATGATTTTCTCTAACACAAGTCCATTATTTCTTTGGATTACTTTCTTGCATTATTGTGTCAAGGTTCTGGTTCAATATCAGGAAAATTATTACCATAATCGACCATAACAATAACAAAACCAACAGAGATCATTTGATAATCTCAATAGACGCAGAAAAAGCTTTTGATAAAATATTGCACCTATTTTTACTAAAAATACTAGAGAGCATAGGGATAGATGAAGTTTTCTTTAAAATAATAAGCAGTATCTATCTAAAATCGACATCAAGCAGTATTTGTAATGGAGAGAAGCTGGACACATTCCCAATAAGATCAGGGTGAAACATGGATGCCCATTATCATCGCTATTATTCTACATTGTTCTGGAAATATTAACTTTAGCAATAAGAAAAGAAAGAAAAAATAAAGGAATTAAAATACCAATGAGGAAATAATACTATCACTCTTTGCAGATCATGATATACTTAGAGAATCCTAGAAAATCATACAAAAACCTACTGGAAACAATTAACAATATTAGCAAAGTTGCAAGATATAAAATAAACCCACACAAATAATTGGCATTTCTATATATTACTGACAAAGCCCATCAACAACAGAAAGAGAAATTCCATTTAAAATTACCATAAACCAAATAAAATACTTGGGGGTCTCCCCGCCAAGACAAACCCAAGAATTATATTTTTACACAAACAAAATGGGGAAATCTTTCTAGCCAGCGTTTCTGATAATGGTCTCATTTCTAAAATATATAAAGAACTGTGTCAAATTTATAAGAATGCATGTCATTCCCCAATTGATAAATGGTCGAAGAATATGAACAATTTTCAGATGATGAGATTAAAGCCATTTAAAGTTATATGAAAAATGCTTTAAATCACTTTTAAGGAGAAAAATGAAAATTAAAACAAATCTGAAATACCACCTCACAACTCTTAGATTGGCTAAGATGACACAAAAAGATAATGATAAATGTTGGAGGGGTTGTGGGAAAACTGGGACACTAATGCACTGCTGGTGCAGTTGTGAAATGACCCAACTATTCTGGAGAGCAATCTGAAACTATGTCCAAAAGGCTATAAAATTGTGTATACCCAGCAATGCCATTGCTGGTTGTGTACGCCAATGAAATCATAAAAGATAGAAAAGGAACCACATGTGGAAAAATGTTTGTAGCAGCTCTTTTTATGGTTGCAAAGAATAGGAAAAGGAATAGATGCCCATCAATTGGGGAACAGCTGAACAAGTTGTGGTATATGAAGGCAATGGAATATTATTTGTTTATAAAGAATGATGAACAAACTGATTATAGAAAGGCCTGAAAACATGAAGATGAAAATGCCATCTGCATCTAAAAAAACCATCTAAAGAGACTGAATGTAAATCAATACATGCTATGTTTACTTCTTTTTTCTGATTTTTTTTTCTCTCTCCCACAGTTTTTCCCTTTTGCTCTTATTTTTCTCTCCCAACATGATTCATAAAACAATGTTTATTAAAAATAAATAAGCTTAATACAACTTAAAAAATAAGCAGGCAAAGAAGAAAGAATCAAATTATAAAAACTTACTATGGGAATAGGGAAGACCAGGGTTCATCTTCAGGAGAGGGCAGCTAAATTTAAAAAACCCTCTTCTACCCCAAAAAGTAATGCTAAATGGCTACCTTCCCAAAAAGAATTTATAGAATAACTCAAAAAAGACTTTAAAAATCAAATGAGAGATTAAGGAAAAACTTTAAAAAATTAACAACTATCCAAGAAAAACAAGAATATTATGGAAAAGTTAGCCAACTAGAAAAGTTGATACAGAATTTTAATGAAGAAAATAATTCTTTCAAGCAAGGGGAAGCCACTAAAGAGACGAAGAAACAAAATACAAAGAATGAAAAGACAGAAGAGAATGTGAAACAACTTCCAAGAAAAACAACAGATCTAGAAAACAGATCAAAAAGAGAAAACATATGAATAATTGGACTATCTGAAAACTGTGACCAAAAAAAATAATCTTGATAAAATAATACAAGAAATAACTAAAGAAAATCATCCTGCAATGATAGAAGATAAGGGAAAAGTAGCAATAGAAAAAAAAATCCACTAATCACCACATCAAAAAGATCCCACAAGAAAAACACATAGGAATAAGACTGCTAAATTTCAAAAGCCCTAGATCCAAGAGAAAAACTCATCCACAAAAAACTCACTCCAAGTAATCTGCAATTAGAACTGTACAGGATTTATTAGCAGCTACAATTAAAAAAAAAAACACAGCTCCTGCAGTAATATGTACCTACAACTTAAAGAACTATGCCTATGGTAACAAATAACACTAAAACTAATCATAATATTGAATATTTTAAAATGGACATTCAAGACCTCACTGATTTTCTGGACTTCGTGTAAACCAAACCTGAACCTCCCCTTGGTTCTTAGAGGAAGAGCAAATCTCTCTAAAAAACTGGGCATTGGTTGGTCAACAGATCTCCGCATATAACAATGAAAACGGTCCTCGTTCAGTTTCCATTGAAGTATTTTATTTATACAATATGATACAGTTGGCCTTAAAATACCGTACTTGTTCTAGGAAAGAAAGGAAAAAACTCTAGGAATAGCCAAAGGGGGAAGCCTGAGATAAAGGAGGAAGACAAAGAACAGATTAATGGCCATATCCCCACAGGGCAGGGAGACTTAAGTGAGGCTCAAGGGCGGGGTGAATCTGATATAGAGAACTGACCCAAATTTATAAGAAATCAAGCCATTCTCCAATTGATAAATGGTTATTAGAGGTGCCAGTTGGCCCAGTCACTGGCCAAAGATTAAAGCAGACACCTATATGTCTGGAGTAGGAGGATCAATAGCAGCTGAAGTTAGTACTGCCCCTATGAGATGGACTTTTAAAGGCAAAACAGGAGTTTTTACTCCTTTTATAGTTGAAAAAATCCCCATCAATCTGTGGGGAAGAGACGTTTTACAACAATTGGGGTTAAAAATGAGTACTTCGGTTTTTTAAGCAGGGCTGCTGTTGAAGGCCTGCCAACACTTTCACCTGTTCTTATCCAATGGAAAACTGATACACCAGTGTGGATAGAACAGTGGCCCTTAGGTAGCGATAAAATTCAGGCCTTATTAGATATAGTACAGGAGCAGCTTGAACAAGGACATTTACAACCTTCTCTAAGTCTTTGGAATTCCCCAGTGTTCGTTGTAAAAAAGAAATCGGGAAAATGGAGGATGCTCACTGATTTAAGAAAAGTGAACAAACAGATGGAAACTATGGGAACTCTTCAGCCTGGACTTCCATCTCCTACTCAGCTTCCTAGAGAATGGCCTCTTTGGGTTATAGACATCAAGAATTGTTTCTATTCCATTCCTCTGGATAAGGAGGATATGAAGAGATTTGCCTTTTCAGTGCCCAGCGTTAACTTAGCTGAGCCTTATAAAAGATATGAATGGACAGTTTTGCCACAGGGAATGAAGAACAGCCCCACGTTGGGCGCCAAATGTTATGAGTTCAAATGTTGGAGTTCTTGTTCTTCTCAAAGCACAGCCGGTTTAGAGGCTTAGAGCCCTTCGGATGTTTCCAAATCCAAAGGTTCTGTCCTTCAGCCTCTGCCTCTGCTTTCTTCAGCCTCCAACCAACACAGAGATGGAATGTCTCTCTTGTCTCCTTCTGGGGAGTCCAGCCACCAACTACAGTGGTATGAGATGAAGATGAATCTGGTTGTCCACTGAACTCTCCACTCGTAGCTGAATCCTCTGAAAACCCTTCGTCTGCCACCAGAGTCGCTCCTCTCGAGTCCAGCTGAGCTCTCTTCTGCGACCAGCCAGCCAAGAGGAAAAAATGTATTCTGCCATAGATCCCTCATCGCTGGCCTTTTATCTGACTCTTCTGAGAGAATGGGATTATGGGTTTTCTCCCATAGTGCTCTCTGGCCCAACGAGCTTTAAGGGAGGTGTGGACTCCCTTGAAGTTAGAAAGTGTACTTTGTGAAGCTAGCATACTTGTGGACTCCAATGAGTAAAGGTGTGAACACAAGCCTTGTATTAATTAGTTCTACTTAGTACCTTGTTTCAGGTTCTGGCCAAAATCTTCTTGTAAGATTAGATCAACTCTAATTAGTTAGCAGTTAGTAAGGATTCCAACATGACAACAGCACTATTATACGATGATATATTCTAATGGATGTGGCTGTTTTTAACAATGAGACAATTCAGACCAGTTCTAACCACCTTGTGATGAAGAGAGCCATCTACTCCCAGAGAGAGAACTGTGGGAACTGAGTGTGCTTTTTGTTGCTGTTTGTTTGCATTTTATTTTCTTTCCCATTTTTCCCTTTTTGATTTGATTTTTCTTATGCAGCAAGATATAAGTATAAATATATATGCATATATTGGACTTGATATATATTTTACCATGTTTAATATATATTGGATTATTTGTTATCTGGGGGGGGGATTGGAACACAGGGTTTTGCAAGGGTTAATGTTGAAAAATTATCCATGCATATCTTGAAAATTAAAAAGAATTAATAAAAAAAAGTAGAAGAGTTAGTAAGGATAGGAAATAAGAGATATAAAGAAACACTGTAACAAGGATCAGGAGTAGAATTTATTAGGGGAAAAAAAGGAGGATAGTAATCATTAAGCTCCAAATCAAATTTCAAGATTCAATTAAAAGAAAACTCTACATGTCAGCCATATTAATATTATTTTAGATGTATGTCTACATAAGTGTAAATGCATATGTATGTGTGTGCATGTAGGTATACATGTGTGTAGATATGTGTGTGAATATATATACAATAAATATAAACTTAATTGTAATTTACTTAATTGTAGCCTGGTTGGAGGAGGTAGAAGGATGAAAGTGGGAACAAAAGAATGAAGCAAAAAGTACAGAGCAGAAAAGAAGGAATAACCTACAAAGAAGCAAATAAAGATGGACAATCATGATTATAATCTCTTCTATTGTTATACATTCTTTCTTGAAAAGGAAATTTATTGTTACATAATCTGAATTCTCCCTGATGTTCTGCTGGATACACAACAATGTTTTTTTTTTTTTTTAATTCTCCTTTTCTTTCTTTTTCTATTTTGTATTTAGTTTTAAATAAATAAAGAATTTTTAAAACTTCTGTGAATCTGTATAATGGCTATAGAGTCATACTGTCATTTTTATTTTATTGTGATTACAAAGAAACCAGTTTATAATTGACCCCCAATAACTGTATAATTTTAAGTCTTGATGTAACCCATGGAACAGAGAAGAATCCCTTCCGGATAGCTAAGGACAGGTATGACAGATGCAACTCAGAAGGTTCATACCTTTAAAAATATGTCCCAAACTGAAAGAGAGAAATTCAGCTAGCCACCTAATGGGAGACTAAAAGCCAAATATATATTTCTTGCTAAACTAGGACAAAGACTTTGTTCTGGGTTTCACTGGGTAATAATTTTTTATGAGAGAGATATAAATCAAAACAATTGGATGATGTTGTCTTCAGAAGACTATCACATAACAGTTCGTCTTGTTTATGAGAAACAACATGAAAAAAGGTTGTTTTCTGAAGAAGGCAATTTATGAAGAGCACAGCTTTTTTAAAAAGTATACTTGATAGAGGAGGCTGAAGGTAGTTTATAATGTTTGAAGAGCATACTCCTAGACTGAAATCTAATTTAAAATACAGTATTTGGTTTCATATTATTAAAGGTTATGGGATGTGATTTATAAATATTTCATGTGAATCTCTCTCACGTTAGTTCTCTGTTTACTTTTTACTAGGAAGCAGCAGATAATTTTCAGAAATTGTATTTTCCCTCATAAAGCATATAATGAATTCATCTTATTGTAGAGAGACTGAAACATTTATCCTACTCTTCATGTAACAGATATTTTAATGAAATTTATGAGTGAAGTCTCTCATCATCAAACACAGCCAAAGCAAAAGCATATGTATTGATAATATAGTAGTTATTTCAAACTATTAGAATATAAGTTCCTTGAGGGCAAGAGCTATTCTTTTTTTTTCTTTGAAGTCATAGTGCCTCCTTCAGTAAGTGACACAGTATTTATTTAATAAATTAATGACAAATGGAGGAACATACTTTTTAACTTAGTCCTAGATGAACATTATCATAAACATCTTCAATATTGAATAACATAGCTTGAATTTGACATAAAAGTATTTCAAACATAATCAGTAGTTATTAAAAATATCTGGGTCATCATTCATTCTAAATTTCATATATATATATGGAGGGGTGGAGGTGTGAGGATATGTGTATGTACACACATATTACATATGTAGAAATACATGTATATTTCAAAATACAAGGGATAACATAGCTCATTATAATCTAAGTCAACAAACACTTAGTAAATTAGGATCTCTGGATAACATAATAAAAGTGAAACAGTTCTTGCCCTAAAGTAGCTTATATTTGATTGAGAAAATGAAAATTGGGGAGGGAAGGAGACAACATGGAAATGGAAATTAAACACAGAATAATATGTAGAGATCAGTATCTCATCGGAGACTACTGGCAAGTAGAGGTGGGATTCCTAGATGAGAATGGGTTTCTTATAGGAGGTGGTACTTGAACTGAGTCCTGAAAGCAAATAGGAATTCTAGCAATGTATGTGTACATATATGTGTGTGTAGGTAATTATGTGTAAATCCCCATACTGATGGATTTGTGTATACTTGTTTTAAAAGTAAGATCCTTCAGAAACCTGCTATTCTGATTTGATTTCCCATTTCCTTTGGTGTTTTCATCTCCCTTCCTGAGACGTCAGGGACGGTGTGATTGCCTCCTTTTATGGTGTTTTCACCCCTTTTGTGAGCAATCAGGGAAGGCATGATCACCTTCTTTTATGGGGTTCTCACCTCCTTGAGAAATCAGGGAGGTCATGACCACCTATGTTCTAAAACAAAAGAAAGTGGGAGATGTTATGGGCCAGAACTACTCCCAGAAACCCCAAGAAAACCTCAACAGAGAACTTTATATTTTAGAGAGAACATTACAATAATTAATTGTGTCAATATAACAATGTAGAGAACTTGAGGGAATTTTTTCTCACATATTCACTATAATAGACAATGTCTTTCATTCAAATTCTTTCAAATCAACAAAATAACTTAAGAAAAATTTTCAACTATTTTGGCTTATTAAATGCCAAAATGTATGACTACAAAGTTATTATTTTATATTCAAATCTAGTTCAATTATAAAACTGTATAATGTTGCTGTAAATCTTACAGCTTTGTCTTCAGGATAAATGTTGATTTAAAGATTATGGTGCAGAATTAGGCAAAAATTAATCCATGTAGCCCATATCTAATTTTAAAATTCAGATAAGAACATACAAAAAAAAGACATCTTTGATTTTTGAATAGCATAGTTTTTTTTTTTTTTTTAACTCTTTGGTGAGAAAGGATTACTGAAGAAGTAGTTATACATACACACAGACATTCAAACAGACAGATAGACACATACACACAACACACACACACACACACACACACACACACACACACACACACACACATATATATATACACTGATCCAGAAGATGTAATAAATTATTTGGAGTTTTCCAAATGATTAGGATTGGTTTTAATTAATCAAAGAACTGATTAACAGATGAAAATCACAGATCAATTCTGCCTGTTTGTTACCAAAATGATCTCAATTTTATGACACTCTTTCAAATAGAATTCATCTTCCTCTATTTTGATGTTTTATTTTCTGTCATATACAGTATTTCAACAAGTAAAAGTTTATTCTTTTATTTGGTAGGAATTAATTAGAAATTCCAGATGTTCAAAACTATCTACACCTGACTGCTCCCCTCACCAAGGATCACAAAATTTTACTACAGCCTGTGGGGCAGATGCTGCAGCTGAGGACATTTATCCCCCTCACCCAGGGCTATGAAGCTTCTTTATTTAAAGGCCCACAAAACAAAGTTTTTGTTTTTACTATAGTCTGGCCCTCGAACAGTCTGAGGAACAGTGAACTGGCGCCCTATTTAAAAAGTTTGAGGACCCCTGCTCTAATCAATCCATAAACTAGAATTTCCTCCATGTCAATTCGGAAAAGTAGCTGTCTAACACTCAGTTTTAAAATTATCAATAACATTAAAACTAGGGCAAAACTAGAATGGTGAAGACAAGGCAGGTATTCACCTGGGCTCTCCCAGATTCTCCTCATACAACTTTAAATAACAACTCATAATGAATTCTGGAGTAGCAGAACTCATAAAAGGACAAGGTGATATCATTTTCTACCCTAAGGTGACTTAGTATAGAGGAAAGCTTTATCACAATGGGATAGTTGGAGTACAGTATAGGACAGCTTATACCAGCACAGGCCATAACCCAGCAAACTAGGAGTTCATCCTGGGGGCACCTAAATCAGTAACATCAACAGAGGCTTCCAGAGCTCCCAAAATATAGCAAGTAAGGGAATCAGACAACTGGTTAAGAGATTGCATGAGTCCTTTAATAGCAATGGATGAAGGATTCTGTTACACTGTCTATAGGCAGATCTGGGTCACAGTCCAGGATGATAAGTACCAGCATGCCAGACTTTGTGATCCAAGGATAGTAGTGACCTTGGTCACAGTTACCGAGTGGAAATAGTATATGTGGTCACTCACAGACTGGAGAACAGAATAAGAGAACAGTAACTACAACTCTCTTAAGATCATACTAACTTGGAAGAAGTGAAAAATTACAAAGCTAGGTCTGAAAAGGGAATCAAGAAGGCCTGAAACTTGGTACAGTGCCATAGAAAGTTACTATGGCAACAGAAAAGACCAAAACAGAAACTAAGAAAAAGAGCAAAATCAAAACTAATACATCTAAAGCTTCAAAAGAAAAATGCAAATTGGTCTCGAGCCCAAAAAGAACTTCTGGAAGAGCTCAAACAAAATTTTAAAAATCAAATAAAAGTGATAGAGAAAAATAGAGAAAAGAAATGAGTGACACAAGAAATTCATCAAAAAGTAAACCTTGGTAAAGGAGACAGAGAAATTACTGAAAAAAATAACACCTTTAAAAAAACAGAATTAGCCGAATGGTAAAAGAGGTACAAAAATTCAATGAAGAAAAGCAATATCTTAAAAAGCAGAATTGACCAAATAGAAGAAATATGCAAAAATTCACTGAATAAAAGAACTCTTTAAAAAGTAAAATTGGCCAAATGAAAAATGAAGTACAACTCTTTTAAAAGTAGAATAAATCAAATGGAAAAGGAGATATAAATGTCACAGAAGAAAACAATTCCTTAAATAATAGAGTTGGGCAAGTGTAACTTAATGGTTCCATGAGACTTCAAGAAACAAACAAAATAAAAAGAATGAAAAAAGAGAAGAATGTGAAATATATTACTGAAAAAACAACAGACTGAAAAATAGACTGAGGAGAGAGAATTTATGAATTGTTGTACCTATAAGTGATAATCAAAACAAGAGCCTAGACATATTTTTCAATAATTTATGAAGGAAAAATGCCTTGATGTCTTAGAACCAGAGGATAAAATAGAAATTGAAAGAATCTCCTGAAAGAGATTCTCCCATGAAAACTTCCAGGAATATCATTGCTAAATTCCAGAGTCCCTAGTTCAAGGGGAAAAAAATACAAACATCTAGAAAGAAACAATTAAAGGATCATGAAATTATAGGTAGGATAACACAAGATGTAGCTGTTTCAACAGTAAAGGATCAAGGGGATGAAGTATGATGCTCTGGAGGGCAAAAAAGCAGGACCTGCCCCACAAAACTGAACATAATCTTTGAGAGAGGGAAATGGATATTCAATGAATAGGGAACTTTCAAGTGTTCCTGATGAAAAGACCAGGAATTTTAAAAAATTACATGCAATTCAAAAAAGCAAGAGAAGTATAAAAAGATAAAAAGGAAAGAAAAATCATAAGGGACTCAAAGTTAAACTGTTTACATTCCTAAATGGGAAGATGATATTTTTAACTGCTAAGAACTTTTTCATTAGTAGGGCAGTTAGAAGGAGTAAACATAAACAGGAAGCAGAAGTATGAATTGAAGATGATGGGATAATATCTAAAATATAAAATTAAGGGTTGAGAAAGAGAAATGCATTGAAAGAAGGGGAAATAATTAAGTTGAATGGGATAAATTATCTCACATAAAAGATAGGGGAAATGGAAGAAAGCACTTTAACCTCACTCTCATTAGATTTGACTCAAAAAAGGAATAACATGCCTATTCATTTGGATATAGATATCTATATTACCTTACAGGAAAGTAGGAAAGGAAAGGGATAAGAGAAGGTTAAAAGGGGGAACTAATAGAATGAAGGGTAGATTAGGGGAGGTGGTAATCCAAAGCAAAACATTTTTGAGAAGTGACAGGGTGGAAGGAGGGAGAAAATTAATTAGATACATGGGGTAGAATGAAATATATAACAATCACAACTGAAAAAAAAAAATTACAGCAAATTTCTCTGATAAAGACCTGATTTCTCAAATATATAGAGAACTGAGTCAAATTTCTAAAAATAAGATACATTCCCCAATTGATAAATGGTTAAAGGATATGAATGGGTAGTTTTGTGACAAAGTAATCAAAGTCCTCTACAGTCATATAAAACAATACTCTAAATCACTATTATATAAAAATATAATGAGCCCCTGAATGTCAGAATAACACCTGGCCACACCCACCCAGCACTGGAAGTTAGCTCACACAGAGCCAGCACAGCCACTACTCCTATAGATGAAGCTTGGACAATGTCCTCTTTTCCCTAAAAGCAGAATTCAGACTTTTAAAAAATTTAAAAAATAAAACAAAATTCAAAAATCAAAAAGAACTCTGACCATAGTTTTATTCTGGAGAAAGAGAACAGTTTTCAGACCTTGAGAATACTAAAAGCGGATCATCTCCAGATGAAGCCCCAAAGGGTCATTTGAATTGGTCACCATCTCACAAGGCTCTCTTAAAGAATTCAAAAAAGATCTTAAAAAGATAGAAGAAAATAGGGAAAGGAAATGAGAAATTTGCAAGATGGGTTTGGAAAAAGAAACACAGAAATTATCTGAAGAAAACTCCTTAAAAATAGATTTAGTGGAATGAAAAAAGCAAATAACTCCTTTTAAAAATAGATGTGACAAAATGGAAAAAGGCATATTACTCCTTACAAAATAGATTTAACAAAATGGAAAAAACAAAAACAACTCCTTGAAAAACAGAACTTGTGAAATAGAAAAAAAATCCATTGTACAAAACAAGTCATTTAAAAATTCAGTTCACCAAATATAAAAAGAGCTAAAAAAGGTAACTGAAGAAAATAATTCAATTAAAATTTTAATGAACAAATGGAAATAAATGACTCCACGAGACATTAAGAATCAGTCAAACAGTGATGGAGCCAAGATGGTGGAAAGGACACACACTTCTTTCTGACCTCCTCCCAGGATCCTGAACTAACCCCTAAATTCAGCCTCTGAATTAGTTCTAGACCAGCAGAATTCATGAAAATTGGAAGTGCATCAAATTACCAGCAGGAGATAATTTTGAAGATCACCATAAAAGGTCTGTTTTGGTTGGACATAGAGGGAGGTCAGGTATAGGATGCTAGAACACACCATGCAGACCTGGGCCCATGCAGTCTCCACAGGGTGGTACACACTCTGCATGGCAGAGAATGTACAGGGAGGACTCTACTCTGCCCTGGTTGAAAGCCAGTAGATCAGCAGAGAAGTTATAAAACATCCAACACAAACACAAAAGGTAAAGAGTGAACCCCAAAGCATCAGAGTCTCATGGGACTTGGCCACACCCACCCAGCAGTGGGAGTGAGTCAGAACTGACCCACCACAGCTACTTTGCTGCTGCCTATACAGGAAGCTTGGTAAACTTCTCTTGCCCTAAAAGCTGATCCCAACTTTTTTTTAAAAAAATGAGTAAAAAGGCAAAGAGGACTCTATACATAGTTTTTATGGTGAAAGAGAAGAATATATTTCAAACACTAGGAGACTAAAAGCAGACTGTCTCCAGATGAAGCTCCAGATGGTCCCCATCACACAAGGCTTTTCTAGAAGAAATTTAAAAGGATCTCAAAAGAGAGCTAAAAGAAAAACAGGGAAAGGAAAGGAAAACTTTGCAAGAGAGTTTGGAAAAGGCATATAATTCATTAAAATATAGATTTGATAAAGTGGAAAAAGAAAAGAACTCCCAGGAAAACAAAATTTGTGAAATAGAAAAGGAAAATAATTCCTTAAAAAACAGCATTTGTGAAATGGAGAAAAAATTCCATAGACCAAAACAAATCATTTAAAAACTCAATTGGGCAAATGCAAAAAGAAGTAAAAAAAAAAAAAAAAGTAAATATAGAAAATAATTCAATAAAAATCAGAATTGAACAAAAAAGAAATGAATGACTCGATGAGACATCAAGAATCAGTCAAGCAAAACTAAAAGAATGAAAAAAGTAGAAAAAAATGTAAAATACTTGGGTAAACAATGGACCTGGAAAATAGATGTAGGAGAGACAATCTAAGGATTATTGGATTCACTGAAAACCATGATGAAAAAAAGAGCCTCGACACTATTTTTTTTTTTAGAAAATCATCAAAGAGAACTGCCCTGATGTCATAGAATCAGAAGGTAAAATAGCCAGTGAAAGAATACATTAAACATCTCCAGAGAGACCACAAAATTAAACCTCCAAGGAATATTGAGGCTAAATTTCAGAACTATCAGACTAGGGAAAACACATTACAAGTAGCCAGAAAAAAACAATTCAAATACTGAGGAGCCACAATACGGATCACCCAGGATCTAACAGCTTCCAACTTAAAGGATCAAAGGGCCTGGAATATGATATTCCAAAAAACAAAGGAACTCAGAATGCAGCCAAGAATAAACTATCTTGCTAAACTGAGCATTTTCTTCAAGGGAAGAAGATGGGCATTCAATGAAACAGGTGAATTCCATTTATTTCTGATGAAAAGACCAGAGCTAAACAAAATCTAAATATAGGACTCAAGAGAAGCATAAAAAGGTAAAAAGAACTATATTTCTGTTATGGGTATACAGAGAGTGTGTGTGTAATTTGATTTTTACTGTTACAATATAAAAACTATATATTTTTTAGAGGTGGAAAGAGGGTTGTAATAGAAAAAGAGAAAAGTGGAGGTAAAATGAGAGAAATTACATCTCACAAAAAGGCAAAGAAAACCTATTACATTTGAAGGAAAAAAGGAAGTAGGATGAACACTGTGACTCTTACTCTCATCAGATTTGTCTCAAACAGAAAATGTTAAGACATATCTGGTTTACGGAAAAACTTTTCTCACCTTACTGAAAAGTGGGAGGGGAAAGGCAAAAAGGGAAGGGGTAGACTAAATAAAAGGGAAAACAAAAATAGTAGGGGAAAGGTATAAGAAAGAGGGAGGGAATCTATAGAGGGAGGGCTGCTTAAGACAAGTGGTGCTCATAAGTTAAATACTGGAGAGGAGGGAAAGGGTGTAAAGGGCAGGAACTTTGGAGAAATATACTTAAGGCTCAATATAATTGATTTAATCATACAACAAGGTGTTAACTCAATGGAATTGATAACGCAATGGTTATCTAGTTTAGCATGTGAGTTCTCTAGTTCAGTATGATTGATTTAATCTTACAACAAATTATGTTTCCCTAATGATATATTGATTGATTGATAATCAGTATTATGTAATGAAGTAGTTGTAATAGTGTATATAAACTGGGAACAAACTCAGCCAGAGACAGAGAAGACTTGATTAAAACTCTGATGGCTCTCCTGCCTCTTGCATTCCTCCACTGAAACCAGGACCCATTTTGGAGGGCCTCCAGAAAGCTAGCTGGGGCCCAGGTGAAGGAGCCAGACTAGGAAGAAGATAAAAAAGACTTTGGACTTTATCCCTGATTATTCTCATGGTGATTATTCTGCTGAGACCAAGACTGATCCCAAGACCTCTAGAAAGCTAACCAGAACATTACAAAAGGGGAAAAGGAAAGAGAAAAGAATAATCTGAGGATAATAAAATGTCAGGAAATGCAGAATTAGTAGTTTTAACCATAAATGTGAATGAGGTGAACTCTTCCATAAAGCAGAGAAGGATAGCAGACTGGATTAAAAGCCAGAATCCTACAATATGTTGTTTACAAGAAATACATTTAAAGCAGGGCGATACATACAGAGTAAAGGTAAAAAGGCTGGAGCAGAATCGATTATGCTTCAGGTGAAGTAAAAAAGCAGGGGTAGCTATCCTGATCTCAGATCAAGCAAAAGCAAAAATTGATCTTATTATAATAAGGAAGGAAACTATATCTTGCTAAAGGGTACCATAGATAATGAAGGAACATCAATACTAAACATATATGCACCAAGTGGTATAGCATGGAAATTCCTAAAGGAGAAGTTAAGAGAGCTACAAGAAGAAGTAGATAGCAAAACTATAATGGTGGGAGATCTCAACCTTACTCTCTCAGAACTAAATAAATCAAACCACAAAATAAATAAGAAAGAAGTTAAAGAAGTAAATAGAATACTTTAGAAATTAGGTATGATAGATCTTTGGAGAAAATTGAATGGAGACAGAAAGGAGTTCATAGAACCTTTTCAAAAATTGACTGTATATTAGGATATAAAGACCAAAAAATCAAATGCAGAAAGGCAGAAATAGTAAATGAATTTTTTTCAGATCATGACACAATAAAAATGGCATTCAATAAAAAGCCAGGGGCCAATAGACCAAAAAGTAATTGAAAACTGAACAATCTCATCCTAAAGAATGGATGAGTGAAACAGCAAATCATAGACACAATTAATAATTTTATCCAAGAGAATGACAATAATGAGACAACATACCAAAATTTGTGGGATGCAGCCAAAGCGGTAATAAGGGGAAATTTTCTATCTCTACATATATGGTTTTTATTAGATGCTTACTTGCATAAAATAAAGAGAAGATCAATGAACTGGGCTTGCAACTAAAAAAGCTAGAAAAAGAATAAATTAAAAACCCCCAATCAAATACCAAACTTGAAATTCTAAAAATAAAAGGAGAAATTAATAAAATTGAAAGTTTTAAAAAAAACTATTGAATTAATAAGTAAATCTAAGATTTGGGTTTATGAAAAAAACAACAAAATAGATACACCTTTAGTAAATTTGATTAGAAAAAGGAAAGAGCAAAATCAAATTGTTAGTCTCAAAATTGAAAAGGGAGAACTTTCCACCAATGAAGAAGAAATCAGAACAATAATTAGGAGTTACTTTGCCCAACTTTATGCCAATAAATTTGATAACATAAATGAAATGGAGGAATACCTACAAAAATATAGATTGCCCAGATTAACAGAGGAGGAAGTAAATTGCTTAAATAGTCCTATTTCATACAAAGAAATAGAACAAGCTATTAATCAACTCCCTATGAAAAAATCCCCAGGACCAGATGGATTTACAGGTGAAGTCCACCAAATATTTAAAGAACAATTAATTTAAATACTATTTAAACTATTTGAAAAAAATAGGAAATGAAGTACTCCTGCCAAATTTCTTTTATGACACAGACATGGTACTGATACCTAAACCAGATAGGATGAAAACAGAAAAAGAAAAGTATAGACCAATTTCCCTAATAAATATTGATGCAAAAATCTTAAATAAGATATTAGCAAAGAGATTACAGAAAATCATCCCCAGGATAATACACCATGAACAAGTAGGATTTATACCAGGAATGCAGGGCTGGTTCAATTAGGAAATTAACATAATTGATTATATCAATAACCAATTTAATAAAAACCATATGATTAGCTCAATAGATGCAGAAAAAGCATTTGATAAAATCCAACACCCATTCCTATTAAAAACACTAGAGAGTATAGGAATAAATGGACTTTTCCTTAAAATAGTCAGTAGCATCTATTTAAAACCATCAGTAAGCATCATATGTAATGGGAATAAACTGGAACCATTCACAGTAAGATCAGGGGTGAAACAAGGTTGCTGACCAACACTATTACTATTCAATATTGTATTAGAAATTCTAGCTTTGGCAATAAAAAAAGAAAAAGAGATTAAAGTAATTAGAATAGGTAGTGAGGAAACCAAATTATCATTCTTTGCAGATGATATAATGGTATACTTAGAGAACCCCAGAGAATCAACTAAAAAGCTAATAGAAACAGTTCACAACTTTAGCAAAGTTGCAGGATACAAAATAAATCCACATAAATCGTCAGCATTTTTATACAGCACTAACAAAATCCAACAGCAAGAGATATAAAGAGAAATTCCATTTAAAATAACCATTGATAGTATAAAATATTTGGGAATCTATCTGCCAAGGGAAAGTCTGGAACTATATGAGCAAAACTACAAAACACTTTCCACCCAAATAAAATCAGATATAAACAATTGGAAAATATTAAGTACTCTTGGATAGGTTGAGCAAATATAATAAAGATGACAATACTCCCAAAACTAATCTATTTAGTGCTATACCAAACTCCCAAGAAACTATCTTACTGACCTAAAAAAAACCCAAAACCAAAATTCATCTGGAATTTCAAGGGAACTAATGAAAAAAATATCAAATGAAGGTGGAGTAGTTGTACCAGAGCTAAACCTATATTATAAAGCAGCGGTCATCAAAAACATTTGGTACTGGCTAAGAAATAGACTGATTAACTGATCAGTGGAATAGGTTAGGTTCATAATACAAAATAGTTAATAACTATAGTAATCTAGTATTTGACAAATCCAAAACCCCCAGCTTTTGGGATAAGAATTCAGTACTTGACAAAAACTACTGGGAAAATTGGAAACTAGTATGGTAGAAACTAGGCATTGACCCACACCTAATACCACATACCAAGATAAGGTCAAAATGGGTTCATGATTTAGACATAAAGAATGATATAGAAAGTTAGAAGAACATAGAATAGTTTACCTCTCAGACCTGTGGAGGAGGAAGGAATTTGTGACCAAAGAACAACAGATCATTATTGATCACAAAATACATAATTTTGATTATATTAAGTTAAAAAGGTTTTGTACAAACAAAATTAATACAGACAAAATTAAAAGGAAATCAATAAACTGGTAAAACATTTTTACATTCAAAGGTTCTGATAAAGGCCTCATTTCCAAAATATATAGAGAATTGCCTCAAACTTATAAGAAATCAAGCCATTCTCCAATTGATAAATGGTCAAAGGATATAAACAATTTTCAGATGAAGAAATTAAAACTATTTCTAGTCATATGAAAAGGGCTCCAAATCATTGTTGATTAGAGAAATGCAAATTAAGACAACTCTGAAAAATCACTATATACCTCTCAGATTGGCTAAGATGACAGAAAAAGATAATGACGAATGTTAGAAGGGATGTGTGGGAAAAGTGGTACATTGATATATTGTTGACGGAACTGTGAATGGATCCAATCATTCTGGAGAACAATTTGGACCTATTCTCAAAAAGTTATCAAACTGTGCATACCCTTTGACCCAGTGGTGTTATTACTGGGCTTATATCCCAAAGAGATCTGAAAGGAAGGAACGGGACCCACATGTGAAAAAATATTTGTGGCAGCCCTTTCTATAGTGGCTAGAAACTGGAAACTGAATGGATACCCATCAATTGGAGAATGGCTGAATACATTATGGTATATGAATGTTATGGAATATTATTGTTCTATAAGAAATGACCAACAGGATGATTTCAGAAAGGCCTCGAAAGACTTACATGAACTGATGCTGAGTGAAATGAGCAGGACCAGAAGATCGTTATATACTTCAACAACAATATTATATAATGATCAATTCTGATTGACGTGGCTTTCTTCAACAATGAGATGATTCAAACCATTTCCAATTATCTGGTAATGAAGAGAACCGTCTACACCCAGAGAGAAGACTATGGAAACTGAGTGTGGACCACAACATAGCATTTTCATTCTTTCTGTTATTGCTTGCTTCAGGGTTTTGTTTTGTTTTTTTTCTTTCTAGATCTGATTCTTCTTGTGCAGCAAGATAACTGTATAGATATGTATACATATATTGGATTTAACATATAATTTAACATATTTAACATATGTTGGACTACCTGCCATCTAGGGGAGGAGGTGGGGGGTATGGAGGGGAAAATTTGCAACAGAAGGTTTTACAAAGGTCAATGAAGAAAATAATTACCCATGCATAAGTTTTCTTAATAAAAAGTTATAATAACAATAAAAAAACCACAATTTTCTTACAAGAAAAAGCTCTCCAGGATGGAACAGGTGAGGGAAAAAAGAGGAATTCTAGGACATGTAAAATCAAAATACATCAATAAAAATCTAATTGTGTAAAATTTCACTTGACATGATATATCATTCTCTTGAGTGTTCTATACCCCGTTTTCTTTTGTTTTCACAGTTAAACTTTTATAAAAATTTCATATGTCTACTGCATCACTTGCTCAGACACCTTCAGTCTGATCTGTGACCTCTTTACCCATCTAAACCTTCTTTCTTCAAAGTTGATGATCTTTTAACAGTTAAATCCAATTGACTATAAGACCATCAAACATGGCTTGATAGGAAGAAATACAGCCAAATTCTTCCTTACATCTACTCTAAAAGTCACAAAATTCCAAGGTGAAACAAAATAATGCCTTTTAACAGCCTGGTCAACATAGGAAGGCAGAGGAAGATGTGCAGATATAGGGGTAAGGAGACTCTCACAAAGCCCCCACTTAAAGTCTTTCAGGACTTAGACTGGATTTGAGCTAGCCAAAGTATGTGCCAGGGAAAGAAAGGAATGGTCACAAATCCAGGAGGGGAAGAATTTGATGTTATTTACCACACAGGGGATAGGAACACAAACCAAATGCTAGCTGTGTCAATCTGATCCAGTTTGAATTGATGAGAGGATGTGCCAATAAAAGTTAGGTCAGTGTGACCCTCTCCCAAGGCAACGAGTAATAATGGATACCTGGCCTTGGGTATGTACTGAGCAAAGAGTAAGAAGAGAAGCTAGCTGATCCTATGAGGCAGTGACTATAAAGAGAGGTGGTGGATTCTGCTCACAGTTATGAGGAAAGTCCTGCAGCTGAGTTAATGAGGCAGGCATCTGAGACTAAAACAAAGTATATAATTCTATATCTCTGTACAGAATCTTTTAGATAAATAACAAGTACTGGGTTCATCAACAATCTAATGGAGCTTTACCTAGGGTCAAACCTATGGTCCTATTGCTCAGACTCAAACTAGGGCCAGAAGCTTATGAACCTCAGACCATGAGGGGAAGATGAGAGTTCACCTTAAATCAGACTGCTTAGAGTATCCTGAAAGTTTGGAAGAAGAAAGGGAGGAGGGAAAAGAGGGAGAAAGAAAGGAAGGAAGGGAGGAAGGGAGAGAGGGAAGGAGGAAGAAGAAGAGAAAGGAGAAAGGAAAGGAAAGGAGAGGAGAAAAGGGGAAAAGGGGAAAGAAATCTCAAAATGAAAACTACCAGAAATATTATAAACAAAAGCCAGAGCTTCCAGATAAAGTATATTTCAAGTGCTCAGAAAGAAACAATGTGTGCACTCAGAAGCCACAGTCAGGATCACACACAATTTAGCAGCCATCCTTTAAAAAGGAATGTGAAGTTTACAATGCGATATTGATTACACACAATTTTAAAAAATTGTACAAGTAAAACCAATGCAGCAAAGTTTAGAAGAAAAATAGGTAAGCAAGTGAAGGGTGATTCATCAAGAGATACATGGAAAAAGCATTTAATGGGCAAATTTCAAAGGAAGAAATCCATATTTTCAATAAGCACATTAAAAAACCCTCCAAATCAATAAATGTTAGAGAAATACAAATTAAAACTCTGGGTTCCATACATTACACCCATCATATTGTCAAAATAGCAAAAATTACCAACAAGAAAAAACAAAGAAAATTACAAATGTTAGAGAAAGCTGTAGGAAAACCAGTACATTGACATATTGTTAGTAGACCATGAGTTGGTCTAGATGTTTTGGAAAATAACGTGAAATAATTCCCCCAAACCTGCTGAACTGTCCATACTTTTTG